>NW_028152257.1:765000-1365000 GCF_964638095.1 Poromitra crassiceps
TAACAAAAAATAGGACAAACACATGCTCCATAGAGCTGTGAGTATGTGGAATAGCAAATGTCTTTACAAAATTTCACTTTACCTATTATTGCCCCTACAGCTCTCCCTGCAGAGTCTGATAGTATTCCAATCCCAGAATCATAGGGCATAAATTCATCCAGAGTAAAGCCCAAGTATTTATAAGTATCTGTATATTCCAGATGCAGGGTTCCAAATGAGAAATTCTGCAGAGATCTTAGGGCTAGATCATTAACAAAAATGGCAAACAAGTCGCTACTGTGGGCTTCCCCTTTCCAGCCAAAACATCTTGGGGGAGTATGAAACCTGCTGCGGGGCATGGATCACTCACATTTCAGAGCCTTGATAGGGAACCTTTGCCCTTGTTAGAATACAAATGTGCCTTTTTTCTCCCTCTCCCCTTTTTCTTTTTCTTTTACAAAAAACAGCAGCATACTACATGAGGAATAAACTCATAGGTTGAGTCGAAAATAAATGCAGGCCATTTGCCATTTACCAAATTTTAGGCCATTTACACACACACACACAAACTAACTATAACCACAACTTTTGTTTCCACTGACTAATTCTTCTGTCCAATTATGGTAAGAAAAGCTTTAGGGAAGGAGAAGATGGCATGTTATTGACTGCAGTAGCGATGGTTGTGGTCTGGATGCTGCCTGCAACTTGCTGATATAGTGCTGCAGATATCTACAGAGCGCAGTGCATGGGTAAGTGGGGCAACTGCTTTTGTGGTCTGTGGGAGGAAGCAAAAGTTCATCTTCAACAAGAATTGTTTCAACAGACAGGGGGGGGGGTGTTCCCCATAGGTGCGTTCCCCCACTTCTCCAGATAGCACTACACCTCAGATTGTCACGTAATTTGCCAGTTAACAATACAACATTAAACCTTACATATATGCCCATATATTAGCACAAATCTATGTCGTAATAAGGTAGGTTGCAAATCTTTTCCTGTCTGATGGTGGCTGTCCATTCCCTGCCATCTGTATTTTGCTCAATATGTTTCTGAAAAATGGCGATTTCATTCTACTGTTGAAACTGGCAACATTTCCTCTACCATGTAGGAGGAGGCAACAAGCCTGTCCATCTCTGATGTTGGTGTTACCTGGTGAAAAGCAAGCTTTTGCTGCTTGCTTGGGGTCGAGGCGGGCGACTCAGCTTGGCTCTGCAACCAGCTTTGTGTTAGCATGTTTCCACTGCAGATGCTTTGAGAGGTTTGATGTCTTGTCCTTCCGCGCAACAAAAAGTTGTTGTAGAAGACGACGCTTGCAATGCAATTATTACTCAGATTGCTGGCAGATTATTACTCAGCATACCGCATTGCGCCTGTGACACGTTGAAAGGAATACATAGTAATACACTAATCACTAATGGACTGTTAGACGTTTTAAAAACAGTAAATGCATGATCTGTAATAAGATTCAAATACTGTGATAAAGTTTTAAAAGATCATATCGTCATAAAAAAACTATAAGATGTCAAAATGGTTAAAAACAGTAAGAATTCATATCCTGTTATCAGGGGTAAAAATGCTAAAAGGCGTTCAATTCATTTGTTTATTTCATCATTTATCTGTTAAAAGTTAAGCTAAAAAGATTATTATTCAGTGATCAATGTACCCTTAATCAACTAGCTTGAGATCGATTGCTTTTGTCTCCGCCCACATATCTAGGAGAAGGGGTCTATTTCCTCATTCAGTAAAACGCTGTCACAGAGGAAACACACTCTCATCACTCTCGTGATTATTCTCTCCTTTACAGGTATGTTGTCGCTCTTTCACACTGCTAAGCGGTTGTACTCTGTTCAGAACATGTTTTGAGTGTAAAGAGATGGTGCACGTGACGTTTTGACTGAGTTAAAATAACGTTTGTCGAGTATGGTAAATAAGTGCTTGTTGTGTTATAGGAGTTTCAGGCCCTGCTGGTTTACAGAGTTCAACCTGTGTTCAGCCCAGTGCTGCCGCCCTGTGGCGGATTCACGCATGCACAGGAGTAAATAGGCTATTTTGCACAGTTGATGGTATTTGTTTATTTGGTTAATTTTATGCAGCTGTGTAAATGCATTTTCCACACTAGTTTGTTTATTGTTATTTTGTGACTTTTGTACGTTTTCTGAGAGTTTATTTACCACATTTATGCACATTTTATGTACCAGTAACAGTGGGGAAAAATGGGAATTATGTCTCTGATAAATACAAGCTGTAACTTGAACATGATACTGCTATTGCAGCTAATTTGTTGAATGTATATTTGTAAAATGTGTATATGTTTATGATGTTTGATTCAGTAAAACGCTGTCACAGAGGAAACACACTCTCATCACTCACGTGATTATTCTCCCCTTTACAGGGGTACAACACGCCCACTTCACTATCAGACGTTCTATTTGCGAGGGGTATTTTACAGACCCCATCGCTGTATGTGGCTTTCTCTTATGGTTTACTTTTACATTTCATTTTATTTTATTTTGTCCAATATTCAGATATGCCAGAATTGCATGTTGTGTTAAAATACATCTATAATAATTCTATCTAACACTTTTTAGCCTGATTTAATTGTAAAACCGAGTGTAAAAAGTTATGCAAAGCCTTCTGGGAAATTTAACCTGTGGAAGAGGAAAGTGGACGGAGTTCCCAGCATGCCCTGGGGAACTGTGTTTTTGTGTCAATTGTTTGTTTGTCAATGTGTTTTGGAGGTTAAAATGATTTCTTGTTCTATATGCATGATGTTAGTTATCTGTAGGGGTGCTCCGATCCGGCTAAGCCACGATCCGATCCGATTCCGATTCCTGGGGTCACGATCCGATTCCAGAATCGATTCTCGATTCCAACGATTCTCGATTCCAACGATTCTCGACTCCAGAATCTAGAATCGATTCTCAATTATGTAGTTTTATATTGCAATAACACACAAAGGTAAATATAAGACAAAAAATGACAAGTGTATTAATGCTGAACTTCAAATTCAACTTCTGTATTACAGTCAGGGCCTAAATTCATTTTGCAAACTAGGGGGGAATTCCCCCTTATATAAGATG
This sequence comes from Poromitra crassiceps, assembly GCF_964638095.1. Classification (NCBI taxonomy): domain Eukaryota; kingdom Metazoa; phylum Chordata; class Actinopteri; order Beryciformes; family Melamphaidae; genus Poromitra; species Poromitra crassiceps. The sequence continues at coordinate 768,057 of NW_028152257.1, forward strand.
GATAAGATAAGATAGGATAGGATAAGATGGATTTGTAGGCTGGGGGGGATCTGTAGACTTTGAGAAGGATTTATAGATTTTGGGGGGAATACATTAAAGAAGGTCCAAACCGGTGAAGACGACATGTTGTTGCATGTTCATTCATTTAGGAAGCGTGTGTTGTTTGTTGAGCTGAGCAGCAGGCAGCACCGCGCGCACGTTTCAATGGTAGGCGGAGGCGGAGCCATCTATGGGCCGTTGTGTCACTGCAAAAAGTAACCTCCTGTTTGCAGTGTACTCGGGCCAGAGTATCTGGACGTTCTTCCGATACCGATACGAGTACTTGAGTACGGTATCGGAGCCAAGTACCGATACCAGGATCGGTATCGGCCCATCTCTATCTGTGATGTCATAAATCCCACTGTGACATCATCAGTGATGTCATAAATCCCTGTCATCCCACTGTGACATCATCCATGATGTCATAAATCCCACTGTGACATCATCTGTGATGTCATAAATCCCACTGTGACATCACCCATGTCATAAATCCCACTGTGACATCATCTGTGATGTCATAAATCCCACTGTGACATCATTAGTGATGTCATCAATCCCACTGTGACATCAGTGATGTCATAAATCCTACTGTGACATAGACCAGAACTGCAACGCGTCATCGCACTGCACTGCGCCCCTTTTTGGGGGAATGCGGAAATCCTCTTTGACTCAGGCTGAACGGACATGACGACAGACCAGTCAACCTTAATTTATTAATATATCTCGACCGTTCAGGTTCGGGCAAGGTCGCAAAATAATTAGTAGACATGTTTATCAAACCAAAAAAACACTTGAACCCGAAATTAATGAATTGGTATTTTGTCTATGCTAGCTAAAAACACGGCAAAAATACCATCACAACAACGCTATTCATTCTTTCTATCCCCCAAAAAGGGGCATTTATGACATTATTTGTGATGTCATAAATCCCACTGTGACATCCATCAGTGATGTCATAAATCCCACGGTGACATCAGTGATGTCATAAATCCTACTGTGACATGAGGGCTCTGTCTGTCCCACTGTGATTGTCCCACTGTGACATCATCATTGATGTCATAAATCCCACTGTGACAGACATCACCCATGTCATAAATCCCACTGTGACATCATCTGTGATGTCATAAATCCCACTGTGATGTCATAAATCATACTGTGACATCATCTGTGATGTCATAAATCCCACTGTGACATCAGTGATGTCATAAATCCCACTGTGACATTATTTGTGATGTCATAAATCCCACTGTGACATCATCAGTGATGTCATAAATCCCACGGTGACATCAGTGATGTCATAAATCCTACTGTGACATGAGGGCGTGGGCTCTGTCTGTCCCACTGTGATTGTCCCACTGTGACATCATCATTGATGTCATAAATCCCACTGTGACATCATCTGTGATGTCATAAATCCCACTGTGACATCACCAGTGATGTCATAAATCCCACTGTGACATCATCAGTGATGTGACAAAAACACACTTAAACAGAACTAATATTCAGTTACACTGCAGGCAGGGTATATGCAGGAATCATGGAATTCAATTCAATCGATACCTTTCAAGAACTTTTTTTAAGACCTTTTCAATATATTTTAAGACCGATCTCCACTTTCGTCACCTCAGCGACAAGGGTGTAAATCACAAGTTTCATCATGATATATTAGATACATTATTTGGCCAATGATATATTTGCTGATATCACAGTCTGTAACGATACAATTTTGATTCAAGTCAGGGATCTGTGATCGATATGAGACGATATATGCCCAAATAACACAATCAGCTACAAAATGTAATACCACATCACATTGATTAAAGTCGAACTGAACCTGTTCGTCACGTGCATAATGAGTCCGTTTCAGACTGAAAACATAGTTTGTCTCGATGACAGGTTGAGAGGCGGGTCATAGTATCATATAGATGATTTTATTTGACAATTCTGGGGACTGGATTGGGCTTTGGCCAATCCTGGCGTGTTCCGCCTCCAAATCGAGTGGGATTCAGTAGTTGTGGCGCTCCCCTCGGGAAGAGCCTTTTGACAGGAGGAGTGGAGCTCAGCGAGCTGCAGGCAGCCAGCTGCCTTCGTGTTGCCGAGCGGAGAGTGCAGCACGTCGGCCTGGAATCTCCGAGGTGCAACCCCTGACAACCAAGCTCTCGGATGCGCGCGCCATTATCGCTGCTGTAACGATACGATATCCCTGGAATGCGCGTTTTAACGAGCCAGTTACATTTCTTTGCATTCTTAGAGATTATAGTTTTTGTTTTTTGTTCGTGTTTCTAACAATTGGCCAAGTTAGTAGTTAGTTTATGGGATAGGAATTCTGCCAGATGAGAGGCACTAGGCGCCATTTTCGACTTCATTTGGAAGAGAAAATTATCCAGAAATGAAGATTTGATTGACAGCTGCATGTCGTGATATGATTGGTTGAAATGGGGTAGAAATTTGATAGTACTAGGTAGGGGTGGGGGAAAAAATCGATTCACCTAAGTATCGCGATTTTTAATGTCACGATTTTTTGGATCGATCTTTTATTCCAGAATCGATAATCGCAAATTAAAAAAAAAAAAAAAAATTTTTTTTTTTTTTTTTTTTGGGTGCTTGCAGTCAGGCCACTCACTGAACAGCAGGCCAGGCGCCGCCTACTGGTTTACTAGTGGTTTTTATTACTTTATTAGTTAGTCTGAAGTAATAATTACACTTCAGGGTTAAAGTGGGTGCATCTCATTGTAAAATTGGACCCAAATCTGGCTTCAAACGGCCCAAATTTCACGCGCGTTGGCCCATATCGGCCTGGCCTGCTTGGTATCTAATGCCCGGCCTGAATTATGATCCCAGTCCGCCCCTGTTTTTAACTATATCGCCCAGCCCTACTCATGATATATAATATACAGTCTCTAGTGTATGATTCAACTTTTCCCATGTTCTAATCTAGTGTAAAAAAGCAAACAAACTGAAAAAATAAAAGAAAAAAATAAACAAAAATCGCAATAAATCGTAATATCGAATCGCAATAATCGTAGAATCGCAATAATCGTGAATCGCAATATATATCGAATCGGCACCAAAGTATCGTGATAGTATCGAATCGGGAGATAAGTGAATCGGCACAGCCCTAGTACTAGGTGACGTAAGCAAACTGTAAATTACTGTTATCAATGAAATCTTGAAAAACAAACTTTTGATGTGAAAAAGTGTGAAAAACTAAAGAAATTAGATTGTTGTGATTTGTTTTGCATACATTATTAAATAGGTGCACTGCATACCCAGGTATTTGAACTAAAAGAAAAGAAAAGTCATTCTTGGGTTCAGCTCGACTTTAATACTTTTTAAGGGCCTTCATTTTCCCTAAATTGATGTATCAATTTTCAATCCTTTTCAAGACCCTGCGGATACCCTAACCCTGTACCAGTGTTGAGCAAGTTACTTTCAAAATGTAATATATTACATGTAATGTGTTACTTTTGTAATGAGTTACCCCCAACACTGCCCTGTACTATGGAGGCTTTGCAGTTGCATTACAAATCTCCTAACAATGGCTTGGGACATGAAGAATATGAGCATTAGGGCTGTGGCGATTCACTTATCTCCCGATTCGATACTATCACGATTCTTGGGTGCCGATTCGATTTATATTGCGATTCTTAAGTATTGCGATTCTACGATTATTGCGATTCGATATTACGATTTATTGCAATTTTTGTTTATTTTTTTCTTTTCTTTTTTCAGTTTGTTTGCTTTTTTACACTAGATTAGAACATGGGAAAAGTTGAATCATACACTAGAGACTGTATATTATATCATGAGTAGGGCTGGGCGATATAGTTAAAAACAGGGGCGGACTGGGATCATAATTCAGGCCGGGCATTAGATACCAAGCAGGCCAGGCCGTTTGAAGCCAGATTTGGGCCGTTTGAAGTCCAATTTTACAATGAGATGCACCCACTTTAACCCTGAAGTGCAATTATTACTTCAGACTAACTAATAAAGTAATAAAACCACTAGTAAACCAGTAGGCGGCGCCTGGCCTGCTGTTCAGTGAGTGGCCTGACTGCAAGCACCCAAAAAAAAAAAAAAAAAAAAAAAAATTGCGATTATCGATTCTGGAATAAAAGATCGATTAAAAAAATCGTGACATTAACTCATTGAGTGCCAAGGACGTTGATCGACGTCAAAGTAAATAGTGACGTAGAGTGCCAAAGACGTCGATCGACGTCAAATGCGTTTTTTGACGGTGGGACGTGGATCAAAGCCTCCTGCATCTCCTGTACAAATATTGTAGCTATTGAAGGTGTATAACCTATTTTACGGACTCATTAGGTGGCGACAGTGCTCTCCAGATTAGAGAAAGGTCCGGAAAACAGCAGGAAAAAGCCCTGTGATGAAAGAGAAACCGCTCATGCTGCAGCCAGAGCCATATAGATTGCTCTGGCTGGAGCTGACGTTGGCTGCGAACAGCAGTCAATCCGCGCCCACAACTGAGCCTCTCTGTCTCTGCTGTATACGCAGGGCACCACACAACTACACCATGTCACTACATCAGAAAATATTAGCTTCAGACTCAGTGAATGTGCTTGAAATGCTTCATTTCACAAAAGGCGGAATAACTCAGCTTCTAATTTGAAACGCATGTTTTTGCTCAAAACAACCTATCTTCTCCGGCTCATAACTAAAGAACGGAAAATGGTATCAATAAACTTTTTTTTGCTGACGATACAATAGAGTCTCCTCGTTCTTTCTGCGTGTTCGGTGTTTACATAGTAATATCGCACAATATTCTGTGGGCCTCGAGAAATCACTGAAAACGCTCTGAAACTCTGGCACTGGGAGCGTCCGTTCTCCAAAAGTGGCTGGCACTCAATGAGTTAAAAATCGCGATACTTAGGCGAATCGATTTTTTTCCCCCACCCCTAATGAGCATGCACAATAAACACATGGCAAAGACTTCCTGAAACCAAATTAATCACAACAATCATGTTATTTACACGTGTCATGCATTACTCAGCATGTGATCGTTTTGTCTTGTGTTGTAAATCCAGCACACAACTTTCCCTTGCAGCGATGCCCCCCCCTCCGCCAAAGCCCAAGCATGCTGTTTAGTTTCAGCGGTAACAGGGAGCCATGCTTATGGGCATAGGCCAGTGGCGGACTGCATAATCGGGCACGTCGGGCAAATGCCCGGTGGCCTGGCCTGGCCTGGCCTGCCAAAAAAAAAAAAAAAAAATTTTTTTTTTTTTTTTTTTGCAAGCCAGGCCAGGCCACTCACTGAACAGCAGGCCAGGCGCCGCCTACTGGTTTACTAGTGGTTTTATTACTTTATTCAGGTTTAAAGTGGGTGCATCTCATTGTAAAATTGGACTTGGCCCAAATTGGGCTTCAAACGGCCCAAATTGGGCTTCAAACGGCCCAAATCGGGCTTCAAACAGCCCAAATCTGGCTTTAAACGACCCAAATCTGGCTTCAAACGGCCCAAATTGGGCTTCAAACGGCCCAAATTGAGCTTCAAACGCCCTAAATTTTCCGCCGGCGCCCTTCGGACGCCGGCACGCGCGTCGGCCCGTATCGGCCTGGCCTGCTTGGTATCTAATGCCCGGCCTGAATTATGATCCCAGTCCGCCCCTGGCATAGGCTATTCAATGTTTGGGGTCTATGTTAGCAGTAGTAAAGCATAGACATAGGAACTGTATAGCTAATATGCATACCTCGTTTTTTTTTAACCTTTATTTATACAGGGGGAGTCTCACTGACAGCAATGCTCTCTTGAGCCCTGTTCGCATTCACACACACATTCACACCTGGAAGCTGACCAGTACAACCACAGTCTGATCTGCTGGCCACTGATCAGCTCCACTGGAGCAGTTGGGATTAAGGGCCTTGTTCAAGGGCCCCTCAGTGGTGGTAATATTTGTTTATCGCAAGTAATATCGTCATCGCAATATTGAACAATGTTATCACACATCGCAGATTTGCCCCCTATCGTACGCATTCTATTACACCTCACCCTGACAATTTCCATTGCAGAAAACCAGTGTCCTTCACGAATATTGATGTAAATGCCAGCTTTCGTGCTAAAATCCTGTTCTGAAGAGCTTACAGCGGCCTGGTGCCCGATCTTTCAACAGTCAATAGATAGTCACACTGTTCCTGCTCTGTGGAAAAAATCATTGATTATTCCTGTACCCAAAGTATCTTGTCCTGCTGTGAATAAGGATTTCAGACCTATCGCTCTCACATGTGGGGTTATGAAATGTTTTCAAAGAGTGATAGTCAAACAACTTCAAACTGAAATTACTTCCTGTATGGACCCCTTACAATTCACTTACAGGGAGGGACGAAGCACAGAGGATGCTGTTGTCTGTGTGACTCACTTAATTAGTAAGCACTTAGACGCGAACCCCAAAGCTTATGCACGCGTTTTATTTGCTGATTTTAGTTCTGCGTTTGACACACTCCGACCCCTGCTGCTAGTTCAGAAGTTAGTTAAGATGAACATAAATGCGTTCATCATCAAATGGTTCTATTCTCTTTTAACAGATAGGACTCAACAGGTCAAGGTTAATTCCTCCCTCTCCAATGTCAAACACTGCAGTACTGGCGCCCCCCAGGGGGGGTGAGCTCACCCTTTCTTTTCACTGCGTATACAAACGACTGCAGAAACTGCGATCCAAGTAACTTTGTCATCAAGTTCTCTGATGATACCATTATTTTAAGTTTGTTGAAGGGAGACGACTGTCCTTCTGTCTACCACAGATAAATTGACTCTTTCAAAGACTGGTGCGAGAGGAATCACCTCATTTTAAACACAAACAAAACCAAAGAAATGATCTTCGACCCGAGAACAGTTAGGGTACATGACCCCGTGGTCATAGGGGGCAGTGCGATCAAACAGGTCGGGTCGTACAAATATCTGGAGATCCAAATGGACCACTTGGTAAAATGGGACATCCATGTAGACTACCTCTGCGCCAAATTAGCGCAACGCCTGCACTTCCTACGCAGACTCAGACTATTTGGTGTGAGCACAACTATCATGTCCACTTTTTACAATGCTGTGTTGGAAAGCCTGATTAGATATGGCATGGCGGCTTGGTTTGGGTCCCTCACCGTCCAGCTCAAGGCAAGAATTCTAAAAATAGTCCACACAGCCTTGAAAGTGATTGGAAAGAATGAATCGGCGACGCTCCAGTCCATCTTTGAGAAAAAGGTGATCAGCCTGGCTCATAAAGTCTTGACTGACCCTTCCCACATTTTATTTTCGGAATATGAGTTGCTACCATCCGGGAGAAGATTCAGAGCTAGCAAACACAGGAGCAACCGCTATAAGCTCTCCTTTCTCCCCACCTCTATTGCACTGTTGAACAAACAGCCTGCTCTTCCCCCAGGTGTAGCACTCCAGTGAGGTTAGGTAGGTTTCCAAGTAGGAGCGGTATTTAAAGCCTTGTTTGTTTGTTTTTGTTTTTACTGCTCTTACTTTGGTCTTATTCTCTTACCTCTTAATCCTATTTTTATTGGTTTATTCTTTTACTCTTTTATTCTTTTATCTAATCCGCTGCCGATTTTTATTTTTATTTCTTTGATTTTTACTTTTATGATTTTTATGGTTTTATTGCTTATTTTATTCTTCCCTTACTAATGGGTTTGGATGATTTAAACACACCATGCAATAGGGCATGTGCAATCTTTGTAATAGTGCAATCTTGTGCCTAGCTGGCACTCTTCCTGTGTTTTAGTGCAATGCTGTGACTGTGACTATGACCGTGTCTGTTTTGTGTTACTGTGTCTGTTACATCGCACTTTTGCCCCAGACAAATTTCCCTCCTGGGACAATAAAGTTTATCTCATCATCATCATCATAAATCAGTTTGCTCTCCACAATGAGCTGGGCCCCTGCTAGACTGATCATGTTATTTAAGAAAGGTAACCCCTTTGATTGTAATAATTACAGGGGGATAAGTGTGATCAACAGTGCAGCAAAGTTATATGACTATGTGTTGAATAACAGACTGACAGCCTGGTATAAGCCCTTCTATGTGTTGAATAACAGACTGACAGCCTGGTATAAGCCCTTCTATGTGTTGAATAACAGACTGACAGCCTGGTATAAGCCCTTCTATGTGTTGAATAACAGACTGACAGCCTGGTATAAGCCCTTCTATGTGTTGAATAACAGACTGACAGCCTGGTATAAGCCCTTCCGGGAGCAAGCAGGAGCCCAACCCAAAAGAAGCTGCATTGAACATATTGTGGCACTTAGGCTTATTATGGGGCATTGTGTCAGAAAGAAGGTTCAACTGTACATTGCTTTTATAGACTTTTCCAAAGCTTATGACAGAGTTTTGGATGTGGTCTAACTATGATCATGGCTCTAATGTCATTGTACAATGTGACAACAAGTAGATTGGGTTCCACCACAATAACATCATCCATTGCGGTGAGGCAAGGTTCCCCCACATGGTGCTTTCTATTTGTGATGTTTGTGGACATGCTCATCAGAAAAATGAAACAACAATGTGGAGATGATGGCTTCCTGAAATGGCTCCATGTTCTAATACTGATGGACGACACTGTCATCCTGGCAACATCAAGAGAAAGGCTGACCGAGAAACTGAAATATCTGGAAGAATATTGTGATGAATATGGAATGCTAGTTAATGAAGGTAAAACAAGGTTTATGGCGATTTTGGGATCTGATGAAGACAAACAACCTATTCAGCTTGGTTCTTTTACAGTGACGCATTGTGACAGTTATACATATCTTGGAGCCATCTTCACTGCTGATTAGGGGTGGGACAAAATATCGATACTCACGGTATTGCGATATTTCCACTTGTGATACGTTATCGATACACTGGCACCAAGTATCGATATGTTTATTTAAAAAAAATAAAAAAAATAAAAAAATAAACAGGCTAAAATATTATGCTGTGTGTGGTAGTTGAAACATAGTTTCAAGTTGACGTTTATTTATGTTTGTAGTTGAAACAAAAACATAAATACTGTAGGCTACATGAATGGAAATGTTTGATCATTAATATCTACTTTTAGAAATTATATAGGTAGGTAGGTTATATAGGTTTTCTTGTTTTAATAATAATAATAAAAATACTTAATGTGTAACTTTTCCTCCGTGGTATCGAAAATGGTATGAGTGAGTGAGTGAACTCTGAGAGAGTTCATGTCAATTCTGCTAATAAATACATAATACCTGCTTCTTGCCTTTTAGGGGTATTTTTTTCTCTTCGGTTACACAGATATCGTGATGTATCGTAGGTAAAATTTCTTCCAATATATCGATTATCGCAGAATCGCTGTATCGTGATAATATCTAGTTATCGAGGGCCAAGTATTGTGACCACCATATCGTATCGTGAGTTAAGGTCCTTGCACATAGAGTCCATTTTTTCGTCCGAAATTGACGCACGAAAAAAATAAAAATACGACCTCATTTGTGTCAATCATCATTGACACACCGAGTCCGACAATTACGTCCGTCATTTAAGTTTTCGGACGAGGTTCGATTTTCTGCGTTTTTCCGCATCCATGAAATCGTTTTGACAGGTGTTTGACCACCCAGAGCTGCCGTAGTGTTGCTATTCACAATGAAAAATGGCGTCTGAGAAGTTAATTCAGTTCGTCTCCCAGCACAAAGCATTTTATGGCAAAGCAGGAATACAGAGATTCGGAATTAAAAGACAGAATGTGCCGGGTGATTGCAGACCAGCTTGGAATGCGGGACGCGGTGTGTGTGTGTGTGTGTGTGTGTGTGTGTGTATGGGGAAGGGAGGGGGAGGAGAGAGACAGAGAGCCACACAGACACACTGCCAGTTGTGGATCAATAGGATCGCGGTAGTTTTCTTTTCGTTGCGAATCTTCGCAACGAATATTAACGCATCGGACTCAGTGGGCAAGGTATCTGTGCGTGACGTTTTTTTCCCGGATGACGGATTAAAAAAACGCAGCAAACAATTCGGACTCTGTGTGCAAGGACCTTTACTCCACGATTCCCACCCCTACTGCTGATGGAAATGCCCGAAACTCACTTGCCCTCCATGTAAAGGAAAAGACAAAGCACTTAAACAAATTGATCATCTTCTTATCCACCAACTATGATGCCCCATTTTGTGTCAAACTGAAGCTTTTTGAGGCTGCCTTCTCATCAGCTATTTTGTACGGGTGCGAGGCTTGGGCCAAAGTGCCCTTAAAATCTGTGGAGACTCTCTACATGACTGGAGTGAAATCCCTACTTGGGGTGAGGTCTACAACACCAAACCTAACCTGTCTATTGGAGGCAGGACTCCCTTCACTGGCTCTGCTCTGGTGGGTGTGTTTGTTGGTGGACCCACGGCGTCCCCGGCCGGGTGGGATGGCAGCACAGTCAGTGGTGTTTGATGTCCATGTGCAGTACGGGGTCCACGAAGATGTCCACCTTACTCTCCTTCAGCATGTTCAGCACCTCCTGCAGGAGGGGAGGGGTTAGGGTGAGGGATTTCATCCTAACATACACTTCTAAAAAAGAAAGGCTTCATATAGCCCACCATGCTACTGCTACTGCTATTTTTGCTGCTCTCAACCAGGTTCATATTGCAATAACTTATTGAAATATTTTCATTACAGTGGCTAATTACCGGCTGTACATTTAAACTACACTAGTTCTGCTCAAGCACTCATAGCGCTCTCCTTTTTCTCTGTGAGTGTGTGTGTCTGAGTGTGAGTGTGTATGTGTCTGAATGTGAGTGTGTGTGTGTGTGTGTGTGTGTGTGTGTGTGTGTGTGTGTGTGTGTGTGTGGGTGTGTCTGAGTGTGTCTGTGAGTGTGTGTCTGAGTGTGAGTGTGTGTGTGTGTATGTCTCTACCTTCTTGCAGCTCTTCTGTTTGATCTTCAGCAGGTTGACCTTCAGACACTCCTCCACCTGACCCGTCTGCTCCTGAGCCCACACACACACACACACACACACACACACACACACACACACACACACACACACACACACACACACACACACACACACACACACACACAAAACACTCAAACTAGAACTCAAATTAGCTGTAAGGGATTAAACTAGACTGAGTCCTAAGCCATTTCCACACATGAACTCTGGACTATGCATGGTAAATCATGAACTCTGGACTATGCATGGTAAATCATGAACTCTGGACTATGCATGGTAAATCATGAACTCTGGACTATGCATGGTAAATCATGAACTCTGGACTATGCATGGTAAATCATGAACTCTGGACTATGCATGATAAATCATGAACTCTGGACTATGCATGATAAATCATGAACTCTGGACTATGCATGATAAATCATGAACTCTGGACTATGCATGGTAAATCATGAACTCTGGACTATGCATGGTAAATCATGAACTCTGGACTATGCATGGTAAATCATGAACTCTGGACTATGCATGATAAATCATGAACTCTGGACTATGCATGATAAATCATGAACTCTGGACTATGCATGGTAAATCAGGTCTGGGTATTTCCCAGAGAGACCCTTCCAGACATGAGGGATGGTTGCTTCTAAACATGAGGAAAAGCTGTGTGTTTTTTGGCTGAAGGGTGGCACATGGCTGAGTAGAGGGGGCAGAGGGAGGAGGGGAGGGGCAGAAAGCAGGCAGGAAACACTAGCCTCTAGCTACGTTAGCAAGCAGGCAGAAAACACTAGCCTCTAGCTACGTTAACAAGCAGGCAGAAAACACCTAGCCTCTAGCTACGTTAACAAGCAGGCAGAAAACACTAGCCTCTAGCTACGTTAGCAAGCAGGCAGAAAACACTAGCCTCTAGCTACGTTAACAAGCAGGCAGAAAACACTAGCCTCTAGCTACGTTAGCAAGCAGGCAGAAAACACTAGCCTCTAGCTACGTTAGCAAGCAGGCAGAAAACACTAGCCTCTAGCTACGTTAACAAGCAGGCAGAAAACACCTAGCCTCTAGCTATGTTAACAAGCAGGCAGAAAACACTAGCCTCTAGCTATGTTAACAAGCAGGCAGAAAACACTAGCCTCTAGCTACGTTAGCAAGCAGGCAGAAAACACTAGCCTCTAGCTACGTTAGCAAGCAGGCAGAAAACACTAGCCTCTAGCTATTGTAACGTATCGGTGATACGCCAAAGAACGGAGAGTTGTAGTTGGTACAGGTTCTTTATTTACAGGCTTCTTTAGCTCCTAGCAGCTAGCTTCACAGAGCTAGCTCTACACACAACACCCGGTCTCGCTCACTCCATAGCTTGACTGACCCCCGGCACCCCGGCCGCTGGTCCTATATACCCCGTTTCCCCTAGGAACACACCCACATACATTAGTTCCTAGCTACAATCCGGACACTTATGTTGCACATCACATTACAGGTAATACTTGGATTACCCGACACGTTACATACTCCTCACCCAACATTAGCTCAATGCCCACATTGACACCCACAACCCACACATATCCCCCTGTACCAAAACACACCACCCCACAACATTTTGTATTCCCCCAATTTGTCTCTTATTATTTCACTACTTCTTAATTTCGTTCCACCACCACCATTTGCATTTCTTTTCATTTCTTCCCTCTTTTCCCATTCCTTTACATTCAACCCACATTTCAATTCACATTCCCATTCCAATAGCCCTTCTCTTTAACACCACTTATTTTGCATTCACTCCCACCATCATTTAGTTACTTCCCATTAGCACCCTTTTCCCCAACATTTTCACTTAACACAAGCCCCAACATTTACATTCCCTCTTTTCTCCTTGCACTCATCTTCAATTGAACTCAAACCCATCACATTGACATCATTTCTTTCCTCTTTCCCCATTCATTTAAATTCAACCCCCATATCATTTCAGTTAGACAATAACCCCAACATTTACATCATTCTTTTTCCATTACCTTCATTTAAACCTTTTTTTCTTATTCACCTTATCCCACTTCAACCACTATTTCCATCCCCCCTTTTAAAGCGTCTGTCCCACCTTTTGTGCCCCACAGACCTCACACTCCCTGCAGTATCTCCGCACGTCCTCCTTTTGTTTGCCCCAGTAGAAATGTCCACGGATGAGGCTGAGTGTCTCTTCGGTCCCACGATCACCGTATGGGCCCTTGTGCATCCACTTCAGTGCCAATTCTCGCAGGCAACCGGGTACCACCCACTGGGTCCCGCTTTTCCCGTGCCCCTTTCTCTCTAAAACCCCAGCTCCACCCAGTTGCAGGTCCGAAAACATGTTCCACAGTCCTTTCGTGGCACCGGAAAACATGTGAATCTCCTCCACAGGGGGCCGGCGTCCGGCCGCCACCCACGCATACACCGGACCGATATCCGCATCCTCCATCTGTCTGCGTCTCCGCTCATGCCCGTCGACCTCCCAGATGGCCCTGTCTTCGTCTATCTGCTCCACCTCTTGCCCTCGCTCGTCCTCCCGTCCCTCTCCCCCAGGGTGCGGCGTGTTGAGGACAGCAGGGCGAACACCATCGGCGTCGATCTCCGCCTCGGCTTTCTGCAGTGCAGCCGTCGGGGCTGTGCAGCGGCCTGGCCGGGCCGTTTCCTCCGGCCCCGACCCCTCTCGCTCCCCCGGGGACACGAGCGCCGCTCCCCCGACTGTAACAGCTCTGCAGATGATGTCGCTCACTTCCCTCTGGCTGTTCAAAACGATCCCCGCTCCAGAGCAGCTAGCCTGGGCCGGCTCAACAGTCACTCTCCTGCCCAGAACAATCGGCTCTGTACTGCTCCGCTGCTCCGCCGCTTGTTGCTCAGGCTGCTCCACTGCTCCGCTACTCCGCTGCTCCTCTGCCTGTTGTTCCGGCTGCTCCCCCGGCTGTGTGTCTCTTCCAGCGTTCGCACTCTTAGTGCAGTCTCTAGCTAAATGTTCAGGCGACTGGCAAGCCCAACAAAGCCTCACCTGTCCGGCGCCTGCCCGTCTCTCCTCTCCCGCTGTTCTCCAATCTCCGACAGCTTCTTGACATTCTCTGGCTAAATGTCCGATCGCGCCGCATGCCCAGCAGGCTCCCTGCTGTCCATGTCGTTGTCCCGCATACCCGGTCCGTCTCCCGGGAGCGCCTCGGCACCACCTCGCCACGTGGCCCGGTTCTCCACAGCTCCAACACAGTCTATTTTGTGGCTCCTCCGGCTGTTCTTCACACTGCGCTCCCTCTGCGCTCATCAAATCCAACCGCTGCATGACTTCTCGCAGCGTCCGCAATACCTCCACTGCCCAGGCAGGAGTTCCTTCCACCAGCCGTCTGACTTCTTTCAACACACGGGCCTCCATGCCCGCCAGCATCGAGCTGATCTCAGTCGTCAGCCCCTCTTTTCTCCCGTTCGCCGACAGGCTTTCTTCTAGGCGCACCATCACACGTGGCGCTCGTAGCAGCTAGCTCACACAGCTAGCTCGCTACCGCTAGGTCGCTCGAGCCTTTGATCTCCAACTATTCTCCGTTGTTCCTCCTCACTCTCTCCCCTCTCGACCGAATCAGAGGCGCTACCGCTTTACTGCCTGACACCAGTGTAACGTATCGGTGATACGCCAAAGAACGGAGAGTTGTAGTTGGTACAGGTTCTTTATTTACAGGCTTCTTTAGCTCCTAGCAGCTAGCTTCACAGAGCTAGCTCTACACACAACACCCGGTCTCGCTCACTCCATAGCTTGACTGACCCCCGGCACCCCGGCCGCTGGTCCTATATACCCCGTTTCCCCTAGGAACACACCCACATACATTAGTTCCTAGCTACAATCCGGACACTTATGTTGCACATCACATTACAGGTAATACTTGGATTACCCGACACGTTACACTATGTTAACAAGCAGGCAGAAAACACCTAGCCTCTAGCTACGTTAGCAAGCAGGCAGAAAACACTAGCCTCTAGCTACGTTAGCAAGCAGGCAGAAAACACTAGCCTCTAGCTACGTTAGCAAGCGGGCAGAAAACACTAGCCTCTAGCTACGTTAACAAGCGGGCAGAAAACACTAGCCTCTAGCTACGTTAACAAGCGGGCAGAAAACACTAGCCTCTAGCTACGTTAACAAGCGGGCAGAAAACACTAGCCTCTAGCTACGTTAACAAGCGGGCAGAAAACACTAGCCCCTAGCTACGTTAACAAGCGGGCAGAAAACACTAGCCCCTAGCTACGTTAACAAGCGGGCAGAAAACACTAGCCTCTAGCTACGTTAACAAGCGGGCAGAAAACACTAGCCTCTAGCTACGTTAACAAGCGGGCAGAAAACACTAGCCTCTAGCTACGTTAACAAGCGGGCAGAAAACACTAGCCTCTAGCTACGTTAACAAGCAGGCAGAAAACACTAGCCTCTAGCTACGTTAACAAGCAGGCAGAAAACACTAGCCTCTAGCTACGTTAACAAGCAGGCAGAAAACACTAGCCTCTAGCTACGTTAACAAGCAGGCAGAAAACACTAGCCTCTAGCTACGTTAACAAGCAGGCAGAAAACACTAGCCTCTAGCTACGTTAACAAGCAGGCAGAAAACACTAGCCTCTAGCTACGTTAACAAGCAGGCAGAAAACACTAGCCTCTAGCTACGTTAACAAGCAGGCAGAAAACACTAGCCTCTAGCTACGTTAACAAGCAGGCAGAAAACACTAGCCTCTAGCTACGTTAACAAGCAGGCAGAAAACACTAGCCTCTAGCTACGCTAACAAGTAGGCAGAAAACACTAGCCTCTTAAAGTGTTCAGTTTACCTCCTATCTTTCATTTGTTCTATTCCCATTGTCCTATTAATCATTTTGTAATAGTCTGTCACTTTCTTTCAAATGGTCGATATGTAATTTTGGACTTGAACTCTTCACATATTGATAGATACTGGTGATGCTGTTTCTAATCATACTCAATAGCCTGAATAGTTTCCTAGCTTTCTATCGCCTTTGTGCTTGCACACAGACCTTGTCGTCTGGCATGATGTCTTCTGGTGTTTGTTGTTGTTCTCATTCTTCTTCTTGTTTGTTTGCGGTAAATTCGTCCTCACAGGCTTAACGTTACTGCCCTCCAGTGGTAACACCCGTGAACACCTTGGGCATCTTGCTGTATGTGTATGCATAGGAATTATGCTGTTATCAAAAACTATAGCCTACAACACATCGCTTATATTTTTGACTTACCGACAATGAAAGCGATTACATTTCCTGTTGGGTAGTTGACAGCCCAGATTAGACAATCATCTCTGCTGTGCCAATAATGAAGTTTCCTCCAATCCACAGCCGAGGTATAAACACACACACGCATATACAAAAAGTAACCTATTTTGTAGACATATATCTAGGCCATTTAATAATCTGAGTTTCGGTTTTGTAGCCACAGGAATAGTAACCACAGTAGTAACCACAACCAGCACTTGGAAGTGCCAATGCTGACTCAGCCAAACTGCCGTGTGCACCACAATTATGATTCAACCCAGTGCGCATTTTTCGGTTGAAAATACATTTAAAAAACGTACAAGAAAGGTTCTAAAGTGAAAGTTTTGTTCACCCACTATTTGCAGACGTTGATTGAACATTCACATTTAGACCACATTTCACCATGATCTTAATTAAAGTAAAACTGCAAAGCCTCACACGGGAGGCGAACCACTGACCTCTGACCGCGAGACCACCATGCTTTATCAGCTGAGCTATACGTTTGGTGAAAAGCTACAGGGCGCCAGGCAGGGCCGATTTTACACTTCATGGGCCCCTGGGCTATTCATCTCTGCAGGGCCCCCCCTCAAGCGGAAGGGGGGGCTTCGGTGGCGCCCAACGGGCGCCGCCGAAAAAAAATTTGAGTGTTTTTTTTTAACCTTTTTTAGCCGTATTTAAAGGAATATCTCATTTTAAATCAACATTAGGATTATACTGTTGTGATGTCATTATTCAGTATCTTCTCCTTTTCTCACTAACTTTCATGTCACCACCTGCTCTCCTGTCAGCATTCTAACTTACAAACACAAACTGTAGGTTTAGCCATCATGTTCTTTCATAAACAGCCTGATTGGAAAGAAAACATTGCCACTGAGATGTCACAACAAGCACTTTTATTATTATTATTTAGTATTTATTATTGCTGTTATTATTACAGTGCACACACACATTCTCACAATTATTGCACAAATCAATCAAGCAGTATTGAAGTCTGTTCGTACCTGAAATGTCTTCTTCCTGACTTTTGCCGTGGCAAAGCGTTTGACTAGAGTGGTGAAGTCCAATGTTCTAACAATGTCACTTTCCAATGACATCAATGTCAAGTGGGTGAGCCTTTCTTGTCCCATTGTAGACCGTATCCTGTTCTTGACAAGCCCAAGTTTTGAAAAGGAGCGCTCTCCAGAGGCATTTGTTACAGGGAGAGTTAAGTAAATCCTGAAGGCAATATCCACATTTGGAAAAACTGATGACAGGTTCCTCTTCCTTATTATTTGAAGCAAGTGCCGCACACTTTCATTGTCTTTGTTTTTGATGAATTCTTTGAATTGCACTATATTTCATCTACAAATTCGGGAGCCCTCTCACAGGGTTCCATGTCGTTGTTTCCGACCTCTCGCTGTTCCGACCTCCCCTCTCCCAGCCCCATGCCTAAACCTAACCTCCCCCAGACCCTAACCCAAAACCTAACCTCTCCCCCACGCCTAAACCTAAGGTCGGCATTGCGAGTGGTCGGCATAGCGGGTGGACACCCTCTCACAGTGGATGTTATTACTCTGCAAAAAAATTTGAATGCCGTCAGTAAAAAAAACATTTTTTGCGAAGACCCTGGACAGGGGGCCCAAAAAAAAAACATCAAGGGTCCCCAAAAAATTTTTTTTTTTTTTTTTTTTTTTTTTTTTTTTTTTTTTTTTTTTTTTTTTGGGGGCCCCTTGATGTCCCGGGGCCCGGGCTTCAGCCCGGGTGAGCCCGTTGGTAAAATCGGCCCTGGCGCCAGGCATATATATAGCCTACTCTATACACAGTACGGTTGCATGGTACCACAGGCTAAACGATCATGGGACAGGTGTATTTTATATAATGTGTATCAGACTATTATATTATGTAAGAGACTAAAATTATGTTGACTGTGTGTGTGCGAGTAGTCTGTAGGCTGGAGGGCTTCAGAGGTTATAACTTAATTTAACACCGGCAACTCAGGGGGGACACAGAGCCTTGTAGCCTATACAGTCTGTTACAATAACATAGCGTGCCCAGAGCACCTGTGCTGCAGACTCGCTTTGGTCTAGTCATATTCACAGCTATAAGTGTTTCTGCTGAAAGTCAGATTGACTCATTGTCATCGCAAGGCTGGCAAATATGAGCCTTCAAATACAAGTTGCATGTAGCAATTGTAGCTTCGCCTCTGGATCCACTTTTGTAGCCAAAATCCATGTGGTCAGAATCAGAAATCACAATTAAAAAAGAAATTAAACTCCATTCAGCTTTTTGCTGTTCACACTCTGATTAGAAAATGTCACATCTGGGTCACATGTGAGAGCAAAACATCAGATTTCTGACACTTTTAGCTGCAGTGTCTCTCTCACACACACACACACACACACACACACACACACACACACACACACACACACACACACACCTGGTCATGGAAGTAGGGTGAGGACACACACACACACACACACACACACACACACACACACACACCTGGTCATGGAAGTAGGATGAGGAGGCAGCCAGGATGCAGCGGTGGGCCTTGAACACGTGTCCCTGCACCTGGATGGAGAGGTCACAAAGCTGGTCGTCCTCTCGCTGCCTGTTCAGGCTGTCCAGCACGGAGGCCTGAGTGCCAGGTAAACACACCTGCACCACTGACCCGCTGATGGAAGGGTTCATAAAAAATAAATAAAAATAAAGGATAACCTTGAAAAATAAATTGTAGCTTCCACTGATACTCTGATTTAAATGACTGTTCCATCATTAAGTAAGTTGGAGTGCTTTCATTAGCTGAATATATGATTCTTTCCTGGTTTGGGTGTCTGGTTTCCACACAGTTATGCTGAAAACCTCCATCTAATCTAATCAGCGGTGAGGGTAGTTCATGAGGTGCAAGGCAAGCTATTCTGATGGGTCCTACAAGAGTGATTCAACCTGTACGCTCCATGAAGGCTTTGACATTTGCTGTTGTAAACAAATGAGAAAGTCCCTCTTTGGAGGAGAAAAAAAAGCCTCTGCTGCACAGGAAGTGTGTTTTTTGTTTTAAAGGGGAGTCAAGCCCCCAGAATGTGATGTCAACCAAACCCAAGATTAGCCTATCAGCTCAGCAGACCCAACTGCAAAAGCAGGTTCCAACCCCTAGAGGGCACTCTCGCTGCATGAAAATTATATAGTGTGTAGAATAGTTTACTCTCAAATGTGGCGATTTTGCCCAGAATCCTTCAGCAACATGACTCAAAAGCCATATACATTGGTTTAAAGCTGTTTAGTTAACCTTTAACCTTTATGGAAGCAACAGCAGCAGATAGATATATGTTAATATATAAGATATATGTTGGCTCAATGTTGACATGGAGGGCAAAACACTCAACTTAGCACCAAGAAAAGCAACAAATCCTTCAGGTCATCATTAAACATTTAATCTATATATAATACAAAAAAAATACATTTAACTATATACAACAATACACATTTAATCTATAATACAACCCAATAACTAAACTTACATCTCAATTTACAATACCATTTCTTCTCAGTGTTGACAAATAGGTTATGCTACCCTAAGTAAATAGAGATGCCAGAAGGGTGACACAAATTTAAACAAAACTCAACTGCATAGAGACTCTTTCAGACTCCAAACACATTTTGCAACACAATAATTCAGATGTTGCAGCTCACACCATAACATCACCTACAGTACATCATCTCACGGTAACATCACCTACAGTACATCATCTGAAAGGGCACCATATCCCTGCTCACAAAACAATGTCACAATATTTGCTAAACACTAGAAGTGACTGACAAGATGTCAGGCGGTCATTGTGGAATGTTTATGCCTTCTCATGACATTAGAGACAACCACATTGCATGTGTGTTCAAATTCAATTATTAATTAATTCAATTAGTTTCACAAGGGAGCGATGGAAACATGCTCGGTTGCTCTCAAAAGAAGAAACAAAACAAAGTTAGTCAGTGTTAGCAGAATCCTACAATTTGCCAAAGTTCAACGTGAGGCTATAAACATTTTATTTTTTCAGAATAAATAAAGCCATTACTAACTAACCGCATTATCATTTCTGATAGCGTTGCGCTACATAAGTATAAAGTTAGCTGTATTGCGCTACAGAAGTTTAAGGTTAGCTTATTCAGTCATGCGTAAAAGCGATAGCATCCAGCACCACAGAATAACAAAGCAATTTAGCCCATTATACTGCATTCAGACAACCTTGCCAGAGGCTGTGATTTGTAGATGGATGCTAAGGTATACCTACATATACTAATGAAAACCAGATAGAAAAAATATATTGAGTACAACTGTACCAGCAGTGAGTATTTCTAAAAGCGTTACTGATCAAAAATAAATTCTGAGAGTAAATAGTATAGAACAAGGTTTGTAATAGAAACCAGCTATTTGAAACATGCTTCCTAGTTAGAGGAATAGACTACTATCCTTGATATAGTTTACCAAGTAATCAACCACAGTGAGCATATAGATGAAAAACAAAAAACCTTAACAGTGGGTAAGTACAGTTCAGAATAATAAAGAGAACACAGATTCATAGTGTCTTCGCGGACCAGAGCCTTGATTGCATTATCACAATTTCAAAACAAAAACACACATTCATCAACACGTTAGCTCCAATAAACCGGTAAGTTAACTTGCTACCTAAACTGTCACAAACGTAATAGTGGAAATCAGACCTGGCTCTCCTTTTCAAGTAAAACAGATTCAGAAGCAGGATGATTTTAGAATGAAACGCAGAGGGTGTTAGTACTGAACAAAGACTGAGACCACATCTAATGGCTTGTAAGTCGTTAGAAAAGTCGAGGGATTTCTTTGGTTATCAAGGCAGGCGAAAGGCTGTTGAAAACAGAACATTATGTTCTGAGAGGCCTCTAACAATTGATCATATTTGTGAGTCTCTTATCGAAGCAAATCTATATGATTGTACCTTTTTTTTTTTACAATACAAGCCAGATCAACACTATCCACCCAAAAATGGATTTTCTCTCATCTTTGAAAGGAGACTCTTGGCCAATTTAAAGTAAAAATCTGAACAATGAGTCATTTGATAGCAAGTTGACCTCTAGATCCACACGTGAACAGCCTATGTGAGCACCATATTCAAATGAATACCTCACTTGTCTCACATTGTTCTTAAGCTAAGGGAAGTTGATGCTTGGCCAGAGATGACACCGTGGTCAAACTCCACTCCTCTGGAAACACTAAGGAAGTGATTGTGGTTCTCTGATCAGCGCTGAAGCAAGTAATGCTTGCTGCCCTCTGGGCTTTGATGAGTGCCTCCCTTTGCCTTGATCTGAAGCCAGGTCTCCCCGAGTGCCTTGATCTGAAGCCAGGTCTCCCCGAGTGCCTTGATCTGAAGCCAGGTCTCCCCGAGTGCCTTGATCTGAAGCCAGGTCTCCCCGAGTGCCTTGGCAAAGTGCTCGTCCACTGAGCCTGTAATAGAAAGGGAGTTGGACACGGGGTCCGGTTCCTTGTAGTTCTTCTCAAGGCTGCGACGGAAACGCTCCTCAATCACAGGATAGCAAACTGTGTTAATTGGGATAGCATGGGGGAGACAAAAAACCTGGTATTACCAATCATACAATTAAAAACACACAGCTGTCAATAAAGAACTAGAACGAATGCCTCCGCCATTAGTTCATTCTTGAAATCAGGAGAAATTCCATCAAGCCGTTCTTGAGATATTGCGTTAACAAACTTGGGAATGGCGTTCGTGAGGTCACAGTGACCTTGACCTTTGACCACAAAAATCTAATCAGTTCATCCTTGAGTCCAAGTCGATGTTTGAGGAAAATTTGATGAAACTCCATCAAGGCATTCCTGAGATATCGCGTTAACAAGCTTGAAAATGGCATTCGAGAGGTCACAGTGACCTTGGCCTTTGACCTTTGACCACCACAATCTAATCAGTTCATCCTTGAGTCCAAGTCGATGTTTGAGGCAAATTTGATGAAATTCCATGAAGGCGTTCCTCAGATATCGCGTTAACGAACATCGGACGGACGTACGGACAACCCGGATCCATAATGCCTCCGGCCTGGCTATCGCCGGCGGAGGCATAAAAATACATTGTAGTTATAAGTTATGTCACCTGACAGCAGTGACAACCAGGCCATTTTAAATCAAATGCTGTCAACAAATGCTTCACGTGTTCAACATCAATCATGTTCAATCAATAATATGACAACACATACCTCTGTGAATAAATGTTCTCCAGCTGGTTTACAGTCTCCGAGTTAACCGGATCAGCAAAGAACAGCTCGAACAACATCTGCTCTGACTGCAGGAACTGCCTGGCCAGCTCAGTCATGCTGACCTGGTCTGGAGTCTGGCCAAACATCACCACCTGCAATTCAGCACACAGTGCCAGGATTACAGCTTCAATTCCCACTGTGGGAAGGTGCAATCCAATCCAATCAGGTATCAACCTCATAATAAGCACACATAATAAGCACACTTGCAGCAGTGACAGTGTACCCAGCCATGAACATCCATCCTTAAAGCAACACACCAATATTTTGGGAGATTGACCTATTTGCCATATTCTCAATAGTGAGACGAGAAGATAGATATCATCTCCTCTTACTATCGGGAATATGGCAAGTAGGCCTTTTTCACAGCAGCCATTTTATGTCTAAAAGGCAGGAAGTAACACGGGTGCAAGCAAAACATTAACGAAGGTTTCCAACTTCCAATCCATTTAGGTGTTCCAGTGCTGGGGCCTGTGTTGCTTCCTGCCTTAGACACAAAATGGCTGAGGTGAAAACGGGGAAAAGGCCAATCTCCCAAAAATGTTGGCATGTTCCCTTAATTGATTCAATCAGGTTCTCCCACATGTTTCTGCAGAAACATGGTGACAAACAAACACTGCAGACAAAACAATGTACATGTCCATTGTTTAAAAATTTAAATTATGATTAAAACCATGTAGGTTTGATAACTGCGATTATCACACATTTATTGAGCACTACATCACTGCTAGACTAGTGGAGCGTTGCTGGTAACCCACCTCCATCCACTGTGGATCAGCTGTCAGCTCGCTGCCGGCCGGAGAGAGGTGACAGTCAGTGGGGGGGCAGGGGGGACGTCTGTTCTCCACCTGGCTGCTGGAGCGTTGGGGTTCCACCTAATGGAGGGGCACAGCATAGGAGAGCTATCAGACCAGATAATGTCACTATATAACAAGAAGGCACACTAATGGCTCATTTATGCTCCCTTTTCGTACGAAAATAAACATGTCCGTTTCAAACGATGCAACTGTCACTGCCCACATACTTCTATGCGTCTTTCACGTTGGTATCATGTTAAGCGATACATCCACTAGTGGACAGTAGAGAGCCAGCGTGTGTGTGTGTGTGTGTAACCAGACAGACAGACTGACAGACAGACAGACAGGCAGACACACAGACAGACAGAGTGACAGACAGACAGACACACAGACAGACAGAGTGACAGACAGACAGACAGGCAGACACACAGACAGACAGACACACAGACAGGCAGACAGACAGACAGACAGGCAGACAGAGTGACAGACAGACAGACACACAGACAGACAGACAGGCAGGCAGGCAGACAGACAGGCAGACAGACAGACAGACACACACACACACACACACACACACACACAGGCAGACAAACAGACTGACAGACACACAGACAGGCAGACAGACTGACTGACAGACACAGACTGACAAACACATACACACACACACACACACACACACACACACACACACACACACGCACACACACACACACTCAGCCCGACAGACAGAGGCCTGGGTGTTTAGGTAGTGTGAGCTGACCTTGATGGGCTTGGAGTATGCTTGGGGATAGCCCTCCTTCTCCAACTTCTTTTTTAAACTCCCATTCCAGCGGTTTTTGATCGCGTTGTCCGTCCTGGGAACAAAACATCATCCATTCATAACAAAATCTCATCCATTCATAACAAAACCTTCATGCAAAGAGCCAAGAGTAACTGAGATGAACTGAGAGGGCAATCCTCACTGACACATCACACCCTCTCAATACTGAATATGAGTTTGTTACCACCAAGACAGAGGTACAGGGCACCGTCTCTGCAGACTTCCTGTGCCCAGAGATCTTTTATACCTTCTGCTAAATAAACTCTGAAAACATAGTAATATTCTAATCATTTTTCACGAGGGTTGGTGTAAAGCACTTTGTGATAAAACATTTGTTGTATCTGTCATAACTGTTTTGTATTGTACTGTACTGTATCTTGTCTGACTGCTACAGACGCAAAACGATTTTCCGAAACGAGAAATAAACTAACTCCTCTCTCCTCCTCCTTTACCTGCCAGGCAGCAGCTTAGAGATTTCGCTCCAGCGGTTGCCCAGGGTTTGATGGGCCTGGCATATGATGCTGTCCTCCACGCAGGTCCAGCCGGTCTTTATAATAGCAGGGTTGAGGATGTTGTTCCACCGCTCTCTGCACTGCTTCCCCGTCCGGCTGCCCATCTGCGCGGCTATGCGCGCCCACGCTGTCGTCCCGTATTGACCCACCAGCTCCATCACCTGCATCACAGCACAGCACATTTTTAACAGTCTGATAAGTTCACTGTAATGCAGCCTTTAAAAGCAGGAAAAGACAACACTTATGTCATATCAGCATATTACAATATCATATTGATATATTGCCCAGCCTTAGATTATAGCTTCATAAATGTCAAAGTTTGCACAACAGTGATGTGAGCATTTAACGGCCTGAGGTGAGGTGAGGTGTGCTTTTACCATCTGGTCTTCCTGCTTGGTCCAGGGATGTTTCAACGCAACATTAGGATCAAGTGTCTGAAGACACTTGCGCTGAGTCTCCGCCTCTGACCTCACAGGATCCTAACAGGAAGCAGGAAGCATAGAAGGTATAAATATATGGACGTAGCTATCATGACCCACTGGTTTTATTGATTTCAGAGCAGCGTCATTTGTAGACCCCAGAATGGCCCCCATTGTTTGTCAAATGCTTTTGAATAGAATGAGTGGAGGTTGAGGCATATCCATAATTTGTGTATAATATTGTTTTTTTCTGATTTCCCACAAGTCAAGAGAGATTTTGCTGTAAGCTTACCTCCTTTAGGCTCCATTCAGATGTTTGCCCTGCATTGGGTCTGACTCTGCAGTATGGGCTCGATCGCTCCACCAAGACAAGACAGCCCTTTATACTGAGGGAGACACAAACACACATAATGGACTATAGAGATCGCTTATTCCAGGCTCTGCCAATAGCAAGAAATGGTACTGTTCTGGTCTCCTAAATGTGCGTGGTCAGCTCTCCCCTTGAAGTGTGGTGCTGACCTAGCAAGCTAACTTGAGCTAGAGATCGTGAGCTCTCAAAACTCCACACACACCACACATATAAACACGAGCCTGCCCCTTGTTAGCTCAATCTAGTTGTAACTAAGAAATCCACTGAATTATTTGTAGCTAGTTAGATTAGGATTTAGGATAGTTGAATAGTGGTGTGTGTGTGTGTGTGTGAGAGTGGAATTTTATCCGGCCACAGCTATGCCGTTTCACATGCGATCGGGCTGAAACTTTCAGGAAGTGTAAAGAGCACCCGTGTAGGTGACCTGATGGAGCCAGATTTTTTTAATTAGGGGGGGGGGGGGGGGGCATCTGTATCATTTTAAAAGTATCGTTTTAGCACCGGTTTCAGAAGAATACGATACGATTCCATAGTTGTGTGTCACTCACCAGGTCTTTCGTCTCTTTGTGCTGTTGCTCATCATCATGGTGATATGAAGTGAGTTCACACTGACTGCTGGAAGAAACACACAAAACAAGACTGTGAGTAAAATAGCAGGCAAAGACCAGGGTTCCTTCCCTGCTTTAAAATATACAGCTCCTAGCGCTGGGCGATATGGACATCATCAAATAACTATTTTTAAAGATCGCAAGAATGTAGAGAAACAGTGGATGGATAAATCCAGAAGGAGGTGGTAATGCAACATAAAGGATGCCAACTGCCATAAAACACCACAGAAGAAAAACTATTTTTGACCAAATATAGGCCTACCTAACGATCATATATCGATATTGTTACAATATTGACTATTGGTGTTTTCACCATACAGTATTACCAGATCCAACATCTAAGACCATCTAGTCTTATATCACCATGTTAACATATCCAACATCTAAGACCATTCTCATATCACCATACTATCCAAGATCTAAGACCATCTATCATATTGATATCATAGTGATATATTTCCCAGCTCTAAATAAAGTAGTTCAAAGCTCCAGCTTCAGCAGCTACAACAGTAAACATGCTGCTTACTTGCACTCAGATTTTCAACCAGCTTTGTATCATTACAAAATCATTAGTAGCCTATATCAGAAAACTGTCAACAGTTTTTCATTTGGTTGACAGGGTTTGTGCATGAACAGCAGCACTGGTCATGCTCCACAACTTAACTCAAATCAACTCTCACGAACGGTCAAAACGAAATTAATGACTTCAAAACTGTTTACATTACTGATTTTGTAGCCTCAACGGGTTGAAAATCAGAGTTTAAGTTTTTTTTTCTTTTACTTGAAATTATTATTTTTCTTAATTACTGCATTAGTACTTTTGCAGTAAAGGATGCTTCTTAAGGACAACACCGGGGCAGACGGCGCGCTCTACTCATGGCGACAGTCGGGTAAACAAGAAACAGTCTGATGTCACATAACATTTACAGTATAGCCTAAGCTAATTTGCCATGTTTGTCCTTACATAGGCTATTATGTAATAACACCATAACCTTTGCCTCACTGCAGGCACAAATCATCTTCCCCACTGAACTAGCAGCCTGGGCCATGTTTAACATTGAGCATGGTAGGCTACATGTGGAACAATTGTGATATTTACAGGGATTGGTTAATTTGCAGTGTTGTGGAGGTCTAAGACTATATAAAACGTGTACTACAACAGTTATACGGGTAAGACCAAACTGATTCCTCACATCATGACACTTGAGATTAATTAATATCCGCCAATAGTGCAGGTCTTATAAATAAATTGATCAATTGGCAATAGAAACAAGTTCATATCTTATCAAGTTCATACACATACATAGCTTAAACATAAATGCATGTGGTTAAGACCACAAACCATGTGGAGATTATTCATAAAACCTTTGGATATAATAAGAAATCCAGAGACGTAAAGGCAATGGACATTATGTTGGCTTATTGTTCAGATTAAATGTTTTCAAAGACCTTATAGACATGCCAAATATTCAACACCTTTTGAGTCACTGGCTTGCTTTATAATCAGGAGATTAATACGGTAGGCCTATTTGTAAAGACGGACTATTTGCCATGTGATTTTGCACTAACAAATGTATTAATTTGTAGGTCACTGCTCTATTGTGTGAATGCAGACATGGAGAATATGATTATTGTGTAGGCCTACAGATCAACTGCCCTGCAGGTGGCAGTAAATGTCCTTAAGTCATTTCCTCTGGCTGTTACAAAACAGTTGCCATCAACAGTAGACATACTTTGAGTCTGACATTCACCTGAAATTAATACACTTTAAGATGTCATTTCTAAAAACACAACTAGAACCTTACATCCTACTGATAAACAAGCATTTCACATTTTTCATAGAATAACCTAGTAATTTTCCTTGGTCCATATGATCATGATCTGAATTCAACTCATTCATCTTTTCACCTGATACTATATTAAGGGGGGGGGGGGGTGGAGGATGATGATTTATTGTTTTGTTTTTAATATTTGCCCTATAACATATAGGGAAAAACATTGCAAATGAGCTTAGGCTAGAAATGTTATGATATATGACACAAGACCGTTTCCTGTCAAATGTTCCTTGGTAGAAAAGAGTTTAAAGTAGAATCTGGGTGATGGTTGGATGCTGGAATAAATACTGCTGTTCACTTCCTCACTGTTGGGGCGACATTGTTGGCCAGATTATGGTCCTTAAACTATTCTTGCGATTTGGATGTTGTGGTAACTTGTTTATTGATCGAACCACAACACTATTTGCGTCAGGTGCCTCCATGACGGAGCTAGCGTCACACAGGAGTTAACGTACAGTTAACGTAACCTACAATTTAAGGCCTAAACGGACTCGTCCGTCCGCCTCGAATTGGAGCAGTCTCGCCGTCTGCCGGTGCCAGCGAGCCGTACATGCTAGGACGTCACTACACCCTCCCTCCTCCCGTGGAAGCTCCCAGGTAGCCAGATCCACCATCATCAAGCATCCAGCTACGGAGATACCATTATCTACTGGCACCGCCATACTTGCTAGCTAGCGACAAGCTAACGCTAGCCAAGAAGCTAACTCATTTCATTTGATGAATGCTGGTCCAATTTCGCTTCAAAACCAACTTACTATTGGTAATGTGTCCTGCAGCGTCTCGGGAGTACTGTAGCGTGCTTTTACCTGTGCTTTTTTTTTTTTTTATTAAGGACAGAAAAAACAAATGAAATGTGCAAAGTCACGGTCGGGTCAGCGTCAGGTCAGCAGTCGTAGTCTGGTCTGGTCATTCTGCTACACAAATCCAGGAAGTAGGATCGGGACACTTCCTTTATACTGCGTGCGGGTTTGGACGTCACTTCCTGTTTTGGGGGAGGAGTTCACAAACTGCTCAAAGTCACACAATCACGTGACAGAGAACACAGTCTAGTTTTGTCAGACTGGTAATATTTAATATTTATTAATATTTATAGCCTACCAAATGGCGGCAGGGCGTTGTCAGTCAGATAGATGACTTTTGTTTGTATTTAGATGAAAATCACTGAGATTATAACTCAGAATTCCGAGTTAGTCAGAATTTTGACGGGGGGGGGGGGGGTGGGGGGGGGGGTCAGAATTGTGAGATTAAAGGTATATTTACTGTCAATGGATTAAAGTCAGAATTAGGAAATGTAATAGTGGCCCAACCAATCGGTTCATATCCTGTTGTTTGACTGTCACAGACACAGATTTGACTTTTGTCAAAAGCAATTAGTTTAAATGTGATAAACTCAGCTATATAGTTCAATCTAAATGATTAAAATGTAATAGTGACCCAAATACAGTCGGTCTGTTGATATAACTGTTCTTATTTTCAAAGTGTTTGTCTCACATTGGGTCATCAGCACTCGAAAATAATAAGTAATCTACTGGCAGACTAAAAATGACTTCAACTCAGGATCAGTTATCACCAGGCAAGAGGAAACAAATCAAAAATATCTTCCTCTGAAAATGACTTCAACCCTCTGAAAGGAATGCAGATCAATTTAATGTCACATTTATATTAGTCATTATGCTGAATTAAAATATTTTTTTTATAGTCAGACGGCTACTGTTCTCCTGATCTGAAACTTTGCTAAATGTTTCAAAAAAGAAAAGAAAAAATCTGTTTCACATTGCATCGCTAAGACATCCACAATAATGCCATAAAACCTTTTATTCAACAAGTAGAAACATATTCTGAGAACATTTCCAGGCCGTCTCTGAAAACTCAAAGTAAAGCCAGTATGTAGAGGGGAGCATTTCTACTTTTTTTTTTCTTTTTTTTATCTCATTTTCAAATCAAGATTCAAGACTCTTTGGTTCAAATTGAGTGAATATCAATGATGGGTCAATTTGTCAAGTTGGTGTTTAAAGTGAAAGGTTCACCTCACTCTCAATGTTTCTCATATACAGTTAACGTCATTCAGAACCATTACATTCTGGATTGAAATCAAACTAACCAATCATATCATTCTTCCTCCCGTTAATATGCAACTGATCAACAATCTTGGTATGTTTCTCATTTTGAATAATGAGGAAACATTTGATTAGAATACTCACATTCATACACAAAACTTTGTGAGAGGTGTGTGTATTCTAATGATGTAAAAGATGTGTATTTGTCACATGAAAAGAATCCCACCCCTCTCTATAGCCTCATGGTGCCTTTTCTTCAACTTGTATTGTTGTAATGACATCTCTCCCAGTTCAATCATAAGAGCATCATGAAATAGCGTCACCATGGGCTCACTACGGCTCTGCCAGAGCCCAGTTGTTATGGAAAGTGAAGGGAAATGTTTTGTTCTTTCATCAAAAACCTAGATGCTATCAAACTTTTCAAACATATTTCATTGCAGGATGATGTTGTCTTTTGGCGGACTGTCCCGGTCCGCTCAAGCTGCTTGGGATCGGCGCCGGGCGGTGGCCATCCTCTGAAACACAGGGAGAGAGGGACCGTGGAAGGAAGTGTGCGGCTAGTAACGAGTTAAAAGTAGTGTAAAAAGGCAGTTTTTTAAAGGAATGAGTACTTTACATGTTACTTTATTAAAACTATACTTCTACTCTTTACTGGAGTATATTAGCCTACCTGCTCTACTTCATAAAAACGTGCTGTGTATTTGTGAATACTCAAGATTATTCTTGAAATGAACTATGAGAGGAAAATGGTGGGTTTGATCTCTGCACAGGCTCTGTGTTGAGGTGAGTGAGGGGTTTTGATATTTAACTTGTCTCATGATCTGCAGCCAGACAGCTACCATGATTAAAGCTTAATTTATACTTATTAGAAAGTGTCGCTGAGCACATGGTCGCAGACGAAAAAGAAAGTGTCGCTCATGGTGTTGCATTTATACTTCATTGAACGTTTGCCTCGGTTCAACAGTCACGTGACACTCGAACGCTATAAGTGCAGACACCCAAGAGAAGAGAGGGAACGCACAGTGAAACCACCTCGGAGGCAAGATGTAACTTACTTGGCTGCAGCCGCATATAAACGACACACAACCACACAACTCACCTCCTCTCTCTCTGGGAAATTGGTCACGATGTTCTTTGTGATTTTCACGAAGTCATACATCAAGGACAGGCTGATAAAAATAGCGGGGACACGTTCATCCATTTCAATCGAGCGAAAACCAAAACAAGGAAGTCAAGCGCGTGCCGTCTATATAGCCAATCAGACTTGCGTGACACATTGTGACGTAGTCAGCGACACTAGACATTTCACCAGGTACCAGACACTGCTCGCCAACACTTGAAAGTGTCGACTCAAGTCCTCAAAAGTGTCGGCAGACAAAGCATGAATTGGGCTTAACTCTGCCATGTATCTTGATCATGATAGGCCTCTTGCAAGTAGCCTTGCTACTATTCCTTTCTCTGATTGTTTGATTATTTTGGACCCATGGCCTGTTTGGTCAGCCCCTCAACACCTAATTATCAAAGAAACCAGCCCGCCCTCCAGCTCGACTGCTGTGCAGGCTGTGGGCTCACTTGCTCCTTCGCCCGCCCTGCAGGCTCACTCGCTCCTATGACATCATGGATGACTACTGCATGTCGCAGCCTCGCCTGCTCTATGACATCGTAATTAGGGCAATCACCTAATTAAAAAAATCCGGCTCCGTCACGTCACCCGCACAGCCCAGGGGCGGAAGCCATCATCTCCGTCTGGTTCCTCCCGATTCTGGAGCTCCAGATGCTGTGTTAGCTTTCAAGCTACTCGATACTGCGGGACTGAAGGTTAAGGACAAACAATTGGCGCTTACCGCTTGTCCAAGCCTCTCGTTTGTAAACATGAAGTCAGCCTTGAAAAGAATCTTTGGTGATAACGTCACCTCGCCACAGAGGGGCGCTGGTGAGCTGCAAATGAGTGGAGATGGTGACATGCTTTACAGGCAGGAGAGAAAGTAGGTCAAGCTCCCAAAATCAAATGGCTGCTCAGGGCACGAATCCACTTGACAGATACGGGAGAAGATCAAGGTGTGCAGTCTGCCAAAGCACATATCACTGGGCAAAGGATTGTCCACATAAAAAAGAACATGCAAAGCTAACAGAAGATGAGGGAGCTGTTGTTGAAGAGTTCAACATTACTTTGTTTTCAAAAGAATCTTTGACTGACACAGAAGTCTTCATGGTGGAGGGGCTATGGGATCAGACCGGTATGTAGAGAAAAATGGCTTGATCATTATGAAAGCAAACTAACACAGAGTGAGTTACAGAAAATGAACAGCATAAAAAGTTTGGTGATGAGAGAGTTGTTTATTCTACAAGAAAAGTGAAAATTCCAGCCACGATCGCACAGACAAAATGTCATATTGAAAGAAAGAAGTTGTCCCAGAGTTGGTCAGTGTCACCAACTCTCGCCAAGTCCCGCGAGACTTTCCTGCCGGCTGGCCTGTGGACCATACAGTCTATGCTGTGGACTGACTTGGCGAGAGTTGGTGACACTGACCCGAAATGAGGAAATGGGATCCCTGTAAAGACTGCTGGAAATAGCCCGGGGGAGATTGGCAGTCTGTTTCTTTAGGGATCATATAATCACGATATGGGTCGAAAACGGGAATAAAACTGTCTATTTACATGGAGGAACAGCACGCTGCCATGTGGCCCCGACGGAGCTCAATTCTAGGACTGGCTTGGACACTATTGATCTCCAAACAACGCGTAGGAGGCACAAAAACACTGTGGAGAACACTGTGTGTGTGTGAGTCGTCAGACAATAATTAATGTGAGGAGAGGGCTCCAGGTAAAAAAAAAACACGAAATTCTCCTTTAACCGATTATGGTTAGTGAACACTCACCACATTGAACTTGACGCTGCAGACAGGGGTGTTGGTGAACGCCTTCTGCAGGTATAGCCTCCACATCTGACACAACACCTCGTCCTGAAACAGCACAAGTAACCACTAGGCTTGGGCCCATTTTCAATTATATTGAATATTGCGATATTTCCTGAATATCACGATTTTGACATTTTATTTTGAGAGGCGATAGCGGGCTCAATTTGAAAGCCAGAGTGAAGTTTCTGGTAGCATATGAAACTAGAAGACATAAGGCATAGAGTGGTAGCAACCATCATGCTAGCTTGTCAGGAAGATGGCTAATTCATGCTCTAAATTTAGCCTAAGGAAACAGCATTTTCAAAGGGGTCCTCTCTTTCACAGCCTAATGTTGGCAGGTATGGTGCGTGTACGTGTGCGTGTGTGTGTGTGTGTGTGTGTGTGTGTGCGCGCGTGTTAAAACTAGGGCCCAACCGATATATCGGTATCGCCCGATATGTTGGCCGATATGCCGATATTTTTTTATTTTGTATTTTTTAAGTTATAGACAGCATGTTGTATATATTTGATCTTTTTTCTTAACTCAAGTTATATTTTATATTTGTTCTATTTGTGTTTTTGTATTTCTACTAGTTATTTATAATTATTAAATTCCCAGTTCAGTTTACTGTTTCATTGCACTGATGTAATTTTGGACAATAAAGTTGATTGATAAGCTGTAAAATATCCTCCCTACATTACATATCTCAAGTCATGTCAAGTCATATATTTGTCAAGTGTTTGATATTTGAGGGATCATTGCAAAAGTATTGTGTAATATAATGTGTATTATATAATGTAAGAATATAGGCCGATATATCGATATCGGAATTTTTTTACTCTCTAATATCGGTATTGGCATCAGCCTCCAAAATCCAGTATCGGTCGGGCTCTAGTTAAAAATGGACAAATGTTTTCGGGGGGATTTGAACGGTGCAGCGATGTGAGCGGTCTGGTTTTGTTGAATGAAGGTGAAATCAAATGAAAGCTCAGACCTTGAAGGCCGGACAGACTCTCAGAGTCGGAGTGTCGGCCTGCTTTCTGAGGATGAACTGGAAACCTTCACAGATCATCCACTGGCGGCCATGTTCTGCAAAACACACAGGGAGAGAGAGAGAGAGAAAGAGAGAGAGAGAGAGAGAGAATGTAAACTTTGTGAACTGGCACTTCTGGCAGTGAGAGTACGTGTCGCCTAAGCGACTAAACCAGTTTAAAATCTGGACCCCAAAGAACAACAACAAGTAGTAAAGTACAAGAATATACAATGCTTTATTTGACTAATTAAAAGATAAACGTTTAGGTGAGCACAGCACTTCATTAAGTCATCACATGAACAGTTTCAAAGTCATTAGGGGAATTGCAGCTGTATTAACCCTCCCCACATGATTTTGTTTCCAACCTTCTTTGTCTACCACACAAATGTTATGCTATGTTATATTTCATGTGTTTTTTTAATAGGTGGAGGCTTCTTAGAAGCCTTCTGGGCTTTTTCTCTCTTCCTGCACTGTATTATTTTCCTTACTGTATAGTTGTCATTGTGTTTTTTTCTTGTTTTATACTGTGCAAATAAACGAACTAAGATTTATTCTGATTATTATTATTACAGTTATGATGACTACTTTATTTGTGCCAGTCGGGTTGAGAAAACTTTGTCATGGCTTTACTGCACTTTACTGTCACTTTCGATGGTCTAAATGTGCAAACTGGAAGAATTTCCCTGCTGTCCAGTAGGGCTGGGCAGTATAACCATATATCTTTATTGTGATATGAGATTCTGCTGTCCAGTAGGGCTGGGCAGTATAACCATATATCTTTATTGTGATATGAGATTCTGCTGTCCAGTAGGGCTGGGCAGTATAACGATATATCTTTATTGTGATATGAGATTCTGCTGTCCAGTAGGGCTGGGCAGTATAACGATATATCTTTATTGTGATATGAGATTCTGCTGTCCAGTAGGGCTGGGCAGTATAACCATATATCTTTATTGTGATATGAGATTCTGCTGTCCAGTAGGGCTGGGCAGTATAACCATATATCTTTATTGTGATATGAGATTCTGCTGTCCAGTAGGGCTGGGCAGTATAACGATATATCTTTATTGTGATATGAGATTCTGCTGTCCAGTAGGGCTGGGCAGTATAACGATATATCTTTATTGTGATATGAGATTCTGCTGTCCAGTAGGGCTGGGCAGTATAACCATATATCTTTATTGTGATATGAGATTCTGCTGTCCAGTAGGGCTGGGCAGTATAACGATATATCT
The DNA here is from genome assembly GCF_964638095.1 of Poromitra crassiceps. Classification (NCBI taxonomy): domain Eukaryota; kingdom Metazoa; phylum Chordata; class Actinopteri; order Beryciformes; family Melamphaidae; genus Poromitra; species Poromitra crassiceps. The sequence goes on from NW_028152257.1 coordinate 803,082, forward strand.
TTATTGTGATATGAGATTCTGCTGTCCAGTAGGGCTGGGCAGTATAACGATATATCTTTATTGTGATATGAGATTCTGCTGTCGAGTAGGGCTGGGCAGTATAAAGATATATCTTTATTGTGATATGAGATTCTGCTGTCCAGTAGGGCTGGGCAGTATAACGATATATCTTTATTGTGATATGAGATTCTGCTGTCCAGTAGGGCTGGGCAGTATAACCATATATCTTTATTGTGATATGAGATTCTGCTGTCCAGTAGGGCTGGGCAGTATAACAATATATCTTTATTGTGATATGAGATTCTGCTGTCCAGTAGGGCTGGGCAGTATAACCATATATCTTTATTGTGATATGAGATTCTGCTGTCCAGTAGGGCTGGGCAGTATAACGATATATCTTTATTGTGATATGAGATTCTGCTGTCCAGTAGGGCTGGGCAGTATAACCATATATCTTTATTGTGATATGAGATTCTGCTGTCCAGTAGGGCTGGGCAGTATAACCATATATCTTTATTGTGATATGAGATTCTGCTGTCCAGTAGGGCTGGGCAGTATAACCATATATCTTTATTGTGATATGAGATTCTGCTGTCCAGTAGGGCTGGGCAGTATAACCATATATCTTTATTGTGATATGAGATTCTGCTGTCCAGTAGGGCTGGGCAGTATAACGATATATCTTTATTGTGATATGAGATTCTGCTGTCCAGTAGGGCTGGGCAGTATAACGATATATCTTTATTGTGATATGAGATTCTGCTGTCCAGTAGGGCTGGGCAGTATAACCATATATCTTTATTGTGATATGAGATTCTGCTGTCCAGTAGGGCTGGGCAGTATAACGATATATCTTTATTGTGATATGAGATTCTGCTGTCCAGTAGGGCTGGGCAGTATAACCATATATCTTTATTGTGATATGAGATTCTGCTGTCCAGTAGGGCTGGGCAGTATAACCATATATCTTTATTGTGATATGAGATTCTGCTGTCCAGTAGGGCTGGGCAGTATAACCATATATCTTTATTGTGATATGAGATTCTGCTGTCCAGTAGGGCTGGGCAGTATAACCATATATCTTTATTGTGATATGAGATTCTGCTGTCCAGTAGGGCTGGGCAGTATAACCATATATCTTTATTGTGATATGAGATTCTGCTGTCCAGTAGGGCTGGGCAGTATAACCATATATCTTTATTGTGATATGAGATTCTGCTGTCCAGTAGGGCTGGGCAGTATAACCATATATCTTTATTGTGATATGAGATTCTGCTGTCCAGTAGGGCTGGGCAGTATAACCATATATCTTTATTGTGATATGAGATTCTGCTGTCCAGTAGGGCTGGGCAGTATAACCATATATCTTTATTGTGATATGAGATTCTGCTGTCCAGTAGGGCTGGGCAGTATAACCATATATCTTTATTGTGATATGAGATTCTGCTGTCCAGTAGGGCTGGGCAGTATAACGATATATCTTTATTGTGATATGAGATTCTGCTGTCCAGTAGGGCTGGGCAGTATAACCATATATCTTTATTGTGATATGAGATTCTGCTGTCCAGTAGGGCTGGGCAGTATAACCATATATCTTTATTGTGATATGAGATTCTGCTGTCCAGTAGGGCTGGGCAGTATAACGATATATCTTTATTGTGATATGAGATTCTGCTGTCCAGTAGGGCTGGGCAGTATAACCATATATCTTTATTGTGATATGAGATTCTGCTGTCCAGTAGGGCTGGGCAGTATAACCATATATCTTTATTGTGATATGAGATTCTGCTGTCCAGTAGGGCTGGGCAGTATAACCATATATCTTTATTGTGATATGAGATTCTGCTGTCCAGTAGGGCTGGGCAGTATAACCATATATCTTTATTGTGATATGAGATTCGATATCATCTTAGATTTGGGATATTATGTGTTGTCCTTTCCTGGTTTGAATAATAATTGATTGGGTTTATATAGTGCCTTTCTACTAGACAAACGACAAAAATATATCTGTCAGTCTGTCTATCTATCTATCTATCCCCACCTGCTGTGCGCTGGTTGCTCTCAGTAGCAGTCATTTCCTGCCTTGTGTCTAAATCCTGGTCTGTCGTCTCCATGTCCAGCATCTCCTGCAGCCTGTCCCTGACCTCAGATAGACCCTCGTCACTGAACTGGTAGTCGCACACACACACACACACAGGCCCGGCCGCGCCTCGCACCGCGCAGAACAGCCGCCGAGGGAGGCCCAATCGCTCTGGGACAGAGACACAGAGACACACAGACACACAGACACAGAGACACAGAGACACAGAGACACAGAGACACACAGACACACAGACACAGAGACACAGAGACACAGAGACACAGAGACACAGAGACACAGACACAGAGAGACACAGACACAGAGACACTGAGACACAGAGACACAGAGACACAGAGAGACAGAGACACAAGAGACACACAGACAGAGACACAGACACAGAGACACACAGAGACACACAGACACACAGACACAGAGACACACAGACACAGAGACACACAGACACAGAGACACACAGACACAGAGACACAGAGACACAGAGACACAGAGACACATACACAGAGACACAGAGACACAGAGACACACAGACACAGAGACACAGAGACACACAGACACAGACACAGACACAGAGACACTGAGACACAGAGACACACAGACACAGAGAGACAGAGACAGAGACACAGAGACACACAGACAGAGACACAGACACAGAGACACACAGACACAGAGACACACAGACACACAGAGACACAGACACAGAGACACAGACACAGAGAGACAGAGACACACAGACACAGAGACACAGAGAGAAAGGGTTTTAGTATTCAATTCAGAATGCTTTGTGTCTGAACCTCTATCAAATCTAAAACAACGGCAAAAACTCTTTAGTCTACTAGGGGAAAGAAAGATGTAAAAAGTGTACTTTATACCTTTAAAGAAAAGTTGGGGATTGTTTTTTCTTTGGGTCTGGATTTGAGGAAAAACACTGAAAAATAATAAAGAACAAGACAGCAAAAGTTTCTTCGCACTTGGGTCAACATTTTGGTAAAAGTTGCAAAGCCGTATCACACGGTCATTTTATAAGCTTTGAACTTCAGACGGTTGCTACAGCGCCACCATGGGGAGAATTAGCACAAAATAATATGCCTTTTGGGACCAGACTGCTGTGCACTTTTGTTTATGGGAAGGCAGTTTTAGTCTGAAGGAAGGGAGGGAGGAAGAGAGGAAGAAAGAAAGAAAGAAAGAAAGAAAGAAAGAAAGAAAGAAAGAAAGAAAGAAAGAAACTGATCTGTGTCTGTGTTACCTGTCCGGTGTGTCTCTGGAGTCCCCTTTGCTCTCCTGCTCTGCTGCCAGCTCTTCCAGGAGCATCTGGACCCCGACAGCCACCGTAGAAACCACGTTCCGCTTCAGCAGCTGTGGAGTTTGCCAGCTTCAGTCATGTATGCTTCTTTTGCCTTCATTGAACACTCACCAGGGTCTTAAAGCCAGTCATGTATGCATCTTTTGCCCTCATTAAACACTCTCCAGGGTCTTAAAGCCAGTCATGTATGCATCTTTTGCCCTCATTAAACACTCTCCAGGGTCTTAAAGCCAGTCATGTATGCATCTTTTGCCCTCATTAAACACTCTCCAGGGTCTTAAAGCCAGTCATGTATGCATCTTTTGCCCTCATTAAACACTCTCCAGGGTCTTAAAGCCTTACCTTCTCAGCCAGGCTGGCATTGGGCTTGTTGCTGTGTAGGTAGGCTCTGCTGTGGATCGCCCCTCTGACGGACACACTGCCTCCGCACTGCTGCTGGACCATGGTGCCGACCCGGCACTGGTGAGGGGGAAGGCACAGCTGAAGAAGAGAGGCGGATCGCGATGTGTTCAGGGTCTTTCAGGAGGCCAAGAGATCTCCTCACAGTCTGGCTCACGTGTGTCGGATCCGCATCCGCGAAGCGCTGGGCACACATCGTCTGAACCAAGTCCACTCCCTACCACTAACACAAGTGATGAAGGACTTCGTGTTGCACCAAACCTGACATGAAGGACTGCCAGATTATTTATTTTCATTTCCTAGATTTAGTTCTTCAGTGACTGTGTTTCAAACAAATCCAGGATCAGAGATGAAATACCATCAGCATACACCACATGTAATCCTGCTGCTATAATTGGAGAGCTGTGTGTCCATGTGTGCTTGGCTCATTGTCTCCAGAGTCCCAAGCCTAGAATTGTGCGCACTGCACGTAGTGTGCAAAAATTCTTGTTATCTTAATATGAGGTTCAGTTAGCTTTGCACAGAAACAGCCGGTAGAAATACTTTTTACTTTGATACTTTATTACATTTCAGTGCCTGTAATTTTTTACTTTTACTTGAGTAAACACGTTTAATCAGTACTTCTACTTTTACCAGAGTATTTCTTTACATAAGTAACTGTACTTCTGTAAAGAATGTGTGTACTTTTCCCATCTCTGGCTGTTCCACAGACAGTACTCACAGTATTAAAAAAAAGAGCTTCGAGCTGCTACACTATTCACCCGTGGTACCTTCACAGTACAGGTCAAATAGCAGTAGCAATACACCACATACAACAAGATACACCATACAATATCAGTGCAACCATAGGGCCTTAAAATCGCCATAAGAAGAAGAAAACGCACGCGCACGTGCGCACACACACACACACACACACACACACACACACACACACACACACACACACACACACACACACACAAACAAACATGTAAACAATCCCCATATGCAGTAGGGGTGGGAATCACCAGATGCCCACGATACGATACTAAAACGATACTTGAGTCACGATACGATAGTATTGCGATATCGCCGATATTGCGATATATTTAATATTGCGATATTTCGATATATTGCGATTTCTTACTTTTTCAACTGCAAATTATGTCCCCAAAGGAAAACTTTGTCAACATCTGGTTTATATAAGAACGATTTTCAGGTCTGTACATCTGACTTCAACCATTTTATCGCAGCAACATTGTCAAGTAAACAGACCAACAACTTTGATAAAGTCATGTCATAGTTGCACGCACCTGACAAACTGAACTGTTTGTTACAGTCTACTTACAGTCCACCTTAACTGGATGTGTGTGTGGACTACTGTACTTAGGTAGTTTTTGAACAATGCAACTTCACTTCACTTGCACGAAACATCTTGTGCAGCCCATTCAGTAACTGGGGAATTTGTAAATTACTGTTATGACAAAACTGTTACTGTTAAAACAAAATTAAAATATGCTACCGTTTGTTTACTGCTGGCCTTGGAACTAAAGTTTATAGCAGCCCGGTGGCCTGGCATGGCATGGCCTGCAATTTTATTTTATTTTATTTTTTTGCAATATCGATACTTGGCGTCCAAATATCGATACAATATCGCCAGGCAAAATATCGCGATACTATGATGTATCGATTTTTCCCCCACCCCTAATATGCAGTGAATCAGACTGTTGAGTATTTAACAGTTGTATGGCTTTGGGGGGGAAAGCTGTGGTTAAGGCGTTCTGTCCTCCTAGCAACCTGTACCTTCTGCCAGAGGTGAAGATGAAGCGACAAATCAGAATATGTGAGATGATTGGCAGGGTTCCTACTAGAGAGCTGCAAACCCGAGGGTACCCTCGCGGGCCCCTCGGGCCTGGCCAATACGGGCTGGGGCCGGGCTTTTTTTTTATGAATTGCTCCGAGCCGCGCCGGGTTCGGGCCCGTTTCAACAATAAAATTAAATGAAGATGTATTACTCGCTTTATTTTACACAGCAGAGTGAGACCAAGAGGAGGAGGAGCGCACAGACATGCACACACCGTCCCCACACACACACCCTCACCATGACATGTTTCAGTCAGTGTGCTGTCACTGTCAGCATAAAAAACAACAAAACAAGCCGCGTGTGCAGGCCCGCCACACCCCATTACGCAGAGTACGCAGACTGCGTAGGGCATCATGTGACTGAGGGCACCAAAAAAAAAAAAAATTTTTTTTTTGGTGCTCTCAGTCAGGCCACTCACTGAACAGCAGGCCAGGCGCTGCCTACTGGTTTACTAGTGGTTTTATTACTTTATTCAGGGTTAAAGTGGGTGCACCTCATTGTAAAATTGGAGTCGGCCCAAATTGGGCTTCAAACGGCCCAAATTGGGCTTCAAACGGCCCAAATCTGGCTTCAACCGGCCCAAATCTGGCTTCAACTGGCCCAAATCTGGCTTCAAACGGCCCAAATCGGGCTTCAAACGGCCCAAATCTGGCTTCAAACAGCCCAAATCTGGCTTCAAATGGCCCAAATTGGGCTTCAAACAGCCCAAAAAATTTGCCGCCGCCCTTCGGACGCCGGCACACATGTCAGCCCGTATTGGCCTGGCCTGCTTGGTATCTAACGCCTGGCCTGAATTATGATCCCAGTCCGCCCCTGCTTGCATGTACAGTTTAACAATCGCTTGTTTGCTGACATGTACAGTAATTCTAACAATTGTTTGTTTGCCACATGTAATGTAATGTGAGATACACTAGTATCGTTCATAATTAATGATTTTGCAGTCTTTCGTTTGACAGTTATTGAAAGTTTTGCGGGGGGGGGGGGGGCACCACAAAACAATTACGCTTAGGGCACCCAAATGGCCAGCAGCGGCCCTGCGCGTGTGTCCGTGTCGTGAGAGAGAAATAAGATCGATGGACATAAAACAAAGTTTGCGAGGGGAGAGTTAAACAGTCCCCACTGCAGTAGGGAAAGCTCATTTCAACCTGTTCAAAATGAACCCATCTACCATACATTGTGAGGACACTAATGTGACGTTATTCAATGCAGCTATAAATGGTAAAGCTGCGTTCACACCGACCTATTAAAGTTTTTCGCTGGCATCGAGTTTACATACAAAGTCAATGCAAACGAGCAATTGAGCATATATTCGCCTGGGAGAAAAATCGCTGGGCGTCCGAGCGGCAGAGACAGAGCGATAGAGAGAAAATACGCTCGTCGCCCGAGATGAAATATCCCAACTCGAGCGAAAATACGCTGGCATCAGTCACTCGCTGTTCAACGCTGATTGGCTGCCGTGTGAGAGCGAGTCAAGGATCACACTGGCTTGGAACAAACCGCTGGTTTATTCTGTGGCAACAAACCACATTGACAGGCTGACAGCTGATATGAAGTGAAGTCTGTCCTACCGGTATGGAGCTCGCATTAGGAGCACGCTGATAGGCTTTAGCTTGTAAACAATGACGGTGGCTCGTAGTGGACAAATATCATGACATTGCGTAACGTTATAGCCCCCAGATGTCCGTCATTTCGTGTGCCTGTTGATGAGCGATTTAAACAGAGCGACAGAGCGATTCCAAAGGTTGAATCAAGCGACAGAGTGAAAAATAAATATCTTGGTGTGAACACAGCTTAAGTCTGCTGTTTTAATTTCGATATGCTTGAGTGACATAATGTTTCAGTTTGTGGGCATTGTTGCTGTTGGCAATTAAACGATCTAACGTTCTCTTTCTCGAGACAATATGTCTGGATTTTGATAGGCCACGGTAGCATGTGTGAGAGGGGGAGAGAGAGACAGAGAGAAAGCTGCGGTGGTTGTCTTTATAGGCAACACAGTCTAGCAACGTTTTGGACCAACGAGTTCAGCAGCACGGCAGCATGCACAGAGAGGGAGAGAGAGAGATGTGTTGTCATATCGTGATATTGATGTCGGGCCTCGCAACGGGCTCGGGCCAATTACTTTCATGACTCATCCAGGCCGGGTCGGGCACGGGCCTGCATGTCACGGGCCGGGGGGGGCTCAGGCCGAGATTTCAGGCCCGCGCAGCTCTCTAGTTCCTACGCGGTTTTCCATTTTAAAAGTTCCATATTTTTCCAGGCAGACCCTGTGTTCTAACCATGTTCTTGACTGGTTTTGATTTTGGTGAATTGATTTGATATAATGCAGTGGCCGGGTAAATACGAGCATCCCTCTGAGCATTATTCTTCACATCAACATCAACTGTGGACTCAAAGTGGCTCTACAACAACCTCAACGCTGTGGAGCGGCTGTGGCTCAGGAGGGAGAGCGGGCCGTCCACTAACGAGGAGGTCGGTCCGCCGATCATCGGTGGTTCGATTCCCGGTTCCTCCAGTCCACTTGTCAAAGTGACCTTAGGCAAGATACTGAACCCCAAATTGCTCCCGATGGTTGCGCAGCACCCTGCGTCGTAGCTTGCCGTCATGGGTGTGTGTGTGAATGTCAGCACTAAAGCGCTTTGAGTGGTTGGTAGACTACAGCAGTGGTTCTCCCCCCCCTCCCAGGGGGTCACAAGATTATTTTGGGGGGTCGCAGGATGATTGTCAAAAGAGAAAAAAGAAAATAAATTATTTTTCTCCCATGATGATGAAATCTCCCATACCAATGGTTTAATGTATTATAAAGCTATATAAACTATAAAAACGAGTTCAGTGAGCGAGTGAAATCAGTGTGTAAATGCGTGCGCAATGTCATTGGGTTGGGTTGCGGCGGGAGGGGGGGTCGCGAACCCCAGCCTAAAGTTTTTTGGGAGTCACGGTTCAAAAAGGTTGAGAACCATTGGACTAGAGAAGCCCGATTTTACCATAATTATCTGAGTATCAGACGTGAACCACAAGCTTTTGCAGACTTTTTTTTTCTTCAAATCACTAATCTATTCAATAGTTGGAAATGATCAAATTCATCTTGAATAGTTTTCCAGACTTTCCAGACCTGCGTAGGAACCCTGTGACATGTACTGCAGCATTCACATTGGAGCCAATGTCTTTCCTTGCTGAGGTGACATCGACCAGGTTGCCTTTATAAAACACTAGTGTGTGTGTGTGTGTGTGTGTGTGTGTGTGTGTGTGTGTGTGTGTGTGTGTGCGTGTGCGTGTGCGTGTGTGTGTGTGTGTGTGTGTGTGTGTGTTTTACCGGTGTGACGAGCAGCTGAGCAGTGAGAGTCTGTTTCACGTTCCTCCTCTGCAGAGAAAAGCCAGAGTTAGATTCTCCCTCCTGTCCTCCCTCCAATCAGAGAACGAGTTGTATTGTTTAGATTCAGTTTCATATGGATTTAGATCATTAGGTGACAGGAGTCCTTCACCTGGCCTGCTGTGATCTCTTTGTCAACCGGCAGCCTCTTGCCATCAATCAGACAAACTCCGTCCTCAATCTGGTGCGCCCACGCTTTCAGTCCCTCCTGAAACAAAAGACCTGACCTGAGAACAGTTCCAGTCAAGCTGCTGAATTGAATGTCTGTATGGGTTTTGTAACTGTGTGCATCTTTGCATGTGTGTAAGAGTAACAGTATGAATGATTAATGAATAATTAATGTATACATTTCAATTTCTGTTTAATTTGGGACCAACAACGATAATTTATCTGAATTCTTATGTTCTAATTAAAGTGCCTACCGATTGTGGTTGTGTTTGTCCTACTATTACAGGTATGTTAACATGTGTTAAAAGTGCTGTATTATATGCTATGTAAATCACCAGTTAATTGGGTGAAAATCCTTTTGTGAAGACTGCTAAGACTTGCATGTGTTAGTTACAGTACTATGGGCAGTGAATACGCCACTGTCTGTGGCGTGTCTTACTGCTCTATTGCCCGTTGCCTCTTGTTTTTTATTTATATATCTTCTATTTTATTTTTTGCACTATGTTGTAAAGGAGCCTACAGCACAAGAATTTCACACGTGATACTTGTACTACGGAGTGACAATAAAAATCTTGAATCTTGAATCTACAGTACGGTACATGCTTGCATTTTTTGGGAACCAAAAAGGTGGTAGTAAAGCAAAAATATTGTTGTGTAAAACTAAGCATTTAGAGTCAGTGATATGTATGCTTTTGTTTAAATGCAAGAATATATTTGTATATGATAAGAGTGTAGTGGATATTGTTATAAGTTAAGTTATCCTTTATTTATCCCCATGGGGAAATTCATCCTCTGCATTTGACCCATCCTCTAATAGGAAGCTTCCTAGAACTAGGAGCAGCAACCAGGGACCAACTCCAATCAATCTACTGCAAAAAATCTAATTTTTTCCAGTTTTTTGGCCTTTTTTGGCCCCTGCGGCTTATATAACGGTGCGGCTTATCTATGGATTTTTTCAAAAAAAAAAATCTCTCTTTTTTAGCACTCTTTCTAACTATAAATCCTATATAACTATAATAAGTTTTAATTTCCTCTCTTGCCCTCTTTTCACCACACTGTATGACACTGTATGACACTGTGTGCACTGTAAAAAACAACACAGGTGGTGTTGTGTTATGTTGTTTTGTTGAAATGTTAATAAATGGGAGCTTCCTCAAACAGCCATCTCTTTCCCGACAATCCCCTCTGTGCATGAACCCTTACATATGGTAATTAAACATTAAAACACAAAAAAAAAAAAAAAAAAAAAAATACCATTAAAACACCCGCGGCTTATAGTCCGGTGCGGCTTATATAAGAAAAAAATAGTCAACTTTGCAGGTGCGGCTTATACACCGGTGCGGCTTATAGTCCGGAATTTACGGTACACTATACGGTCACAATGTAAAAGTAAAAGGGAGCAGAGTAGGAATATCATACTGTGTGTGTGTGTGTGTGTGTGTGTGTGTGTGTGTGTGTGTGCCTGCGTGCCTGCGTGCTAACCATGAGACATTTCTCCATGCTTTCTGTGCTGGTTCGGTCTCCGCTCCATGTACAAGTACCTCTCCGCTCCATGTACAAGTACCTCTCCGCTCCATGTACAAGTACCTCTCCGCTCCATGTACAAGTACCTCTCCGCTCCATGTACAAGTACCTCTCCGCTCAATGTCAAGTGTCGACAGTACCTCTCCGCTCCATGTACAAATACCTCTCCGCTCTCATGTACAAGTACCTCTCCGCTCCATGTACAAGTACCTCTCCGCTCAATGTCAAGTGTCGACAGTACCTCTCCGCTCCATGTACAAATACCTCTCCGCTCCATGTACAAGTACCTCTCCGCTCTCATGTACAAGTACCTCTCCGCTCCATGTACAAGTAGCTCTCCGCTCAATGTACAAGTGTCGACAGTACCTTTCCGCTCCATGTACAAATACCTCTCCGCTCTCATGTACAAGTACCTCTCCGCTCCATGTACAAGTACCTCTCCGCTCAATGTACAAATACCTCTCCGCTCCATGTATAAGTACCTCTCCGCTCTATGTACAAGTACCTCTCCGCTCCATGTACAAGTACCTCTCCGCTCAATGTACAAATACCTCTCCGCTCCATGTACAAGTAGCTCTCCGCTGAATGTACAAGTGTCGACAGTACCTCTCCGCTCAATGTACAAGTACCTCTCCGCTCAATGTACAAATACCTCTCCGCTCCATGTACAAGTACCTCTCCGCTCAATGTCAAGTATCGACAGTACCTCTCCGCTCCATGTACAAGTACCTCTCCGCTGAATGTACAAGTGTCGACAGTACCTCTCCGCTCAATGTACAAGTACCTCTCCGCTCCATGTACAAGTACCTCTCCGCTCTCATGTACAAGTACCTCTCCGCTCCATGTACAAGTACCTCTCCGCTCAATGTACAAGTACCTCTGCGCTCCATGTACAAGTACCTCTCCGCTCAATGTACAAGTACCTCTCCGCTCAATGTACAAGTGTCGACAGTACCTCTCCGCTCCATGTACAAGTACCTCTCCGCTCAATGTACAAGTGTCGACAGTACCTCTACGCTCAATGTACAAGTGTCGACAGTACCTCTCCGCTCTCATGTACAAGTACCTCTCCGATCCATGTACAAGTACATCTCCGCTCCATGTACAAGTACATCTCCGCTCAATGTACAAGTACCTCTCCGCTCCATGTACAAGTACCTCTCCGCTCCATGTACAAGTACCTCTCCGCTCCATGTACAAGTACCTCTCCGCTCCATGTACAAGTACCTCTCCGCTCAATGTACAAGTACCTCTCCGCTCCATGTACAAGTACCTCTCCGCTCAATGTACAAGTACCTCTCCGCTCCATGTACAAGTACCTCTCCGCTCCATGTACAAGTACCTCTCCGCTCCATGTACAAGTACCTCTCCGCTCAATGTCAAGTATCGACAGTACCTCTCCGCTCCATGTACAAGTACCTCTCCGCTGAATGTACAAGTGTCGACAGTACCTCTCCGCTCAATGTACAAGTACCTCTCCGCTCCATGTACAAGTACCTCTCCGCTCTCATGTACAAGTACCTCTCCGCTCCATGTACAAGTACCTCTCCGCTCAATGTACAAGTACCTCTGCGCTCCATGTACAAGTACCTCTCCACTCAATGTACAAGTACCTCTCCGCTCAATGTACAAGTGTCGACAGTACCTCTCCGCTCCATGTACAAGTACCTCTCCGCTCAATGTACAAGTGTCGACAGTACCTCTACGCTCAATGTACAAGTGTCGACAGTACCTCTCCGCTCTCATGTACAAGTACCTCTCCGATCCATGTACAAGTACATCTCCGCTCCATGTACAAGTACATCTCCGCTCAATGTACAAGTACCTCTCCGCTCCATGTACAAGTACCTCTCCGCTCCATGTACAAGTACCTCTCCGCTCCATGTACAAGTACCTCTCCGCTCCATGTACAAGTACCTCTCCGCTCAATGTACAAGTACCTCTCCGCTCCATGTACAAGTACCTCTCCGCTCCATGTACAAGTACCTCTCCGCTCCATGTACAAGTACCTCTCCGCTCAATGTACAAGTACCTCTCCGCTCCATGTACAAGTACCTCTCCGCTCCATGTACAAGTACCTCTCCGCTCCATGTACAAGTACCTCTCCGCTCAATGTACAAGTACCTCTCCGCTCCCTGTACAAGTACATCTCCGCTCCATGTACAAGTACCTCTCCGCTCCATGTACAAGTACCTCTCCGCTCAATGTACAAGTGTCGACAGTACCTCTCCGCTCCATGTACAAGTACCTCTCCGCTCCATGTACAAGTACCTCTCCGCTCAATGTACAAGTGTCGACAGTACCTCTCCGCTCCATCTACAAGTACCTCTCCGCTCAATGTACAAGTACCTCTCCGCTGAATGTACAAGTACCTCTCCGCTCCATGTACAAGTACCTCTCCGCTCCATGTACAAATACCTCTCCGCTCCATGTACAAGTACCTCTCCGCTCCATGTACAAGCACCTCTCCGCTACATGTACAAGTACCTCTCCGCTCCATGTACAAGTACCTCTCCGCTCCATGTACAAGTACCTCTCCGCTCAATGTACAAGTACCTCTCCGCTCCATGTACAAATACCTCTCCGCTCCATGTACAAATACCTCTCTGCTCCATGTACAAGTACCTCTCCGCTCCATGTACCAGTACCTCTCCGCTCAATGTACAAGTACATCTCCGCTCAATGTACAAGTACATCTCCGCTCAATGTACAAGTACGTCTCCGCTCAATGTACAAGTACCTCTCCGCTCAATGTACAAGTACCTCTCCGCTCCATGTACAAGTACCTCTCCGCTCAATGTACAAGTACATCTCCGCTCCATGTACCAGTACCTCTCCGCTCAATGTACAAGTACCTCTCCGCTCAATGTACAAGTACATCTCCGCTCCATGTACAAGTACGTCTCCGCTCAATGTATAAGTACCTCTCCGCTCCATGTACAAGTACCTCTCCGCTCCATGTACAAGTACATCTCCGCTCCATGTACAAGTACATCTCCACTCCATGTACAAGTACCTCTCCGCTCCATGTACAAGTACCTCTCCGCTCCATGTACAAGTACATCTCCGCTCCATGTACAAGTACCTCTCCGCTCCATGTACAAGTACCTCTCCGCTCCATGTACAAGTACCTCTCCGCTCCATGTACAAGTACCTCTCCGCTCAATGTACAAGTACCTCTCCGCTCCATGTACAAGTACCTCTCCGCTCCATGTACAAGTACCTCTCCGCTCCATGTACAAGTACCTCTCCGCTCCATGTACAAGTACCTCTCCGCTCAATGTCAAGTGTCGACAGTACCTCTCCGCTCCATGTACAAATACCTCTCCGCTCTCATGTACAAGTACCTCTCCGCTCCATGTACAAGTACCTCTCCGCTCAATGTCAAGTGTCGACAGTACCTCTCCGCTCCATGTACAAATACCTCTCCGCTCCATGTACAAGTACCTCTCCGCTCTCATGTACAAGTACCTCTCCGCTCCATGTACAAGTAGCTCTCCGCTCAATGTACAAGTGTCGACAGTACCTTTCCGCTCCATGTACAAATACCTCTCCGCTCTCATGTACAAGTACCTCTCCGCTCCATGTACAAGTACCTCTCCGCTCAATGTACAAATACCTCTCCGCTCCATGTATAAGTACCTCTCCGCTCTATGTACAAGTACCTCTCCGCTCCATGTACAAGTACCTCTCCGCTCAATGTACAAATACCTCTCCGCTCCATGTACAAGTAGCTCTCCGCTGAATGTACAAGTGTCGACAGTACCTCTCCGCTCAATGTACAAGTACCTCTCCGCTCAATGTACAAATACCTCTCCGCTCCATGTACAAGTACCTCTCCGCTCAATGTCAAGTATCGACAGTACCTCTCCGCTCCATGTACAAGTACCTCTCCGCTGAATGTACAAGTGTCGACAGTACCTCTCCGCTCAATGTACAAGTACCTCTCCGCTCCATGTACAAGTACCTCTCCGCTCTCATGTACAAGTACCTCTCCGCTCCATGTACAAGTACCTCTCCGCTCAATGTACAAGTACCTCTGCGCTCCATGTACAAGTACCTCTCCGCTCAATGTACAAGTACCTCTCCGCTCAATGTACAAGTGTCGACAGTACCTCTCCGCTCCATGTACAAGTACCTCTCCGCTCAATGTACAAGTGTCGACAGTACCTCTACGCTCAATGTACAAGTGTCGACAGTACCTCTCCGCTCTCATGTACAAGTACCTCTCCGATCCATGTACAAGTACATCTCCGCTCCATGTACAAGTACATCTCCGCTCAATGTACAAGTACCTCTCCGCTCCATGTACAAGTACCTCTCCGCTCCATGTACAAGTACCTCTCCGCTCCATGTACAAGTACCTCTCCGCTCCATGTACAAGTACCTCTCCGCTCAATGTACAAGTACCTCTCCGCTCCATGTACAAGTACCTCTCCGCTCAATGTACAAGTACCTCTCCGCTCCATGTACAAGTACCTCTCCGCTCCATGTACAAGTACCTCTCCGCTCCATGTACAAGTACCTCTCCGCTCAATGTCAAGTATCGACAGTACCTCTCCGCTCCATGTACAAGTACCTCTCCGCTGAATGTACAAGTGTCGACAGTACCTCTCCGCTCAATGTACAAGTACCTCTCCGCTCCATGTACAAGTACCTCTCCGCTCTCATGTACAAGTACCTCTCCGCTCCATGTACAAGTACCTCTCCGCTCAATGTACAAGTACCTCTGCGCTCCATGTACAAGTACCTCTCCACTCAATGTACAAGTACCTCTCCGCTCAATGTACAAGTGTCGACAGTACCTCTCCGCTCCATGTACAAGTACCTCTCCGCTCAATGTACAAGTGTCGACAGTACCTCTACGCTCAATGTACAAGTGTCGACAGTACCTCTCCGCTCTCATGTACAAGTACCTCTCCTATCCATGTACAAGTACATCTCCGCTCCATGTACAAGTACATCTCCGCTCAATGTACAAGTACCTCTCCGCTCCATGTACAAGTACCTCTCCGCTCCATGTACAAGTACCTCTCCGCTCCATGTACAAGTACCTCTCCGCTCCATGTACAAGTACCTCTCCGCTCAATGTACAAGTACCTCTCCGCTCCATGTACAAGTACCTCTCCGCTCCATGTACAAGTACCTCTCCGCTCCATGTACAAGTACCTCTCCGCTCAATGTACAAGTACCTCTCCGCTCCATGTACAAGTACCTCTCCGCTCCATGTACAAGTACCTCTCCGCTCCATGTACAAGTACCTCTCCGCTCAATGTACAAGTACCTCTCCGCTCCCTGTACAAGTACATCTCCGCTCCATGTACAAGTACCTCTCCGCTCCATGTACAAGTACCTCTCCGCTCAATGTACAAGTGTCGACAGTACCTCTCCGCTCCATGTACAAGTACCTCTCCGCTCCATGTACAAGTACCTCTCCGCTCAATGTACAAGTGTCGACAGTACCTCTCCGCTCCATCTACAAGTACCTCTCCGCTCAATGTACAAGTACCTCTCCGCTGAATGTACAAGTACCTCTCCGCTCCATGTACAAGTACCTCTCCGCTCCATGTACAAATACCTCTCCGCTCCATGTACAAGTACCTCTCCGCTCCATGTACAAGCACCTCTCCGCTACATGTACAAGTACCTCTCCGCTCCATGTACAAGTACCTCTCCGCTCCATGTACAAGTACCTCTCCGCTCAATGTACAAGTACCTCTCCGCTCCATGTACAAATACCTCTCCGCTCCATGTACAAATACCTCTCCGCTCCATGTACAAGTACCTCTCCGCTCCATGTACCAGTACCTCTCCGCTCAATGTACAAGTACATCTCCGCTCAATGTACAAGTACATCTCCGCTCAATGTACAAGTACGTCTCCGCTCAATGTACAAGTACCTCTCCGCTCAATGTACAAGTACCTCTCCGCTCCATGTACAAGTACCTCTCCGCTCAATGTACAAGTACATCTCCGCTCCATGTACCAGTACCTCTCCGCTCAATGTACAAGTACCTCTCCGCTCAATGTACAAGTACATCTCCGCTCCATGTACAAGTACGTCTCCGCTCAATGTATAAGTACCTCTCCGCTCCATGTACAAGTACCTCTCCGCTCCATGTACAAGTACATCTCCGCTCCATGTACAAGTACATCTCCACTCCATGTACAAGTACCTCTCCGCTCCATGTACAAGTACCTCTCCGCTCCATGTACAAGTACATCTCCGCTCCATGTACAAGTACCTCTCCGCTCAATGTACAAGTACATCTCCGCTCCATGTACAAGTACATCTCCACTCCATGTACAAGTACCTCTCCGCTCAATGTACAAGTACATCTCCGCTCCATGTACCAGTACCTCTCCGCTCAATGTACAAGTACATCTCCACTCCATGTACAAGTACCTCTCCGCTCAATGTACAAGTACATCTCCGCTCCATGTACCAGTACCTCTCCGCTCAATGTACAAGTACATCTCCACTCCATGTACAAGTACCTCTCCGCTCAATGTACAAGTACATCTCCGCTCCATGTACCAGTACCTCTCCGCTCAATGTACAAGTACATCTCCGCTCCATGTACAAGTACCTCTCCGCTCCATGTACAAGTACCTCTCCGCTCAATGTACAAGTACCTCTCCGCTCAATGTACAAGTACATCTCCGCTCCATGTACCAGTACCTCTCCGCTCAATGTACAAGTACATCTGCGCTCCATGTAGGGCTGGGTATCGTTCAAAATTTTTCGATATCGATACCGTTTCGATACTTGGATTTCGATACCGGTTCCTGAACGATACTTTTTTCGATACCAATTTTTAGAAAAATCCATTTTAACAAAAATAAAACTGCATTACACATTGAAATTATTTTACAAATCTTTAGTTTCCCCCCATCTTAAGTTTTACAGCAGAAAAAAATAAAACCTACTGTATTTAACATAACTTTAAGTTCTCTAAACGTATTGCCGTCCCTACAAAAAATATTGGAGTACTACAAAGGAAAGAAATGTAGCTAAAACAAATAAATCAGTGGAATAGTTTTCAGTGCAAAACAGAGAGTTGCAAATCAGGGTTTAATGCTCACTGATGCAACAGAACTCTATTCTTGTACAAACTGATGAGATGGCTCCACTTCATGCATGGAAGACTAGTTGAGCATTGACTAGCCTATCAATATAGCCTTATATGCCACAAAGTGAATCGCATTTATATTCAACAAACTATCATGACATCAGCGTTTGTTAACGAGTTGCTAAAAATACATGGGCGATAACTGCCCGCTTGCACATAACGCTAATTAATTAAACATTAACGCTAGCGTTGCAGATCAGTGTGCTCACTGCTGCAACAGAACGTCATTCTTGTCAAATCTGATGAGACAGCTCAACTTCACTGACTAGCCAATCAATATAAATGAATCGCATTTACATTCAACAAACTATCATGACATCAGCGTTTGTTAACGAGTTGCTAAAAATACACAATGCCCGCTTGCGCATAACGTTACGGCGGCAATTAATTAAACGATCTAATGCTACAACTCACAGCCAGATGCATGGATTTGTCAGACTGAGGGATCTGATAACCGCTAACTTGCGGTAAGCTGAGCTGACCCACCTCTCAATTATTTCTCTTGTCTGTGGAAACCAGTCCGTGTTGTTTCTGTTTCTTTTCCTGCTTTTCATCATCTTCGCCATATGGTAATCCAGGATAGGAGTAGCTTGAGTGGCTAACTTCTTGTATACTATCCGCACCGCACGCCTGGCTCACAGTCACAACAAACACACCGGCTAAAGTGGGCGTAACGTTTCCTGCATGCCTCTACATGACAGCCAATCACCAGCCGTATTAGAGCGCGGCGTGCAAGCATGTCGCATGCTTATAGGCTCAATGACGCTGTTTTGTTTTGGTATCGAAAATTGGTATCGATTGACAAGGGAGGCTTCGATACCCCTTAGTATCGATGTTTCCATTTCGGTGCCAAGTAAGTATCGAAACTCGATACCCAGCCCTAGCTCCATGTACAAGTACCTCTCCGCTCAATGTACAAGTACCTCTCCGCTCAATGTACAAGTACCTCTCCGCTCCATGTACAAGTACCTCTCCGCTCCATGTACAAGTACCTCTCCGCTCCATGTACAAGTACCTCTCCGCTCCATGTACAAGTACATCTCTGCTCCATGTACAAGTACCTCTCCGCTCAATGTACAAGTACATCTCCGCTCCATGTACAAGTACCTCTCCGCTCCATGTACAAGTACATCTCCGCTCCATGTACAAGTACCTCTCCGCTCCATGTACAAGTACCTCTCCGCTCAATGTACAAGTACCTCTCCGCTCCATGTACAAGTACATCTCCGCTCCATGTACAAGTACCTCTCCGCTCAATGTACAAGTACATCTCCGCTCCATGTACAAGTACATCTCCACTCCATGTACAAGTACCTCTCCGCTCAATGTACAAGTACATCTCCGCTCCATGTACCAGTACCTCTCCGCTCAATGTACAAGTACATCTCCACTCCATGTACAAGTACCTCTCCGCTCAATGTACAAGTACATCTCCGCTCCATGTACCAGTACCTCTCCGCTCAATGTACAAGTACATCTCCACTCCATGTACAAGTACCTCTCCGCTCAATGTACAAGTACATCTCCGCTCCATGTACCAGTACCTCTCCGCTCAATGTACAAGTACATCTCCGCTCCATGTACAAGTACCTCTCCGCTCAATGTACAAGTACCTCTCCGCTCAATGTACAAGTACATCTCCGCTCCATGTACCAGTACCTCTCCGCTCAATGTACAAGTACATCTGCGCTCCATGTAGGGCTGGGTATCGTTCAAAATTTTTCGATATCGATACCGTTTCGATACTTGGATTTCGATACCGGTTCCTGAACGATACTTTTTTCGATACCAATTTTTAGAAAAATCCATTTTAACAAAAATAAAACTGCATTACACATTGAAATTATTTTACAAATCTTTAGTTTCCCCCCATCTTAAGTTTTACAGCAGAAAAAAATAAAACCTACTGTATTTAACATAACTTTAAGTTCTCTAAACGTATTGCCGTCCCTACAAAAAATATTGGAGTACTACAAAGGAAAGAAATGTAGCTAAAACAAATAAATCAGTGGAATAGTTTTCAGTGCAAAACAGAGAGTTGCAAATCAGGGTTTAATGCTCACTGATGCAACAGAACTCTATTCTTGTACAAACTGATGAGATGGCTCCACTTCATGCATGGAAGACTAGTTGAGCATTGACTAGCCTATCAATATAGCCTTATATGCCACAAAGTGAATCGCATTTATATTCAACAAACTATCATGACATCAGCGTTTGTTAACGAGTTGCTAAAAATACATGGGCGATAACTGCCCGCTTGCACATAACGCTAATTAATTAAACATTAACGCTAGCGTTGCAGATCAGTGTGCTCACTGCTGCAACAGAACGTCATTCTTGTCAAATCTGACGAGACAGCTCAACTTCACTGACTAGCCAATCAATATAAATGAATCGCATTTACATTCAACAAACTATCATGACATCAGCGTTTGTTAACGAGTTGCTAAAAATACACAATGCCCGCTTGCGCATAACGTTACGGCGGCAATTAATTAAACGATCTAATGCTACAACTCACAGCCAGATGCATGGATTTGTCAGACTGAGGGATCTGATAACCGCTAACTTGCGGTAAGCTGAGCTGACCCACCTCTCAATTATTTCTCTTGTCTGTGGAAACCAGTCCGTGTTGTTTCTGTTTCTTTTCCTGCTTTTCATCATCTTCGCCATATGGTAATCCAGGATAGGAGTAGCTTGAGTGGCTAACTTCTTGTATACTATCCGCACCGCACGCCTGGCTCACAGTCACAACAAACACACCGGCTAAAGTGGGCGTAACGTTTCCTGCATGCCTCTACATGACAGCCAATCACCAGCCGTATTAGAGCGCGGCGTGCAAGCATGTCGCATGCTTATAGGCTCAATGACGCTGTTTTGTTTTGGTATCGAAAATTGGTATCGATTGACAAGGGAGGCTTCAATACCCCTTAGTATCGATGTTTCCATTTCGGTGCCAAGTAAGTATCGAAACTCGATACCCAGCCCTAGCTCCATGTACAAGTACCTCTCCGCTCAATGTACAAGTACCTCTCCGCTCAATGTACAAGTACCTCTCCGCTCCATGTACAAGTACCTCTCCGCTCCATGTACAAGTACCTCTCCGCTCCATGTACAAGTACCTCTCCGCTCCATGTACAAGTACATCTCTGCTCCATGTACAAGTACCTCTCCGCTCAATGTACAAGTACATCTCCGCTCCATGTACAAGTACCTCTCCGCTCCATGTACAAGTACATCTCCGCTCCATGTACAAGTACCTCTCCGCTCCATGTACAAGTACCTCTCCGCTCAATGTACAAGTACCTCTCCGCTCCATGTACAAGTACATCTCCGCTCCATGTACAAGTACCTCTCCGCTCAATGTACAAGTACATCTCCGCTCCATGTACAAGTACATCTCCACTCCATGTACAAGTACCTCTCCGCTCAATGTACAAGTACATCTCCGCTCCATGTACCAGTACCTCTCCGCTCAATGTACAAGTACATCTCCACTCCATGTACAAGTACCTCTCCGCTCAATGTACAAGTACATCTCCGCTCCATGTACCAGTACCTCTCCGCTCAATGTACAAGTACATCTCCACTCCATGTACAAGTACCTCTCCGCTCAATGTACAAGTACATCTCCGCTCCATGTACCAGTACCTCTCCGCTCAATGTACAAGTACATCTCCGCTCCATGTACAAGTACCTCTCCGCTCAATGTACAAGTACCTCTCCGCTCAATGTACAAGTACATCTCCGCTCCATGTACCAGTACCTCTCCGCTCAATGTACAAGTACATCTGCGCTCCATGTAGGGCTGGGTATCGTTCAAAATTTTTCGATATCGATACCGTTTCGATACTTGGATTTCGATACCGGTTCCTGAACGATACTTTTTTCGATACCAATTTTTAGAAAAATCCATTTTAACAAAAATAAAACTGCATTACACATTGAAATTATTTTACAAATCTTTAGTTTCCCCCCATCTTAAGTTTTACAGCAGAAAAAAATAAAACCTACTGTATTTAACATAACTTTAAGTTCTCTAAACGTATTGCCGTCCCTACAAAAAATATTGGAGTACTACAAAGGAAAGAAATGTAGCTAAAACAAATAAATCAGTGGAATAGTTTTCAGTGCAAAACAGAGAGTTGCAAATCAGGGTTTAATGCTCACTGATGCAACAGAACTCTATTCTTGTACAAACTGATGAGATGGCTCCACTTCATGCATGGAAGACTAGTTGAGCATTGACTAGCCTATCAATATAGCCTTATATGCCACAAAGTGAATCGCATTTATATTCAACAAACTATCATGACATCAGCGTTTGTTAACGAGTTGCTAAAAATACATGGGCGATAACTGCCCGCTTGCACATAACGCTAATTAATTAAACATTAACGCTAGCGTTGCAGATCAGTGTGCTCACTGCTGCAACAGAACGTCATTCTTGTCAAATCTGACGAGACAGCTCAACTTCACTGACTAGCCAATCAATATAAATGAATCGCATTTACATTCAACAAACTATCATGACATCAGCGTTTGTTAACGAGTTGCTAAAAATACACAATGCCCGCTTGCGCATAACGTTACGGCGGCAATTAATTAAACGATCTAATGCTACAACTCACAGCCAGATGCATGGATTTGTCAGACTGAGGGATCTGATAACCGCTAACTTGCGGTAAGCTGAGCTGACCCACCTCTCAATTATTTCTCTTGTCTGTGGAAACCAGTCCGTGTTGTTTCTGTTTCTTTTCCTGCTTTTCATCATCTTCGCCATATGGTAATCCAGGATAGGAGTAGCTTGAGTGGCTAACTTCTTGTATACTATCCGCACCGCACGCCTGGCTCACAGTCACAACAAACACACCGGCTAAAGTGGGCGTAACGTTTCCTGCATGCCTCTACATGACAGCCAATCACCAGCCGTATTAGAGCGCGGCGTGCAAGCATGTCGCATGCTTATAGGCTCAATGACGCTGTTTTGTTTTGGTATCGAAAATTGGTATCGATTGACAAGGGAGGCTTCGATACCCCTTAGTATCGATGTTTCCATTTCGGTGCCAAGTAAGTATCGAAACTCGATACCCAGCCCTAGCTCCATGTACAAGTACCTCTCCGCTCAATGTACAAGTACCTCTCCGCTCAATGTACAAGTACCTCTCCGCTCCATGTACAAGTACCTCTCCGCTCCATGTACAAGTACCTCTCCGCTCCATGTACAAGTACCTCTCCGCTCCATGTACAAGTACATCTCTGCTCCATGTACAAGTACCTCTCCGCTCAATGTACAAGTACATCTCCGCTCCATGTACAAGTACCTCTCCGCTCCATGTACAAGTACATCTCCGCTCCATGTACAAGTACCTCTCCGCTCCATGTACAAGTACCTCTCCGCTCAATGTACAAGTACATCTCCGCTCCATGTACAAGTACATCTCTGCTCCATGTACAAGTACCTCTCCGCTCAATGTACAAGTACATCTCCGCTCCATGTACAAGTACCTCTCCGCTCCATGTACAAGTACCTCTCCGGTCCATGTACAAGTACCTCTCCGCTCCATGTACAAGTACCTCTCCGCTCCATGTACAAGTACCTCTCCGCTCAATGTCAAGTGTCGACAGTACCTCTCCGCTCCATGTACAAATACCTCTCCGCTCTCATGTACAAGTACCTCTCCGCTCCATGTACAAGTACCTCTCCGCTCAATGTCAAGTGTCGACAGTACCTCTCCGCTCCATGTACAAATACCTCTCCGCTCCATGTACAAGTACCTCTCCGCTCTCATGTACAAGTACCTCTCCGCTCCATGTACAAGTAGCTCTCCGCTCAATGTACAAGTGTCGACAGTACCTTTCCGCTCCATGTACAAATACCTCTCCGCTCTCATGTACAAGTACCTCTCCGCTCCATGTACAAGTACCTCTCCGCTCAATGTACAAATACCTCTCCGCTCCATGTATAAGTACCTCTCCGCTCTATGTACAAGCACCTCTCCGCTCCATGTACAAGTACCTCTCCGCTCAATGTACAAATACCTCTCCGCTCCATGTACAAGTAGCTCTCCGCTGAATGTACAAGTGTCGACAGTACCTCTCCGCTCAATGTACAAGTACCTCTCCGCTCAATGTACAAATACCTCTCCGCTCCATGTACAAGTACCTCTCCGCTCAATGTCAAGTATCGACAGTACCTCTCCGCTCCATGTACAAGTACCTCTCCGCTGAATGTACAAGTGTCGACAGTACCTCTCCGCTCAATGTACAAGTACCTCTCCGCTCCATGTACAAGTACCTCTCCGCTCTCATGTACAAGTACCTCTCCGCTCCATGTACAAGTACCTCTCCGCTCAATGTACAAGTACCTCTGCGCTCCATGTACAAGTACCTCTCCGCTCAATGTACAAGTACCTCTCCGCTCAATGTACAAGTGTCGACAGTACCTCTCCGCTCCATGTACAAGTACCTCTCCGCTCAATGTACAAGTGTCGACAGTACCTCTACGCTCAATGTACAAGTGTCGACAGTACCTCTCCGCTCTCATGTACAAGTACCTCTCCGATCCATGTACAAGTACATCTCCGCTCCATGTACAAGTACATCTCCGCTCAATGTACAAGTACCTCTCCGCTCCATGTACAAGTACCTCTCCGCTCCATGTACAAGTACCTCTCCGCTCCATGTACAAGTACCTCTCCGCTCCATGTACAAGTACCTCTCCGCTCAATGTACAAGTACCTCTCCGCTCCATGTACAAGTACCTCTCCGCTCAATGTACAAGTACCTCTCCGCTCCATGTACAAGTACCTCTCCGCTCCATGTACAAGTACCTCTCCGCTCCATGTACAAGTACCTCTCCGCTCCATGTACAAGTACATCTCTGCTCCATGTACAAGTACCTCTCCGCTCAATGTACAAGTACATCTCCGCTCCATGTACAAGTACCTCTCCGCTCCATGTACAAGTACATCTCCGCTCCATGTACAAGTACCTCTCCGCTCCATGTACAAGTACCTCTCCGCTCAATGTACAAGTACATCTCCGCTCCATGTACAAGTACATCTCTGCTCCATGTACAAGTACCTCTCCGCTCAATGTACAAGTACATCTCCGCTCCATGTACAAGTACCTCTCCGCTCCATGTACAAGTACCTCTCCGGTCCATGTACAAGTACCTCTCCGCTCCATGTACAAGTACCTCTCCGCTCCATGTACAAGTACCTCTCCGCTCAATGTCAAGTGTCGACAGTACCTCTCCGCTCCATGTACAAATACCTCTCCGCTCTCATGTACAAGTACCTCTCCGCTCCATGTACAAGTACCTCTCCGCTCAATGTCAAGTGTCGACAGTACCTCTCCGCTCCATGTACAAATACCTCTCCGCTCCATGTACAAGTACCTCTCCGCTCTCATGTACAAGTACCTCTCCGCTCCATGTACAAGTAGCTCTCCGCTCAATGTACAAGTGTCGACAGTACCTTTCCGCTCCATGTACAAATACCTCTCCGCTCTCATGTACAAGTACCTCTCCGCTCCATGTACAAGTACCTCTCCGCTCAATGTACAAATACCTCTCCGCTCCATGTATAAGTACCTCTCCGCTCTATGTACAAGTACCTCTCCGCTCCATGTACAAGTACCTCTCCGCTCAATGTACAAATACCTCTCCGCTCCATGTACAAGTAGCTCTCCGCTGAATGTACAAGTGTCGACAGTACCTCTCCGCTCAATGTACAAGTACCTCTCCGCTCAATGTACAAATACCTCTCCGCTCCATGTACAAGTACCTCTCCGCTCAATGTCAAGTATCGACAGTACCTCTCCGCTCCATGTACAAGTACCTCTCCGCTGAATGTACAAGTGTCGACAGTACCTCTCCGCTCAATGTACAAGTACCTCTCCGCTCCATGTACAAGTACCTCTCCGCTCTCATGTACAAGTACCTCTCCGCTCCATGTACAAGTACCTCTCCGCTCAATGTACAAGTACCTCTGCGCTCCATGTACAAGTACCTCTCCGCTCAATGTACAAGTACCTCTCCGCTCAATGTACAAGTGTCGACAGTACCTCTCCGCTCCATGTACAAGTACCTCTCCGCTCAATGTACAAGTGTCGACAGTACCTCTACGCTCAATGTACAAGTGTCGACAGTACCTCTCCGCTCTCATGTACAAGTACCTCTCCGATCCATGTACAAGTACATCTCCGCTCCATGTACAAGTACATCTCCGCTCAATGTACAAGTACCTCTCCGCTCCATGTACAAGTACCTCTCCGCTCCATGTACAAGTACCTCTCCGCTCCATGTACAAGTACCTCTCCGCTCCATGTACAAGTACCTCTCCGCTCAATGTACAAGTACCTCTCCGCTCCATGTACAAGTACCTCTCCGCTCAATGTACAAGTACCTCTCCGCTCCATGTACAAGTACCTCTCCGCTCCATGTACAAGTACCTCTCCGCTCCATGTACAAGTACCTCTCCGCTCCATGTACAAGTACATCTCTGCTCCATGTACAAGTACCTCTCCGCTCAATGTACAAGTACATCTCCGCTCCATGTACAAGTACCTCTCCGCTCCATGTACAAGTACATCTCCGCTCCATGTACAAGTACCTCTCCGCTCCATGTACAAGTACCTCTCCGCTCAATGTACAAGTACATCTCCGCTCCATGTACAAGTACATCTCTGCTCCATGTACAAGTACCTCTCCGCTCAATGTACAAGTACATCTCCGCTCCATGTACAAGTACCTCTCCGCTCCATGTACAAGTACCTCTCCGGTCCATGTACAAGTACCTCTCCGCTCCATGTACAAGTACCTCTCCGCTCCATGTACAAGTACCTCTCCGCTCAATGTCAAGTGTCGACAGTACCTCTCCGCTCCATGTACAAATACCTCTCCGCTCTCATGTACAAGTACCTCTCCGCTCCATGTACAAGTACCTCTCCGCTCAATGTCAAGTGTCGACAGTACCTCTCCGCTCCATGTACAAATACCTCTCCGCTCCATGTACAAGTACCTCTCCGCTCTCATGTACAAGTACCTCTCCGCTCCATGTACAAGTAGCTCTCCGCTCAATGTACAAGTGTCGACAGTACCTTTCCGCTCCATGTACAAATACCTCTCCGCTCTCATGTACAAGTACCTCTCCGCTCCATGTACAAGTACCTCTCCGCTCAATGTACAAATACCTCTCCGCTCCATGTATAAGTACCTCTCCGCTCTATGTACAAGTACCTCTCCGCTCCATGTACAAGTACCTCTCCGCTCAATGTACAAATACCTCTCCGCTCCATGTACAAGTAGCTCTCCGCTGAATGTACAAGTGTCGACAGTACCTCTCCGCTCAATGTACAAGTACCTCTCCGCTCAATGTACAAATACCTCTCCGCTCCATGTACAAGTACCTCTCCGCTCAATGTCAAGTATCGACAGTACCTCTCCGCTCCATGTACAAGTACCTCTCCGCTGAATGTACAATTGTCGACAGTACCTCTCCGCTCAATGTACAAGTACCTCTCCGCTCCATGTACAAGTACCTCTCCGCTCTCATGTACAAGTACCTCTCCGCTCCATGTACAAGTACCTCTCCGCTCAATGTACAAGTACCTCTGCGCTCCATGTACAAGTACCTCTCCGCTCAATGTACAAGTACCTCTCCGCTCAATGTACAAGTGTCGACAGTACCTCTCCGCTCCATGTACAAGTACCTCTCCGCTCAATGTACAAGTGTCGACAGTACCTCTACGCTCAATGTACAAGTACCTCTCCGCTAAATGTACAAGTGTCGACAGTACCTCTCCGCTCTCATGTACAAGTACCTCTCCGATCCATGTACAAGTACATCTCCGCTCCATGTACAAGTACATCTCCGCTCAATGTACAAGTACCTCTCCGCTCCATGTACAAGTACCTCTCCGCTCCATGTACAAGTACCTCTCCGCTCCATGTACAAGTACCTCTCCGCTCCATGTACAAGTACCTCTCCGCTCAATGTACAAGTACCTCTCCGCTCCATGTACAAGTACCTCTCCGCTCAATGTACAAGTACCTCTCCGCTCCATGTACAAGTACCTCTCCGCTCCATGTACAAGTACCTCTCCGCTCAATGTCAAGTATCGACAGTACCTCTCCGCTCCATGTACAAGTACCTCTCCGCTGAATGTACAAGTGTCGACAGTACCTCTCCGCTCAATGTACAAGTACCTCTCCGCTCCATGTACAAGTACCTCTCCGCTCTCATGTACAAGTACCTCTCCGCTCCATGTACAAGTACCTCTCCGCTCAATGTACAAGTACCTCTGCGCTCCATGTACAAGTACCTCTCCGCTCAATGTACAAGTACCTCTCCGCTCAATGTACAAGTGTCGACAGTACCTCTCCGCTCCATGTACAAGTACCTCTCCGCTCAATGTACAAGTGTCGACAGTACCTCTACGCTCAATGTACAAGTGTCGACAGTACCTCTCCGCTCTCATGTACAAGTACCTCTCCGATCCATGTACAAGTACATCTCCGCTCCATGTACAAGTACATCTCCGCTCAATGTACAAGTACCTCTCCGCTCCATGTACAAGTACCTCTCCGCTCCATGTACAAGTACCTCTCCGCTCCATGTACAAGTACCTCTCCGCTCCATGTACAAGTACCTCTCCGCTCAATGTACAAGTACCTCTCCGCTCCATGTACAAGTACCTCTCCGCTCCATGTACAAGTACCTCTCCGCTCCATGTACAAGTACCTCTCCGCTCAATGTACAAGTACCTCTCCGCTCCATGTACAAGTACCTCTCCGCTCCATGTACAAGTACCTCTCCGCTCCATGTACAAGTACCTCTCCGCTCAATGTACAAGTACCTCTCCGCTCCCTGTACAAGTACATCTCCGCTCCATGTACAAGTACCTCTCCGCTCCATGTACAAGTACCTCTCCGCTCAATGTACAAGTGTCGACAGTACCTCTCCGCTCCATGTACAAGTACCTCTCCGCTCCATGTACAAGTACCTCTCCGCTCAATGTACAAGTGTCGACAGTACCTCTCCGCTCCATCTACAAGTACCTCTCCGCTCAATGTACAAGTACCTCTCCGCTGAATGTACAAGTACCTCTCCGCTCCATGTACAAGTACCTCTCCGCTCCATGTACAAATACCTCTCCGCTCCATGTACAAGTACCTCTCCGCTCCATGTACAAGCACCTCTCCGCTACATGTACAAGTACCTCTCCGCTCCATGTACAAGTACCTCTCCGCTCCATGTACAAGTACCTCTCCGCTCAATGTACAAGTACCTCTCCGCTCCATGTACAAATACCTCTCCGCTCCATGTACAAGTACCTCTCCGCTCCATGTACCAGTACCTCTCCGCTCAATGTACAAGTACATCTCCGCTCAATGTACAAGTACATCTCCGCTCAATGTACAAGTACGTCTCCGCTCAATGTACAAGTACCTCTCCGCTCAATGTACAAGTACCTCTCCGCTCCATGTACAAGTACCTCTCCGCTCAATGTACAAGTACATCTCCGCTCCATGTACCAGTACCTCTCCGCTCAATGTACAAGTACCTCTCCGCTCAATGTACAAGTACATCTCCGCTCCATGTACAAGTACGTCTCCGCTCAATGTATAAGTACCTCTCCGCTCCATGTACAAGTACCTCTCCGCTCCATGTACAAGTACATCTCCGCTCCATGTACAAGTACATCTCCGCTCCATGTACAAGTACCTCTCCGCTCCATGTACAAGTACCTCTCCGCTCCATGTACAAGTACCTCTCCGCTCCATGTACAAGTACCTCTCCGCTCAATGTACAAGTACATCTCCGCTCCATGTACAAGTACATCTCTGCTCCATGTACAAGTACCTCTCCGCTCAATGTACAAGTACATCTCCGCTCCATGTACAAGTACCTCTCCGCTCCATGTACAAGTACCTCTCCGGTCCATGTACAAGTACCTCTCCGCTCCATGTACAAGTACCTCTCCGCTCCATGTACAAGTACCTCTCCGCTCAATGTCAAGTGTCGACAGTACCTCTCCGCTCCATGTACAAATACCTCTCCGCTCTCATGTACAAGTACCTCTCCGCTCCATGTACAAGTACCTCTCCGCTCAATGTCAAGTGTCGACAGTACCTCTCCGCTCCATGTACAAATACCTCTCCGCTCCATGTACAAGTACCTCTCCGCTCTCATGTACAAGTACCTCTCCGCTCCATGTACAAGTAGCTCTCCGCTCAATGTACAAGTGTCGACAGTACCTTTCCGCTCCATGTACAAATACCTCTCCACTCTCATGTACAAGTACCTCTCCGCTCCATGTACAA
Source organism: Poromitra crassiceps (assembly GCF_964638095.1). Taxonomy (NCBI): domain Eukaryota; kingdom Metazoa; phylum Chordata; class Actinopteri; order Beryciformes; family Melamphaidae; genus Poromitra; species Poromitra crassiceps. Next base: position 833,248 of record NW_028152257.1, read on the forward strand.
GTACCTCTCCGCTCAATGTACAAATACCTCTCCGCTCCATGTATAAGTACCTCTCCGCTCTATGTACAAGTACCTCTCCGCTCCATGTACAAGTACCTCTCCGCTCAATGTACAAATACCTCTCCGCTCCATGTACAAGTAGCTCTCCGCTGAATGTACAAGTGTCGACAGTACCTCTCCGCTCAATGTACAAGTACCTCTCCGCTCAATGTACAAATACCTCTCCACTCCATGTACAAGTACCTCTCCGCTCAATGTCAAGTATCGACAGTACCTCTCCGCTCCATGTACAAGTACCTCTCCGCTGAATGTACAAGTGTCGACAGTACCTCTCCGCTCAATGTACAAGTACCTCTCCGCTCCATGTACAAGTACCTCTCCGCTCTCATGTACAAGTACCTCTCCGCTCCATGTACAAGTACCTCTCCGCTCAATGTACAAGTACCTCTGCGCTCCATGTACAAGTACCTCTCCGCTCAATGTACAAGTACCTCTCCGCTCAATGTACAAGTGTCGACAGTACCTCTCCGCTCCATGTACAAGTACCTCTCCGCTCAATGTACAAGTGTCGACAGTACCTCTACGCTCAATGTACAAGTACCTCTCCGCTGAATGTACAAGTGTCGACAGTACCTCTCCGCTCTCATGTACAAGTACCTCTCCGATCCATGTACAAGTACATCTCCGCTCCATGTACAAGTACATCTCCGCTCAATGTACAAGTACCTCTCCGCTCCATGTACAAGTACCTCTCCGCTCCATGTACAAGTACCTCTCCGCTCCATGTACAAGTACCTCTCCGCTCCATGTACAAGTACCTCTCCGCTCAATGTACAAGTACCTCTCCGCTCCATGTACAAGTACCTCTCCGCTCAATGTACAAGTACCTCTCCGCTCCATGTACAAGTACCTCTCCGCTCCATGTACAAGTACCTCTCCGCTCCATGTACAAGTACCTCTCCGCTCAATGTCAAGTATCGACAGTACCTCTCCGCTCCATGTACAAGTACCTCTCCGCTGAATGTACAAGTGTCGACAGTACCTCTCCGCTCAATGTACAAGTACCTCTCCGCTCCATGTACAAGTACCTCTCCGCTCTCATGTACAAGTACCTCTCCGCTCCATGTACAAGTACCTCTCCGCTCAATGTACAAGTACCTCTGCGCTCCATGTACAAGTACCTCTCCGCTCAATGTACAAGTACCTCTCCGCTCAATGTACAAGTGTCGACAGTACCTCTCCGCTCCATGTACAAGTACCTCTCCGCTCAATGTACAAGTGTCGACAGTACCTCTACGCTCAATGTACAAGTGTCGACAGTACCTCTCCGCTCTCATGTACAAGTACCTCTCCGATCCATGTACAAGTACATCTCCGCTCCATGTACAAGTACATCTCCGCTCAATGTACAAGTACCTCTCCGCTCCATGTACAAGTACCTCTCCGCTCCATGTACAAGTACCTCTCCGCTCCATGTACAAGTACCTCTCCGCTCCATGTACAAGTACCTCTCCGCTCAATGTACAAGTACCTCTCCGCTCCATGTACAAGTACCTCTCCGCTCCATGTACAAGTACCTCTCCGCTCCATGTACAAGTACCTCTCCGCTCAATGTACAAGTACCTCTCCGCTCCATGTACAAGTACCTCTCCGCTCCATGTACAAGTACCTCTCCGCTCCATGTACAAGTACCTCTCCGCTCAATGTACAAGTACCTCTCCGCTCCCTGTACAAGTACATCTCCGCTCCATGTACAAGTACCTCTCCGCTCCATGTACAAGTACCTCTCCGCTCAATGTACAAGTGTCGACAGTACCTCTCCGCTCCATGTACAAGTACCTCTCCGCTCCATGTACAAGTACCTCTCCGCTCAATGTACAAGTGTCGACAGTACCTCTCCGCTCCATCTACAAGTACCTCTCCGCTCAATGTACAAGTACCTCTCCGCTGAATGTACAAGTACCTCTCCGCTCCATGTACAAGTACCTCTCCGCTCCATGTACAAATACCTCTCCGCTCCATGTACAAGTACCTCTCCGCTCCATGTACAAGCACCTCTCCGCTACATGTACAAGTACCTCTCCGCTCCATGTACAAGTACCTCTCCGCTCCATGTACAAGTACCTCTCCGCTCAATGTACAAGTACCTCTCCGCTCCATGTACAAATACCTCTCCGCTCCATGTACAAGTACCTCTCCGCTCCATGTACCAGTACCTCTCCGCTCAATGTACAAGTACATCTCCGCTCAATGTACAAGTACATCTCCGCTCAATGTACAAGTACGTCTCCGCTCAATGTACAAGTACCTCTCCGCTCAATGTACAAGTACCTCTCCGCTCCATGTACAAGTACCTCTCCGCTCAATGTACAAGTACATCTCCGCTCCATGTACCAGTACCTCTCCGCTCAATGTACAAGTACCTCTCCGCTCAATGTACAAGTACATCTCCGCTCCATGTACAAGTACGTCTCCGCTCAATGTATAAGTACCTCTCCGCTCCATGTACAAGTACCTCTCCGCTCCATGTACAAGTACATCTCCGCTCCATGTACAAGTACATCTCCGCTCCATGTACAAGTACCTCTCCGCTCCATGTACAAGTACCTCTCCGCTCCATGTACAAGTACCTCTCCGCTCCATGTACAAGTACCTCTCCGCTCAATGTACAAGTACATCTCCGCTCCATGTACAAGTACATCTCTGCTCCATGTACAAGTACCTCTCCGCTCAATGTACAAGTACATCTCCGCTCCATGTACAAGTACCTCTCCGCTCCATGTACAAGTACCTCTCCGGTCCATGTACAAGTACCTCTCCGCTCCATGTACAAGTACCTCTCCGCTCCATGTACAAGTACCTCTCCGCTCAATGTCAAGTGTCGACAGTACCTCTCCGCTCCATGTACAAATACCTCTCCGCTCTCATGTACAAGTACCTCTCCGCTCCATGTACAAGTACCTCTCCGCTCAATGTCAAGTGTCGACAGTACCTCTCCGCTCCATGTACAAATACCTCTCCGCTCCATGTACAAGTACCTCTCCGCTCTCATGTACAAGTACCTCTCCGCTCCATGTACAAGTAGCTCTCCGCTCAATGTACAAGTGTCGACAGTACCTTTCCGCTCCATGTACAAATACCTCTCCACTCTCATGTACAAGTACCTCTCCGCTCCATGTACAAGTACCTCTCCGCTCAATGTACAAATACCTCTCCGCTCCATGTATAAGTACCTCTCCGCTCTATGTACAAGTACCTCTCCGCTCCATGTACAAGTACCTCTCCGCTCAATGTACAAATACCTCTCCGCTCCATGTACAAGTAGCTCTCCGCTGAATGTACAAGTGTCGACAGTACCTCTCCGCTCAATGTACAAGTACCTCTCCGCTCAATGTACAAATACCTCTCCGCTCCATGTACAAGTACCTCTCCGCTCAATGTCAAGTATCGACAGTACCTCTCCGCTCCATGTACAAGTACCTCTCCGCTGAATGTACAAGTGTCGACAGTACCTCTCCGCTCAATGTACAAGTACCTCTCCGCTCCATGTACAAGTACCTCTCCGCTCTCATGTACAAGTACCTCTCCGCTCCATGTACAAGTACCTCTCCGCTCAATGTACAAGTACCTCTGCGCTCCATGTACAAGTACCTCTCCGCTCAATGTACAAGTACCTCTCCGCTCAATGTACAAGTGTCGACAGTACCTCTCCGCTCCATGTACAAGTACCTCTCCGCTCAATGTACAAGTGTCGACAGTACCTCTACGCTCAATGTACAAGTACCTCTCCGCTGAATGTACAAGTGTCGACAGTACCTCTCCGCTCTCATGTACAAGTACCTCTCCGATCCATGTACAAGTACATCTCCGCTCCATGTACAAGTACATCTCCGCTCAATGTACAAGTACCTCTCCGCTCCATGTACAAGTACCTCTCCGCTCCATGTACAAGTACCTCTCCGCTCCATGTACAAGTACCTCTCCGCTCCATGTACAAGTACCTCTCCGCTCAATGTACAAGTACCTCTCCGCTCCATGTACAAGTACCTCTCCGCTCAATGTACAAGTACCTCTCCGCTCCATGTACAAGTACCTCTCCGCTCCATGTACAAGTACCTCTCCGCTCCATGTACAAGTACCTCTCCGCTCAATGTCAAGTATCGACAGTACCTCTCCGCTCCATGTACAAGTACCTCTCCGCTGAATGTACAAGTGTCGACAGTACCTCTCCGCTCAATGTACAAGTACCTCTCCGCTCCATGTACAAGTACCTCTCCGCTCTCATGTACAAGTACCTCTCCGCTCCATGTACAAGTACCTCTCCGCTCAATGTACAAGTACCTCTGCGCTCCATGTACAAGTACCTCTCCGCTCAATGTACAAGTACCTCTCCGCTCAATGTACAAGTGTCGACAGTACCTCTCCGCTCCATGTACAAGTACCTCTCCGCTCAATGTACAAGTGTCGACAGTACCTCTACGCTCAATGTACAAGTGTCGACAGTACCTCTCCGCTCTCATGTACAAGTACCTCTCCGATCCATGTACAAGTACATCTCCGCTCCATGTACAAGTACATCTCCGCTCAATGTACAAGTACCTCTCCGCTCCATGTACAAGTACCTCTCCGCTCCATGTACAAGTACCTCTCCGCTCCATGTACAAGTACCTCTCCGCTCCATGTACAAGTACCTCTCCGCTCAATGTACAAGTACCTCTCCGCTCCATGTACAAGTACCTCTCCGCTCCATGTACAAGTACCTCTCCGCTCCATGTACAAGTACCTCTCCGCTCAATGTACAAGTACCTCTCCGCTCCATGTACAAGTACCTCTCCGCTCCATGTACAAGTACCTCTCCGCTCCATGTACAAGTACCTCTCCGCTCAATGTACAAGTACCTCTCCGCTCCCTGTACAAGTACATCTCCGCTCCATGTACAAGTACCTCTCCGCTCCATGTACAAGTACCTCTCCGCTCAATGTACAAGTGTCGACAGTACCTCTCCGCTCCATGTACAAGTACCTCTCCGCTCCATGTACAAGTACCTCTCCGCTCAATGTACAAGTGTCGACAGTACCTCTCCGCTCCATCTACAAGTACCTCTCCGCTCAATGTACAAGTACCTCTCCGCTGAATGTACAAGTACCTCTCCGCTCCATGTACAAGTACCTCTCCGCTCCATGTACAAATACCTCTCCGCTCCATGTACAAGTACCTCTCCGCTCCATGTACAAGCACCTCTCCGCTACATGTACAAGTACCTCTCCGCTCCATGTACAAGTACCTCTCCGCTCCATGTACAAGTACCTCTCCGCTCAATGTACAAGTACCTCTCCGCTCCATGTACAAATACCTCTCCGCTCCATGTACAAATACCTCTCCGCTCCATGTACAAGTACCTCTCCGCTCCATGTACCAGTACCTCTCCGCTCAATGTACAAGTACATCTCCGCTCAATGTACAAGTACATCTCCGCTCAATGTACAAGTACGTCTCCGCTCAATGTACAAGTACCTCTCCGCTCAATGTACAAGTACCTCTCCGCTCCATGTACAAGTACCTCTCCGCTCAATGTACAAGTACATCTCCGCTCCATGTACCAGTACCTCTCCGCTCAATGTACAAGTACCTCTCCGCTCAATGTACAAGTACATCTCCGCTCCATGTACAAGTACGTCTCCGCTCAATGTATAAGTACCTCTCCGCTCCATGTACAAGTACCTCTCCGCTCCATGTACAAGTACATCTCCGCTCCATGTACAAGTACATCTCCGCTCCATGTACAAGTACCTCTCCGCTCCATGTACAAGTACCTCTCCGCTCCATGTACAAGTACATCTCCGCTCCATGTACAAGTACCTCTCCGCTCCATGTACAAGTACCTCTCCGCTCCATGTACAAGTACCTCTCCGCTCAATGTCAAGTATCGACAGTACCTCTCCGCTCCATGTACAAGTACCTCTCCGCTGAATGTACAAGTGTCGACAGTACCTCTCCGCTCAATGTACAAGTACCTCTCCGCTCCATGTACAAGTACCTCTCCGCTCTCATGTACAAGTACCTCTCCGCTCCATGTACAAGTACCTCTCCGCTCAATGTACAAGTACCTCTGCGCTCCATGTACAAGTACCTCTCCGCTCAATGTACAAGTACCTCTCCGCTCAATGTACAAGTGTCGACAGTACCTCTCCGCTCCATGTACAAGTACCTCTCCGCTCAATGTACAAGTGTCGACAGTACCTCTACGCTCAATGTACAAGTGTCGACAGTACCTCTCCGCTCTCATGTACAAGTACCTCTCCGATCCATGTACAAGTACATCTCCGCTCCATGTACAAGTACATCTCCGCTCAATGTACAAGTACCTCTCCGCTCCATGTACAAGTACCTCTCCGCTCCATGTACAAGTACCTCTCCGCTCCATGTACAAGTACCTCTCCGCTCCATGTACAAGTACCTCTCCGCTCAATGTACAAGTACCTCTCCGCTCCATGTACAAGTACCTCTCCGCTCCATGTACAAGTACCTCTCCGCTCCATGTACAAGTACCTCTCCGCTCAATGTACAAGTACCTCTCCGCTCCATGTACAAGTACCTCTCCGCTCCATGTACAAGTACCTCTCCGCTCCATGTACAAGTACCTCTCCGCTCAATGTACAAGTACCTCTCCGCTCCCTGTACAAGTACATCTCCGCTCCATGTACAAGTACCTCTCCGCTCCATGTACAAGTACCTCTCCGCTCAATGTACAAGTGTCGACAGTACCTCTCCGCTCCATGTACAAGTACCTCTCCGCTCCATGTACAAGTACCTCTCCGCTCAATGTACAAGTGTCGACAGTACCTCTCCGCTCCATCTACAAGTACCTCTCCGCTCAATGTACAAGTACCTCTCCGCTGAATGTACAAGTACCTCTCCGCTCCATGTACAAGTACCTCTCCGCTCCATGTACAAATACCTCTCCGCTCCATGTACAAGTACCTCTCCGCTCCATGTACAAGCACCTCTCCGCTACATGTACAAGTACCTCTCCGCTCCATGTACAAGTACCTCTCCGCTCCATGTACAAGTACCTCTCCGCTCAATGTACAAGTACCTCTCCGCTCCATGTACAAATACCTCTCCGCTCCATGTACAAATACCTCTCCGCTCCATGTACAAGTACCTCTCCGCTCCATGTACCAGTACCTCTCCGCTCAATGTACAAGTACATCTCCGCTCAATGTACAAGTACATCTCCGCTCAATGTACAAGTACGTCTCCGCTCAATGTACAAGTACCTCTCCGCTCAATGTACAAGTACCTCTCCGCTCCATGTACAAGTACCTCTCCGCTCAATGTACAAGTACATCTCCGCTCCATGTACCAGTACCTCTCCGCTCAATGTACAAGTACCTCTCCGCTCAATGTACAAGTACATCTCCGCTCCATGTACAAGTACGTCTCCGCTCAATGTATAAGTACCTCTCCGCTCCATGTACAAGTACCTCTCCGCTCCATGTACAAGTACATCTCCGCTCCATGTACAAGTACATCTCCGCTCCATGTACAAGTACCTCTCCGCTCCATGTACAAGTACCTCTCCGCTCCATGTACAAGTACATCTCCGCTCCATGTACAAGTACCTCTCCGCTCAATGTACAAGTACATCTCCGCTCCATGTACAAGTACATCTCCACTCCATGTACAAGTACCTCTCCGCTCAATGTACAAGTACATCTCCGCTCCATGTACCAGTACCTCTCCGCTCAATGTACAAGTACATCTCCACTCCATGTACAAGTACCTCTCCGCTCAATGTACAAGTACATCTCCGCTCCATGTACCAGTACCTCTCCGCTCAATGTACAAGTACATCTCCACTCCATGTACAAGTACCTCTCCGCTCAATGTACAAGTACATCTCCGCTCCATGTACCAGTACCTCTCCGCTCAATGTACAAGTACATCTCCGCTCCATGTACAAGTACCTCTCCGCTCAATGTACAAGTACCTCTCCGCTCAATGTACAAGTACATCTCCGCTCCATGTACCAGTACCTCTCCGCTCAATGTACAAGTACATCTGCGCTCCATGTAGGGCTGGGTATCGTTCAAAATTTTTCGATATCGATACCGTTTCGATACTTGGATTTCGATACCGGTTCCTGAACGATACTTTTTTCGATACCAATTTTTAGAAAAATCCATTTTAACAAAAATAAAACTGCATTACACATTGAAATTATTTTACAAATCTTTAGTTTCCCCCCATCTTAAGTTTTACAGCAGAAAAAAATAAAACCTACTGTATTTAACATAACTTTAAGTTCTCTAAACGTATTGCCGTCCCTACAAAAAATATTGGAGTACTACAAAGGAAAGAAATGTAGCTAAAACAAATAAATCAGTGGAATAGTTTTCAGTGCAAAACAGAGAGTTGCAAATCAGGGTTTAATGCTCACTGATGCAACATAACTCTATTCTTGTACAAACTGATGAGATGGCTCCACTTCATGCATGGAAGACTAGTTGAGCATTGACTAGCCTATCAATATAGCCTTATATGCCACAAAGTGAATCGCATTTATATTCAACAAACTATCATGACATCAGCGTTTGTTAACGAGTTGCTAAAAATACATGGGCGATAACTGCCCGCTTGCACATAACGCTAATTAATTAAACATTAACGCTAGCGTTGCAGATCAGTGTGCTCACTGCTGCAACAGAACGTCATTCTTGTCAAATCTGACGAGACAGCTCAACTTCACTGACTAGCCAATCAATATAAATGAATCGCATTTACATTCAACAAACTATCATGACATCAGCGTTTGTTAACGAGTTGCTAAAAATACACAATGCCCGCTTGCGCATAACGTTACGGCGGCAATTAATTAAACGATCTAATGCTACAACTCACAGCCAGATGCATGGATTTGTCAGACTGAGGGATCTGATAACCGCTAACTTGCGGTAAGCTGAGCTGACCCACCTCTCAATTATTTCTCTTGTCTGTGGAAACCAGTCCGTGTTGTTTCTGTTTCTTTTCCTGCTTTTCATCATCTTCGCCATATGGTAATCCAGGATAGGAGTAGCTTGAGTGGCTAACTTCTTGTATACTATCCGCACCGCACGCCTGGCTCACAGTCACAACAAACACACCGGCTAAAGTGGGCGTAACGTTTCCTGCATGCCTCTACATGACAGCCAATCACCAGCCGTATTAGAGCGCGGCGTGCAAGCATGTCGCATGCTTATAGGCTCAATGACGCTGTTTTGTTTTGGTATCGAAAATTGGTATCGATTGACAAGGGAGGCTTCGATACCCCTTAGTATCGATGTTTCCATTTCGGTGCCAAGTAAGTATCGAAACTCGATACCCAGCCCTAGCTCCATGTACAAGTACCTCTCCGCTCAATGTACAAGTACCTCTCCGCTCAATGTACAAGTACCTCTCCGCTCCATGTACAAGTACCTCTCCGCTCCATGTACAAGTACCTCTCCGCTCCATGTACAAGTACCTCTCCGCTCCATGTACAAGTACATCTCTGCTCCATGTACAAGTACCTCTCCGCTCAATGTACAAGTACATCTCCGCTCCATGTACAAGTACCTCTCCGCTCCATGTACAAGTACATCTCCGCTCCATGTACAAGTACCTCTCCGCTCCATGTACAAGTACCTCTCCGCTCAATGTACAAGTACATCTCCGCTCCATGTACAAGTACCTCTCCGCTCCATGTACAAGTACATCTCCGCTCCATGTACAAGTACCTCTCCGCTCAATGTACAAGTACATCTCCGCTCCATGTACAAGTACATCTCCACTCCATGTACAAGTACCTCTCCGCTCAATGTACAAGTACATCTCCGCTCCATGTACCAGTACCTCTCCGCTCAATGTACAAGTACATCTCCACTCCATGTACAAGTACCTCTCCGCTCAATGTACAAGTACATCTCCGCTCCATGTACCAGTACCTCTCCGCTCAATGTACAAGTACATCTCCACTCCATGTACAAGTACCTCTCCGCTCAATGTACAAGTACATCTCCGCTCCATGTACCAGTACCTCTCCGCTCAATGTACAAGTACATCTCCGCTCCATGTACAAGTACCTCTCCGCTCAATGTACAAGTACCTCTCCGCTCAATGTACAAGTACATCTCCGCTCCATGTACCAGTACCTCTCCGCTCAATGTACAAGTACATCTGCGCTCCATGTAGGGCTGGGTATCGTTCAAAATTTTTCGATATCGATACCGTTTCGATACTTGGATTTCGATACCGGTTCCTGAACGATACTTTTTTCGATACCAATTTTTAGAAAAATCCATTTTAACAAAAATAAAACTGCATTACACATTGAAATTATTTTACAAATCTTTAGTTTCCCCCCATCTTAAGTTTTACAGCAGAAAAAAATAAAACCTACTGTATTTAACATAACTTTAAGTTCTCTAAACGTATTGCCGTCCCTACAAAAAATATTGGAGTACTACAAAGGAAAGAAATGTAGCTAAAACAAATAAATCAGTGGAATAGTTTTCAGTGCAAAACAGAGAGTTGCAAATCAGGGTTTAATGCTCACTGATGCAACAGAACTCTATTCTTGTACAAACTGATGAGATGGCTCCACTTCATGCATGGAAGACTAGTTGAGCATTGACTAGCCTATCAATATAGCCTTATATGCCACAAAGTGAATCGCATTTATATTCAACAAACTATCATGACATCAGCGTTTGTTAACGAGTTGCTAAAAATACATGGGCGATAACTGCCCGCTTGCACATAACGCTAATTAATTAAACATTAACGCTAGCGTTGCAGATCAGTGTGCTCACTGCTGCAACAGAACGTCATTCTTGTCAAATCTGACGAGACAGCTCAACTTCACTGACTAGCCAATCAATATAAATGAATCGCATTTACATTCAACAAACTATCATGACATCAGCGTTTGTTAACGAGTTGCTAAAAATACACAATGCCCGCTTGCGCATAACGTTACGGCGGCAATTAATTAAACGATCTAATGCTACAACTCACAGCCAGATGCATGGATTTGTCAGACTGAGGGATCTGATAACCGCTAACTTGCGGTAAGCTGAGCTGACCCACCTCTCAATTATTTCTCTTGTCTGTGGAAACCAGTCCGTGTTGTTTCTGTTTCTTTTCCTGCTTTTCATCATCTTCGCCATATGGTAATCCAGGATAGGAGTAGCTTGAGTGGCTAACTTCTTGTATACTATCCGCACCGCACGCCTGGCTCACAGTCACAACAAACACACCGGCTAAAGTGGGCGTAACGTTTCCTGCATGCCTCTACATGACAGCCAATCACCAGCCGTATTAGAGCGCGGCGTGCAAGCATGTCGCATGCTTATAGGCTCAATGACGCTGTTTTGTTTTGGTATCGAAAATTGGTATCGATTGACAAGGGAGGCTTCGATACCCCTTAGTATCGATGTTTCCATTTCGGTGCCAAGTAAGTATCGAAACTCGATACCCAGCCCTAGCTCCATGTACAAGTACCTCTCCGCTCAATGTACAAGTACCTCTCCGCTCAATGTACAAGTACCTCTCCGCTCCATGTACAAGTACCTCTCCGCTCCATGTACAAGTACCTCTCCGCTCCATGTACAAGTACCTCTCCGCTCCATGTACAAGTACATCTCTGCTCCATGTACAAGTACCTCTCCGCTCAATGTACAAGTACATCTCCGCTCCATGTACAAGTACCTCTCCGCTCCATGTACAAGTACATCTCCGCTCCATGTAAAAGTACCTCTCCGCTCCATGTACAAGTACCTCTCCGCTCAATGTACAAGTACATCTCCGCTCCATGTACAAGTACCTCTCCGCTCCATGTACAAGTACATCTCCGCTCCATGTACAAGTACCTCTCCGCTCAATGTACAAGTACATCTCCGCTCCATGTACAAGTACATCTCCACTCCATGTACAAGTACCTCTCCGCTCAATGTACAAGTACATCTCCGCTCCATGTACCAGTACCTCTCCGCTCAATGTACAAGTACATCTCCACTCCATGTACAAGTACCTCTCCGCTCAATGTACAAGTACATCTCCGCTCCATGTACCAGTACCTCTCCGCTCAATGTACAAGTACATCTCCACTCCATGTACAAGTACCTCTCCGCTCAATGTACAAGTACATCTCCGCTCCATGTACCAGTACCTCTCCGCTCAATGTACAAGTACATCTCCGCTCCATGTACAAGTACCTCTCCGCTCAATGTACAAGTACCTCTCCGCTCAATGTACAAGTACATCTCCGCTCCATGTACCAGTACCTCTCCGCTCCATGTACAAGTACCTCTCCGCTCAATGTACAAGTACATCTCCGCTCCATGTACCAGTACCTCTCCGCTCAATGTACAAGTACCTCTCCGCTCAATGTACAAGTACATCTCCGCTCCATGTACAAGTACGTCTCCGCTCAATGTATAAGTACCTCTCCGCTCCATGTACAAGTACCTCTCCGCTCCATGTACAAGTACATCTCCGCTCCATGTACAAGTACATCTCCGCTCCATGTACAAGTACCTCTCCGCTCCATGTACAAGTACCTCTCCGCTCCATGTACAAGTACATCTCCGCTCCATGTACAAGTACCTCTCCGCTCAATGTACAAGTACATCTCCGCTCCATGTACAAGTACATCTCCACTCCATGTACAAGTACCTCTCCGCTCAATGTACAAGTACATCTCCGCTCCATGTACCAGTACCTCTCCGCTCAATGTACAAGTACATCTCCACTCCATGTACAAGTACCTCTCCGCTCAATGTACAAGTACATCTCCGCTCCATGTACCAGTACCTCTCCGCTCAATGTACAAGTACATCTCCACTCCATGTACAAGTACCTCTCCGCTCAATGTACAAGTACCTCTCCGCTCAATGTACAAGTACATCTCCGCTCCATGTACCAGTACCTCTCCGCTCAATGTACAAGTACATCTGCGCTCCATGTAGGGCTGGGTATCGTTCAAAATTTTTCGATATCGATACCGTTTCGATACTTGGATTTCGATACCGGTTCCTGAACGATACTTTTTTCGATACCAATTTTTAGAAAAATCCATTTTAACAAAAATAAAACTGCATTACACATTGAAATTATTTTACAAATCTTTAGTTTCCCCCCATCTTAAGTTTTACAGCAGAAAAAAATAAAACCTACTGTATTTAACATAACTTTAAGTTCTCTAAACGTATTGCCGTCCCTACAAAAAATATTGGAGTACTACAAAGGAAAGAAATGTAGCTAAAACAAATAAATCAGTGGAATAGTTTTCAGTGCAAAACAGAGAGTTGCAAATCAGGGTTTAATGCTCACTGATGCAACAGAACTCTATTCTTGTACAAACTGATGAGATGGCTCCACTTCATGCATGGAAGACTAGTTGAGCATTGACTAGCCTATCAATATAGCCTTATATGCCACAAAGTGAATCGCATTTATATTCAACAAACTATCATGACATCAGCGTTTGTTAACGAGTTGCTAAAAATACATGGGCGATAACTGCCCGCTTGCACATAACGCTAATTAATTAAACATTAACGCTAGCGTTGCAGATCAGTGTGCTCACTGCTGCAACAGAACGTCATTCTTGTCAAATCTGACGAGACAGCTCAACTTCACTGACTAGCCAATCAATATAAATGAATCGCATTTACATTCAACAAACTATCATGACATCAGCGTTTGTTAACGAGTTGCTAAAAATACACAATGCCCGCTTGCGCATAACGTTACGGCGGCAATTAATTAAACGATCTAATGCTACAACTCACAGCCAGATGCATGGATTTGTCAGACTGAGGGATCTGATAACCGCTAACTTGCGGTAAGCTGAGCTGACCCACCTCTCAATTATTTCTCTTGTCTGTGGAAACCAGTCCGTGTTGTTTCTGTTTCTTTTCCTGCTTTTCATCATCTTCGCCATATGGTAATCCAGGATAGGAGTAGCTTGAGTGGCTAACTTCTTGTATACTATCCGCACCGCACGCCTGGCTCACAGTCACAACAAACACACCGGCTAAAGTGGGCGTAACGTTTCCTGCATGCCTCTACATGACAGCCAATCACCAGCCGTATTAGAGCGCGGCGTGCAAGCATGTCGCATGCTTATAGGCTCAATGACGCTGTTTTGTTTTGGTATCGAAAATTGGTATCGATTGACAAGGGAGGCTTCGATACCCCTTAGTATCGATGTTTCCATTTCGGTGCCAAGTAAGTATCGAAACTCGATACCCAGCCCTAGCTCCATGTACAAGTACCTCTCCGCTCAATGTACAAGTACCTCTCCGCTCAATGTACAAGTACCTCTCCGCTCCATGTACAAGTACCTCTCCGCTCCATGTACAAGTACCTCTCCGCTCCATGTACAAGTACCTCTCCGCTCCATGTACAAGTACATCTCTGCTCCATGTACAAGTACCTCTCCGCTCAATGTACAAGTACATCTCCGCTCCATGTACAAGTACCTCTCCGCTCCATGTACAAGTACATCTCCGCTCCATGTACAAGTACCTCTCCGCTCCATGTACAAGTACCTCTCCGCTCAATGTACAAGTACATCTCCGCTCCATGTACAAGTACCTCTCCGCTCCATGTACAAGTACATCTCCGCTCCATGTACAAGTACCTCTCCGCTCAATGTACAAGTACATCTCCGCTCCATGTACAAGTACATCTCCACTCCATGTACAAGTACCTCTCCGCTCAATGTACAAGTACATCTCCGCTCCATGTACCAGTACCTCTCCGCTCAATGTACAAGTACATCTCCACTCCATGTACAAGTACCTCTCCGCTCAATGTACAAGTACATCTCCGCTCCATGTACCAGTACCTCTCCGCTCAATGTACAAGTACATCTCCACTCCATGTACAAGTACCTCTCCGCTCAATGTACAAGTACATCTCCGCTCCATGTACCAGTACCTCTCCGCTCAATGTACAAGTACATCTCCGCTCCATGTACAAGTACCTCTCCGCTCAATGTACAAGTACCTCTCCGCTCAATGTACAAGTACATCTCCGCTCCATGTACCAGTACCTCTCCGCTCCATGTACAAGTACCTCTCCGCTCAATGTACAAGTACATCTCCGCTCCATGTACCAGTACCTCTCCGCTCAATGTACAAGTACCTCTCCGCTCAATGTACAAGTACATCTCCGCTCCATGTACAAGTACGTCTCCGCTCAATGTATAAGTACCTCTCCGCTCCATGTACAAGTACCTCTCCGCTCCATGTACAAGTACATCTCCGCTCCATGTACAAGTACATCTCCGCTCCATGTACAAGTACCTCTCCGCTCCATGTACAAGTACCTCTCCGCTCCATGTACAAGTACATCTCCGCTCCATGTACAAGTACCTCTCCGCTCAATGTACAAGTACATCTCCGCTCCATGTACAAGTACATCTCCACTCCATGTACAAGTACCTCTCCGCTCAATGTACAAGTACATCTCCGCTCCATGTACCAGTACCTCTCCGCTCAATGTACAAGTACATCTCCACTCCATGTACAAGTACCTCTCCGCTCAATGTACAAGTACATCTCCGCTCCATGTACCAGTACCTCTCCGCTCAATGTACAAGTACATCTCCACTCCATGTACAAGTACCTCTCCGCTCAATGTACAAGTACATCTCCGCTCCATGTACCAGTACCTCTCCGCTCAATGTACAAGTACATCTCCGCTCCATGTACAAGTACCTCTCCGCTCAATGTACAAGTACCTCTCCGCTCAATGTACAAGTACATCTCCGCTCCATGTACCAGTACCTCTCCGCTCAATGTACAAGTACATCTGCGCTCCATGTAGGGCTGGGTATCGTTCAAAATTTTTCGATATCGATACCGTTTCGATACTTGGATTTCGATACCGGTTCCTGAACGATACTTTTTTCGATACCAATTTTTAGAAAAATCAATTTTAACAAAAATAAAACTGCATTACACATTGAAATTATTTTACAAATCTTTAGTTTCCCCCCATCTTAAGTTTTACAGCAGAAAAAAATAAAACCTACTGTATTTAACATAACTTTAAGTTCTCTAAACGTATTGCCGTCCCTACAAAAAATATTGGAGTACTACAAAGGAAAGAAATGTAGCTAAAACAAATAAATCAGTGGAATAGTTTTCAGTGCAAAACAGAGAGTTGCAAATCAGGGTTTAATGCTCACTGATGCAACAGAACTCTATTCTTGTACAAACTGATGAGATGGCTCCACTTCATGCATGGAAGACTAGTTGAGCATTGACTAGCCTATCAATATAGCCTTATATGCCACAAAGTGAATCGCATTTATATTCAACAAACTATCATGACATCAGCGTTTGTTAACGAGTTGCTAAAAATACATGGGCGATAACTGCCCGCTTGCACATAACGCTAATTAATTAAACATTAACGCTAGCGTTGCAGATCAGTGTGCTCACTGCTGCAACAGAACGTCATTCTTGTCAAATCTGACGAGACAGCTCAACTTCACTGACTAGCCAATCAATATAAATGAATCGCATTTACATTCAACAAACTATCATGACATCAGCGTTTGTTAACGAGTTGCTAAAAATACACAATGCCCGCTTGCGCATAACGTTACGGCGGCAATTAATTAAACGATCTAATGCTACAACTCACAGCCAGATGCATGGATTTGTCAGACTGAGGGATCTGATAACCGCTAACTTGCGGTAAGCTGAGCTGACCCACCTCTCAATTATTTCTCTTGTCTGTGGAAACCAGTCCGTGTTGTTTCTGTTTCTTTTCCTGCTTTTCATCATCTTCGCCATATGGTAATCCAGGATAGGAGTAGCTTGAGTGGCTAACTTCTTGTATACTATCCGCACCGCACGCCTGGCTCACAGTCACAACAAACACACCGGCTAAAGTGGGCGTAACGTTTCCTGCATGCCTCTACATGACAGCCAATCACCAGCCGTATTAGAGCGCGGCGTGCAAGCATGTCGCATGCTTATAGGCTCAATGACGCTGTTTTGTTTTGGTATCGAAAATTGGTATCGATTGACAAGGGAGGCTTCGATACCCCTTAGTATCGATGTTTCCATTTCGGTGCCAAGTAAGTATCGAAACTCGATACCCAGCCCTAGCTCCATGTACAAGTACCTCTCCGCTCAATGTACAAGTACCTCTCCGCTCAATGTACAAGTACCTCTCCGCTCCATGTACAAGTACCTCTCCGCTCCATGTACAAGTACCTCTCCGCTCCATGTACAAGTACCTCTCCGCTCCATGTACAAGTACATCTCTGCTCCATGTACAAGTACCTCTCCGCTCAATGTACAAGTACATCTCCGCTCCATGTACAAGTACCTCTCCGCTCCATGTACAAGTACATCTCCGCTCCATGTACAAGTACCTCTCCGCTCCATGTACAAGTACCTCTCCGCTCAATGTACAAGTACATCTCCGCTCCATGTACAAGTACCTCTCCGCTCCATGTACAAGTACATCTCCGCTCCATGTACAAGTACCTCTCCGCTCAATGTACAAGTACATCTCCGCTCCATGTACAAGTACATCTCCACTCCATGTACAAGTACCTCTCCGCTCAATGTACAAGTACATCTCCGCTCCATGTACCAGTACCTCTCCGCTCAATGTACAAGTACATCTCCACTCCATGTACAAGTACCTCTCCGCTCAATGTACAAGTACATCTCCGCTCCATGTACCAGTACCTCTCCGCTCAATGTACAAGTACATCTCCACTCCATGTACAAGTACCTCTCCGCTCAATGTACAAGTACATCTCCGCTCCATGTACCAGTACCTCTCCGCTCAATGTACAAGTACATCTCCGCTCCATGTACAAGTACCTCTCCGCTCAATGTACAAGTACCTCTCCGCTCAATGTACAAGTACATCTCCGCTCCATGTACCAGTACCTCTCCGCTCAATGTACAAGTACATCTGCGCTCCATGTAGGGCTGGGTATCGTTCAAAATTTTTCGATATCGATACCGTTTCGATACTTGGATTTCGATACCGGTTCCTGAACGATACTTTTTTCGATACCAATTTTTAGAAAAATCCATTTTAACAAAAATAAAACTGCATTACACATTGAAATTATTTTACAAATCTTTAGTTTCCCCCCATCTTAAGTTTTACAGCAGAAAAAAATAAAACCTACTGTATTTAACATAACTTTAAGTTCTCTAAACGTATTGCCGTCCCTACAAAAAATATTGGAGTACTACAAAGGAAAGAAATGTAGCTAAAACAAATAAATCAGTGGAATAGTTTTCAGTGCAAAACAGAGAGTTGCAAATCAGGGTTTAATGCTCACTGATGCAACAGAACTCTATTCTTGTACAAACTGATGAGATGGCTCCACTTCATGCATGGAAGACTAGTTGAGCATTGACTAGCCCATCAATATAGCCTTATATGCCACAAAGTGAATCGCATTTATATTCAACAAACTATCATGACATCAGCGTTTGTTAACGAGTTGCTAAAAATACATGGGCGATAACTGCCCGCTTGCACATAACGCTAATTAATTAAACATTAACGCTAGCGTTGCAGATCAGTGTGCTCACTGCTGCAACAGAACGTCATTCTTGTCAAATCTGACGAGACAGCTCAACTTCACTGACTAGCCAATCAATATAAATGAATCGCATTTACATTCAACAAACTATCATGACATCAGCGTTTGTTAACGAGTTGCTAAAAATACACAATGCCCGCTTGCGCATAACGTTACGGCGGCAATTAATTAAACGATCTAATGCTACAACTCACAGCCAGATGCATGGATTTGTCAGACTGAGGGATCTGATAACCGCTAACTTGCGGTAAGCTGAGCTGACCCACCTCTCAATTATTTCTCTTGTCTGTGGAAACCAGTCCGTGTTGTTTCTGTTTCTTTTCCTGCTTTTCATCATCTTCGCCATATGGTAATCCAGGATAGGAGTAGCTTGAGTGGCTAACTTCTTGTATACTATCCGCACCGCACGCCTGGCTCACAGTCACAACAAACACACCGGCTAAAGTGGGCGTAACGTTTCCTGCATGCCTCTACATGACAGCCAATCACCAGCCGTATTAGAGCGCGGCGTGCAAGCATGTCGCATGCTTATAGGCTCAATGACGCTGTTTTGTTTTGGTATCGAAAATTGGTATCGATTGACAAGGGAGGCTTCGATACCCCTTAGTATCGATGTTTCCATTTCGGTGCCAAGTAAGTATCGAAACTCGATACCCAGCCCTAGCTCCATGTACAAGTACCTCTCCGCTCAATGTACAAGTACCTCTCCGCTCAATGTACAAGTACCTCTCCGCTCCATGTACAAGTACCTCTCCGCTCCATGTACAAGTACCTCTCCGCTCCATGTACAAGTACCTCTCCGCTCCATGTACAAGTACATCTCTGCTCCATGTACAAGTACCTCTCCGCTCAATGTACAAGTACATCTCCGCTCCATGTACAAGTACCTCTCCGCTCCATGTACAAGTACATCTCCGCTCCATGTACAAGTACCTCTCCGCTCCATGTACAAGTACCTCTCCGCTCAATGTACAAGTACATCTCCGCTCCATGTACAAGTACCTCTCCGCTCCATGTACAAGTACATCTCCGCTCCATGTACAAGTACCTCTCCGCTAAATGTACAAGTACATCTCCGCTCCATGTACAAGTACATCTCCACTCCATGTACAAGTACCTCTCCGCTCAATGTACAAGTACATCTCCGCTCCATGTACCAGTACCTCTCCGCTCAATGTACAAGTACATCTCCACTCCATGTACAAGTACCTCTCCGCTCAATGTACAAGTACATCTCCGCTCCATGTACCAGTACCTCTCCGCTCAATGTACAAGTACATCTCCACTCCATGTACAAGTACCTCTCCGCTCAATGTACAAGTACATCTCCGCTCCATGTACCAGTACCTCTCCGCTCAATGTACAAGTACATCTCCGCTCCATGTACAAGTACCTCTCCGCTCAATGTACAAGTACCTCTCCGCTCAATGTACAAGTACATCTCCGCTCCATGTACCAGTACCTCTCCGCTCAATGTACAAGTACATCTGCGCTCCATGTAGGGCTGGGTATCGTTCAAAATTTTTCGATATCGATACCGTTTCGATACTTGGATTTCGATACCGGTTCCTGAACGATACTTTTTTCGATACCAATTTTTAGAAAAATCCATTTTAACAAAAATAAAACTGCATTACACATTGAAATTATTTTACAAATCTTTAGTTTCCCCCCATCTTAAGTTTTACAGCAGAAAAAAATAAAACCTACTGTATTTAACATAACTTTAAGTTCTCTAAACGTATTGCCGTCCCTACAAAAAATATTGGAGTACTACAAAGGAAAGAAATGTAGCTAAAACAAATAAATCAGTGGAATAGTTTTCAGTGCAAAACAGAGAGTTGCAAATCAGGGTTTAATGCTCACTGATGCAACAGAACTCTATTCTTGTACAAACTGATGAGATGGCTCCACTTCATGCATGGAAGACTAGTTGAGCATTGACTAGCCTATCAATATAGCCTTATATGCCACAAAGTGAATCGCATTTATATTCAACAAACTATCATGACATCAGCGTTTGTTAACGAGTTGCTAAAAATACATGGGCGATAACTGCCCGCTTGCACATAACGCTAATTAATTAAACATTAACGCTAGCGTTGCAGATCAGTGTGCTCACTGCTGCAACAGAACGTCATTCTTGTCAAATCTGACGAGACAGCTCAACTTCACTGACTAGCCAATCAATATAAATGAATCGCATTTACATTCAACAAACTATCATGACATCAGCGTTTGTTAACGAGTTGCTAAAAATACACAATGCCCGCTTGCGCATAACGTTACGGCGGCAATTAATTAAACGATCTAATGCTACAACTCACAGCCAGATGCATGGATTTGTCAGACTGAGGGATCTGATAACCGCTAACTTGCGGTAAGCTGAGCTGACCCACCTCTCAATTATTTCTCTTGTCTGTGGAAACCAGTCCGTGTTGTTTCTGTTTCTTTTCCTGCTTTTCATCATCTTCGCCATATGGTAATCCAGGATAGGAGTAGCTTGAGTGGCTAACTTCTTGTATACTATCCGCACCGCACGCCTGGCTCACAGTCACAACAAACACACCGGCTAAAGTGGGCGTAACGTTTCCTGCATGCCTCTACATGACAGCCAATCACCAGCCGTATTAGAGCGCGGCGTGCAAGCATGTCGCATGCTTATAGGCTCAATGACGCTGTTTTGTTTTGGTATCGAAAATTGGTATTGATTGACAAGGGAGGCTTCGATACCCCTTAGTATCGATGTTTCCATTTCGGTGCCAAGTAAGTATCGAAACTCGATACCCAGCCCTAGCTCCATGTACAAGTACCTCTCCGCTCAATGTACAAGTACCTCTCCGCTCAATGTACAAGTACCTCTCCGCTCCATGTACAAGTACCTCTCCGCTCCATGTACAAGTACCTCTCCGCTCCATGTACAAGTACCTCTCCGCTCCATGTACAAGTACATCTCTGCTCCATGTACAAGTACCTCTCCGCTCAATGTACAAGTACATCTCCGCTCCATGTACAAGTACCTCTCCGCTCCATGTACAAGTACATCTCCGCTCCATGTACAAGTACCTCTCCGCTCCATGTACAAGTACCTCACCGCTCAATGTACAAGTACATCTCCGCTCCATGTACAAGTACATCTCTGCTCCATGTACAAGTACCTCTCCGCTCAATGTACAAGTACATCTCCGCTCCATGTACAAGTACCTCTCCGCTCCATGTACAAGTACCTCTCCGCTCCATGTACAAGTACCTCTCCGCTCCATGTACAAGTACCTCTCCGCTCCATGTACAAGTACCTCTCCGCTCAATGTCAAGTGTCGACAGTACCTCTCCGCTCCATGTACAAATACCTCTCCGCTCTCATGTACAAGTACCTCTCCGCTCCATGTACAAGTACCTCTCCGCTCAATGTACAAGTACCTCTCCGCTCCATGTACAAGTACCTCTCCGCTCTCATGTACAAGTACCTCTCCGCTCCATGTACAAGTAGCTCTCCGCTCCATGTACAAGTACCTCTCCGCTCAATGTACAAGTACCTCTCCGCTCCATGTACAAGTACCTCTCCGCTCCATGTACAAGTACCTCTCCGCTCCATGTACAAGTACCTCTCCGCTCAATGTCAAGTGTCGACAGTACCTCTCCGCTCCATGTACAAATACCTCTCCGCTCCATGTACAAGTACCTCTCCGCTCTCATGTACAAGTACCTCTCCGCTCCATGTACAAGTAGCTCTCCGCTCAATGTACAAGTGTCGACAGTACCTTTCCGCTCCATGTACAAATACCTCTCCGCTCTCATGTACAAGTACCTCTCCGCTCCATGTACAAGTACCTCTCCGCTCAATGTACAAATACCTCTCCGCTCCATGTATAAGTACCTCTCCGCTCTATGTACAAGTACCTCTCCGCTCCATGTACAAGTACCTCTCCGCTCAATGTACAAATACCTCTCCGCTCCATGTACAAGTAGCTCTCCGCTGAATGTACAAGTGTCGACAGTACCTCTCCGCTCAATGTACAAGTACCTCTCCGCTCAATGTACAAATACCTCTCCGCTCAATGTCAAGTATCGACAGTACCTCTCCGCTCCATGTACAAGTACCTCTCCGCTGAATGTACAAGTGTCGACAGTACCTCTCCGCTCAATGTACAAGTACCTCTCCGCTCCATGTACAAGTACCTCTCCGCTCTCATGTACAAGTACCTCTCCGCTCCATGTACAAGTACCTCTCCGCTCAATGTACAAGTACCTCTGCGCTCCATGTACAAGTACCTCTCCGCTCAATGTACAAGTACCTCTCCGCTCAATGTACAAGTGTCGACAGTACCTCTCCGCTCCATGTACAAGTACCTCTCCGCTCAATGTACAAGTGTCGACAGTACCTCTACGCTCAATGTACAAGTGTCGACAGTACCTCTCCGCTCTCATGTACAAGTACCTCTCCGATCCATGTACAAGTACATCTCCGCTCCATGTACAAGTACATCTCCGCTCAATGTACAAGTACCTCTCCGCTCCATGTACAAGTACCTCTCCGCTCCATGTACAAGTACCTCTCCGCTCCATGTACAAGTACCTCTCCGCTCCATGTACAAGTACCTCTCCGCTCAATGTACAAGTACCTCTCCGCTCCATGTACAAGTACCCCTCCGCTCAATGTACAAGTACCTCTCCGCTCCATGTACAAGTACCTCTCCGCTCCATGTACAAGTACCTCTCCGCTCCATGTACAAGTACCTCTCCGCTCAATGTCAAGTATCGACAGTACCTCTCCGCTCCATGTACAAGTACCTCTCCGCTGAATGTACAAGTGTCGACAGTACCTCTCCGCTCAATGTACAAGTACCTCTCCGCTCCATGTACAAGTACCTCTCCGCTCTCATGTACAAGTACCTCTCCGCTCCATGTACAAGTACCTCTCCGCTCAATGTACAAGTACCTCTGCGCTCCATGTACAAGTACCTCTCCGCTCAATGTACAAGTACCTCTCCGCTCAATGTACAAGTGTCGACAGTACCTCTCCGCTCCATGTACAAGTACCTCTCCGCTCCATGTACAAGTACCTCTCCGCTCCATGTACAAGTACCTCTCCGCTCCATGTACAAGTACCTCTCCGCTCCATGTACAAGTACCTCTCCGCTCAATGTCAAGTGTCGACAGTACCTCTCCGCTCCATGTACAAATACCTCTCCGCTCTCATGTACAAGTACCTCTCCGCTCCATGTACAAGTACCTCTCCGCTCAATGTCAAGTGTCGACAGTACCTCTCCGCTCCATGTACAAATACCTCTCCGCTCCATGTACAAGTACCTCTCCGCTCTCATGTACAAGTACCTCTCCGCTCCATGTACAAGTAGCTCTCCGCTCAATGTACAAGTGTCGACAGTACCTTTCCGCTCCATGTACAAATACCTCTCCGCTCTCATGTACAAGTACCTCTCCGCTCCATGTACAAGTACCTCTCCGCTCAATGTACAAATACCTCTCCGCTCCATGTATAAGTACCTCTCCGCTCTATGTACAAGTACCTCTCCGCTCCATGTACAAGTACCTCTCCGCTCAATGTACAAATACCTCTCCGCTCCATGTACAAGTAGCTCTCCGCTGAATGTACAAGTGTCGACAGTACCTCTCCGCTCAATGTACAAGTACCTCTCCGCTCAATGTACAAATACCTCTCCGCTCCATGTACAAGTACCTCTCCGCTCAATGTCAAGTATCGACAGTACCTCTCCGCTCCATGTACAAGTACCTCTCCGCTGAATGTACAAGTGTCGACAGTACCTCTCCGCTCAATGTACAAGTACCTCTCCGCTCCATGTACAAGTACCTCTCCGCTCTCATGTACAAGTACCTCTCCGCTCCATGTACAAGTACCTCTCCGCTCAATGTACAAGTACCTCTGCGCTCCATGTACAAGTACCTCTCCGCTCAATGTACAAGTACCTCTCCGCTCAATGTACAAGTGTCGACAGTACCTCTCCGCTCCATGTACAAGTACCTCTCCGCTCAATGTACAAGTGTCGACAGTACCTCTACGCTCAATGTACAAGTGTCGACAGTACCTCTCCGCTCTCATGTACAAGTACCTCTCCGATCCATGTACAAGTACATCTCCGCTCCATGTACAAGTACATCTCCGCTCAATGTACAAGTACCTCTCCGCTCCATGTACAAGTACCTCTCCGCTCCATGTACAAGTACCTCTCCGCTCCATGTACAAGTACCTCTCCGCTCCATGTACAAGTACCTCTCCGCTCAATGTACAAGTACCTCTCCGCTCCATGTACAAGTACCTCTCCGCTCAATGTACAAGTACCTCTCCGCTCCATGTACAAGTACCTCTCCGCTCCATGTACAAGTACCTCTCCGCTCAATGTCAAGTATCGACAGTACCTCTCCGCTCCATGTACAAGTACCTCTCCGCTGAATGTACAAGTGTCGACAGTACCTCTCCGCTCAATGTACAAGTACCTCTCCGCTCCATGTACAAGTACCTCTCCGCTCTCATGTACAAGTACCTCTCCGCTCCATGTACAAGTACCTCTCCGCTCAATGTACAAGTACCTCTGCGCTCCATGTACAAGTACCTCTCCGCTCAATGTACAAGTACCTCTCCGCTCAATGTACAAGTGTCGACAGTACCTCTCCGCTCCATGTACAAGTACCTCTCCGCTCAATGTACAAGTGTCGACAGTACCTCTACGCTCAATGTACAAGTGTCGACAGTACCTCTCCGCTCTCATGTACAAGTACCTCTCCGATCCATGTACAAGTACATCTCCGCTCCATGTACAAGTACATCTCCGCTCAATGTACAAGTACCTCTCCGCTCCATGTACAAGTACCTCTCCGCTCCATGTACAAGTACCTCTCCGCTCCATGTACAAGTACCTCTCCGCTCCATGTACAAGTACCTCTCCGCTCAATGTACAAGTACCTCTCCGCTCCATGTACAAGTACCTCTCCGCTCCATGTACAAGTACCTCTCCGCTCCATGTACAAGTACCTCTCCGCTCAATGTACAAGTACCTCTCCGCTCCATGTACAAGTACCTCTCCGCTCCATGTACAAGTACCTCTCCACTCCATGTACAAGTACCTCTCCGCTCAATGTACAAGTACCTCTCCGCTCCCTGTACAAGTACATCTCCGCTCCATGTACAAGTACCTCTCCGCTCCATGTACAAGTACCTCTCCGCTCAATGTACAAGTGTCGACAGTACCTCTCCGCTCCATGTACAAGTACCTCTCCGCTCCATGTACAAGTACCTCTCCGCTCAATGTACAAGTGTCGACAGTACCTCTCCGCTCCATCTACAAGTACCTCTCCGCTCAATGTACAAGTACCTCTCCGCTGAATGTACAAGTACCTCTCCGCTCCATGTACAAGTACCTCTCCGCTCCATGTACAAATACCTCTCCGCTCCATGTACAAGTACCTCTCCGCTCCATGTACAAGCACCTCTCCGCTACATGTACAAGTACCTCTCCGCTCCATGTACAAGTACCTCTCCGCTCCATGTACAAGTACCTCTCCGCTCAATGTACAAGTACCTCTCCGCTCCATGTACAAATACCTCTCCGCTCCATGTACAAATACCTCTCCGCTCCATGTACAAGTACCTCTCCGCTCCATGTACCAGTACCTCTCCGCTCAATGTACAAGTACATCTCCGCTCAATGTACAAGTACATCTCCGCTCAATGTACAAGTACGTCTCCGCTCAATGTACAAGTACCTCTCCGCTCAATGTACAAGTACCTCTCCGCTCCATGTACAAGTACCTCTCCGCTCAATGTACAAGTACATCTCCGCTCAATGTACAAGTACATCTCCGCTCAATGTACAAGTACGTCTCCGCTCAATGTACAAGTACCTCTCCGCTCAATGTACAAGTACCTCTCCGCTCCATGTACAAGTACCTCTCCGCTCAATGTACAAGTACATCTCCGCTCCATGTACCAGTACCTCTCCGCTCAATGTACAAGTACCTCTCCGCTCAATGTACAAGTACATCTCCGCTCCATGTACAAGTACGTCTCCGCTCAATGTATAAGTACCTCTCCGCTCCATGTACAAGTACCTCTCCGCTCCATGTACAAGTACATCTCCGCTCCATGTACAAGTACATCTCCGCTCCATGTACAAGTACCTCTCCGCTCCATGTACAAGTACCTCTCCGCTCCATGTACAAGTACATCTCCGCTCCATGTACAAGTACCTCTCCGCTCAATGTACAAGTACATCTCCGCTCCATGTACAAGTACATCTCCACTCCATGTACAAGTACCTCTCCGCTCAATGTACAAGTACATCTCCGCTCCATGTACCAGTACCTCTCCGCTCAATGTACAAGTACATCTCCACTCCATGTACAAGTACCTCTCCGCTCAATGTACAAGTACATCTCCGCTCCATGTACCAGTACCTCTCCGCTCAATGTACAAGTACATCTCCACTCCATGTACAAGTACCTCTCCGCTCAATGTACAAGTACATCTCCGCTCCATGTACCAGTACCTCTCCGCTCAATGTACAAGTACATCTCCGCTCCATGTACAAGTACCTCTCCGCTCAATGTACAAGTACCTCTCCGCTCAATGTACAAGTACATCTCCGCTCCATGTACCAGTACCTCTCCGCTCAATGTACAAGTACATCTGCGCTCCATGTAGGGCTGGGTATCGTTCAAAATTTTTCGATATCGATACCGTTTCGATACTTGGATTTCGATACCGGTTCCTGAACGATACTTTTTTCGATACCAATTTTTAGAAAAATCCATTTTAACAAAAATAAAACTGCATTACACATTGAAATTATTTTACAAATCTTTAGTTTCCCCCCATCTTAAGTTTTACAGCAGAAAAAAATAAAACCTACTGTATTTAACATAACTTTAAGTTCTCTAAACGTATTGCCGTCCCTACAAAAAATATTGGAGTACTACAAAGGAAAGAAATGTAGCTAAAACAAATAAATCAGTGGAATAGTTTTCAGTGCAAAACAGAGAGTTGCAAATCAGGGTTTAATGCTCACTGATGCAACAGAACTCTATTCTTGTACAAACTGATGAGATGGCTCCACTTCATGCATGGAAGACTAGTTGAGCATTGACTAGCCTATCAATATAGCCTTATATGCCACAAAGTGAATCGCATTTATATTCAACAAACTATCATGACATCAGCGTTTGTTAACGAGTTGCTAAAAATACATGGGCGATAACTGCCCGCTTGCACATAACGCTAATTAATTAAACATTAACGCTAGCGTTGCAGATCAGTGTGCTCACTGCTGCAACAGAACGTCATTCTTGTCAAATCTGACGAGACAGCTCAACTTCACTGACTAGCCAATCAATATAAATGAATCGCATTTACATTCAACAAACTATCATGACATCAGCGTTTGTTAACGAGTTGCTAAAAATACACAATGCCCGCTTGCGCATAACGTTACGGCGGCAATTAATTAAACGATCTAATGCTACAACTCACAGCCAGATGCATGGATTTGTCAGACTGAGGGATCTGATAACCGCTAACTTGCGGTAAGCTGAGCTGACCCACCTCTCAATTATTTCTCTTGTCTGTGGAAACCAGTCCGTGTTGTTTCTGTTTCTTTTCCTGCTTTTCATCATCTTCGCCATATGGTAATCCAGGATAGGAGTAGCTTGAGTGGCTAACTTCTTGTATACTATCCGCACCGCACGCCTGGCTCACAGTCACAACAAACACACCGGCTAAAGTGGGCGTAACGTTTCCTGCATGCCTCTACATGACAGCCAATCACCAGCCGTATTAGAGCGCGGCGTGCAAGCATGTCGCATGCTTATAGGCTCAATGACGCTGTTTTGTTTTGGTATCGAAAATTGGTATCGATTGACAAGGGAGGCTTCGATACCCCTTAGTATCGATGTTTCCATTTCGGTGCCAAGTAAGTATCGAAACTCGATACCCAGCCCTAGCTCCATGTACAAGTACCTCTCCGCTCAATGTACAAGTACCTCTCCGCTCAATGTACAAGTACCTCTCCGCTCCATGTACAAGTACCTCTCCGCTCCATGTACAAGTACCTCTCCGCTCCATGTACAAGTACCTCTCCGCTCCATGTACAAGTACCTCTCCGCTCCATGTACAAGTACATCTCTGCTCCATGTACAAGTACCTCTCCGCTCAATGTACAAGTACATCTCCGCTCCATGTACAAGTACCTCTCCGCTCCATGTACAAGTACATCTCCGCTCCATGTACAAGTACCTCTCCGCTCCATGTACAAGTACATCTCCGCTCCATGTACAAGTACATCTCCGCTCCATGTACAAGTACATCTCTGCTCCATGTACAAGTACCTCTCCGCTCAATGTACAAGTACATCTCTGCTCCATGTACAAGTACCTCTCCGCTCCATGTACAAGTACCTCTCCGGTCCATGTACAAGTACCTCTCCGCTCCATGTACAAGTACCTCTCCGCTCCATGTACAAGTACCTCTCCGCTCAATGTCAAGTGTCGACAGTACCTCTCCGCTCCATGTACAAATACCTCTCCGCTCTCATGTACAAGTACCTCTCCGCTCCATGTACAAGTACCTCTCCGCTCAATGTCAAGTGTCGACAGTACCTCTCCGCTCCATGTACAAATACCTCTCCGCTCCATGTACAAGTACCTCTCCGCTCTCATGTACAAGTACCTCTCCGCTCCATGTACAAGTAGCTCTCCGCTCAATGTACAAGTGTCGACAGTACCTTTCCGCTCCATGTACAAATACCTCTCCGCTCTCATGTACAAGTACCTCTCCGCTCCATGTACAAGTACCTCTCCGCTCAATGTACACATACCTCTCCGCTCCATGTATAAGTACCTCTCCGCTCTATGTACAAGTACCTCTCCGCTCCATGTACAAGTACCTCTCCGCTCAATGTACAAATACCTCTCCGCTCCATGTACAAGTAGCTCTCCGCTGAATGTACAAGTGTCGACAGTACCTCTCCGCTCAATGTACAAGTACCTCTCCGCTCAATGTACAAATACCTCTCCGCTCCATGTACAAGTACCTCTCCGCTCAATGTCAAGTATCGACAGTACCTCTCCGCTCCATGTACAAGTACCTCTCCGCTGAATGTACAAGTGTCGACAGTACCTCTCCGCTCAATGTACAAGTACCTCTCCGCTCCATGTACAAGTACCTCTCCGCTCTCATGTACAAGTACCTCTCCGCTCCATGTACAAGTACCTCTCCGCTCAATGTACAAGTACCTCTGCGCTCCATGTACAAGTACCTCTCCGCTCAATGTACAAGTACCTCTCCGCTCAATGTACAAGTGTCGACAGTACCTCTCCGCTCCATGTACAAGTACCTCTCCGCTCAATGTACAAGTGTCGACAGTACCTCTACGCTCAATGTACAAGTGTCGACAGTACCTCTCCGCTCTCATGTACAAGTACCTCTCCGATCCATGTACAAGTACATCTCCGCTCCATGTACAAGTACATCTCCGCTCAATGTACAAGTACCTCTCCGCTCCATGTACAAGTACCTCTCCGCTCCATGTACAAGTACCTCTCCGCTCCATGTACAAGTACCTCTCCGCTCCATGTACAAGTACCTCTCCGCTCAATGTACAAGTACCTCTCCGCTCCATGTACAAGTACCTCTCCGCTCAATGTACAAGTACCTCTCCGCTCCATGTACAAGTACCTCTCCGCTCCATGTACAAGTACCTCTCCGCTCCATGTACAAGTACCTCTCCGCTCAATGTCAAGTATCGACAGTACCTCTCCGCTCCATGTACAAGTACCTCTCCGCTGAATGTACAAGTGTCGACAGTACCTCTCCGCTCAATGTACAAGTACCTCTCCGCTCCATGTACAAGTACCTCTCCGCTCTCATGTACAAGTACCTCTCCGCTCCATGTACAAGTACCTCTCCGCTCAATGTACAAGTACCTCTGCGCTCCATGTACAAGTACCTCTCCGCTCAATGTACAAGTACCTCTCAATGTACAAGTGTCGACAGTACCTCTCCGCTCCATGTACAAGTACCTCTCCGCTCAATGTACAAGTGTCGACAGTACCTCTACGCTCAATGTACAAGTGTCGACAGTACCTCTCCGCTCTCATGTACAAGTACCTCTCCGATCCATGTACAAGTACATCTCCGCTCCATGTACAAGTACATCTCCGCTCAATGTACAAGTACCTCTCCGCTCCATGTACAAGTACCTCTCCGCTCCATGTACAAGTACCTCTCCGCTCCATGTACAAGTACCTCTCCGCTCCATGTACAAGTACCTCTCCGCTCAATGTACAAGTACCTCTCCGCTCCATGTACAAGTACCTCTCCGCTCCATGTACAAGTACCTCTCCGCTCCATGTACAAGTACCTCTCCGCTCAATGTACAAGTACCTCTCCGCTCCATGTACAAGTACCTCTCCGCTCCATGTACAAGTACCTCTCCGCTCCATGTACAAGTACCTCTCCGCTCAATGTACAAGTACCTCTCCGCTCCCTGTACAAGTACATCTCCGCTCCATGTACAAGTACCTCTCCGCTCCATGTACAAGTACCTCTCCGCTCAATGTACAAGTGTCGACAGTACCTCTCCGCTCCATGTACAAGTACCTCTCCGCTCCATGTACAAGTACCTCTCCGCTCAATGTACAAGTGTCGACAGTACCTCTCCGCTCCATCTACAAGTACCTCTCCGCTCAATGTACAAGTACCTCTCCGCTGAATGTACAAGTACCTCTCCGCTCCATGTACAAGTACCTCTCCGCTCCATGTACAAATACCTCTCCGCTCCATGTACAAGTACCTCTCCGCTCCATGTACAAGCACCTCTCCGCTACATGTACAAGTACCTCTCCGCTCCATGTACAAGTACCTCTCCGCTCCATGTACAAGTACCTCTCCGCTCAATGTACAAGTACCTCTCCGCTCCATGTACAAATACCTCTCCGCTCCATGTACAAATACCTCTCCGCTCCATGTACAAGTACCTCTCCGCTCCATGTACCAGTACCTCTCCGCTCAATGTACAAGTACATCTCCGCTCAATGTACAAGTACATCTCCGCTCAATGTACAAGTACGTCTCCGCTCAATGTACAAGTACCTCTCCGCTCAATGTACAAGTACCTCTCCGCTCCATGTACAAGTACCTCTCCGCTCAATGTACAAGTACATCTCCGCTCCATGTACCAGTACCTCTCCGCTCAATGTACAAGTACCTCTCCGCTCAATGTACAAGTACATCTCCGCTCCATGTACAAGTACGTCTCCGCTCAATGTATAAGTACCTCTCCGCTCCATGTACAAGTACCTCTCCACTCCATGTACAAGTACATCTCCGCTCCATGTACAAGTACATCTCCGCTCCATGTACAAGTACCTCTCCGCTCCATGTACAAGTACCTCTCCGCTCCATGTACAAGTACATCTCCGCTCCATGTACAAGTACCTCTCCGCTCAATGTACAAGTACATCTCCGCTCCATGTACAAGTACATCTCCACTCCATGTACAAGTACCTCTCCGCTCAATGTACAAGTACATCTCCGCTCCATGTACCAGTACCTCTCCGCTCAATGTACAAGTACATCTCCACTCCATGTACAAGTACCTCTCCGCTCAATGTACAAGTACATCTCCGCTCCATGTACCAGTACCTCTCCGCTCAATGTACAAGTACATCTCCACTCCATGTACAAGTACCTCTCCGCTGAATGTACAAGTGTCGACAGTACCTCTCCGCTCAATGTACAAGTACCTCTCCGCTCCATGTACAAGTACCTCTCCGCTCTCATGTACAAGTACCTCTCCGCTCCATGTACAAGTACCTCTCCGCTCAATGTACAAGTACCTCTGCGCTCCATGTACAAGTACCTCTCCGCTCAATGTACAAGTACCTCTCCGCTCAATGTACAAGTGTCGACAGTACCTCTCCGCTCCATGTACAAGTACCTCTCCGCTCAATGTACAAGTGTCGACAGTACCTCTACGCTCAATGTACAAGTGTCGACAGTACCTCTCCGCTCTCATGTACAAGTACCTCTCCGATCCATGTACAAGTACATCTCCGCTCCATGTACAAGTACATCTCCGCTCAATGTACAAGTACCTCTCCGCTCCATGTACAAGTACCTCTCCGCTCCATGTACAAGTACCTCTCCGCTCCATGTACAAGTACCTCTCCGCTCCATGTACAAGTACCTCTCCGCTCAATGTACAAGTACCTCTCCGCTCCATGTACAAGTACCTCTCCGCTCAATGTACAAGTACCTCTCCGCTCCATGTACAAGTACCTCTCCGCTCCATGTACAAGTACCTCTCCGCTCCATGTACAAGTACCTCTCCGGTCAATGTCAAGTATCGACAGTACCTCTCCGCTCCATGTACAAGTACCTCTCCGCTGAATGTACAAGTGTCGACAGTACCTCTCCGCTCAATGTACAAGTACCTCTCCGCTCCATGTACAAGTACCTCTCCGCTCTCATGTACATGTACCTCTCCGCTCCATGTACAAGTACCTCTCCGCTCAATGTACAAGTACCTCTGCGCTCCATGTACAAGTACCTCTCCGCTCAATGTACAAGTACCTCTCCGCTCAATGTACAAGTGTCGACAGTACCTCTCCGCTCCATGTACAAGTACCTCTCCGCTCAATGTACAAGTGTCGACAGTACCTCTACGCTCAATGTACAAGTGTCGACAGTACCTCTCCGCTCTCATGTACAAGTACCTCTCCGATCCATGTACAAGTACATCTCCGCTCCATGTACAAGTACATCTCCGCTCAATGTACAAGTACCTCTCCGCTCCATGTACAAGTACCTCTCCGCTCCATGTACAAGTACCTCTCCGCTCCATGTACAAGTACCTCTCCGCTCCATGTACAAGTACCTCTCCGCTCAATGTACAAGTACCTCTCCGCTCCATGTACAAGTACCTCTCCGCTCCATGTACAAGTACCTCTCCGCTCCATGTACAAGTACCTCTCCGCTCAATGTACAAGTACCTCTCCGCTCCATGTACAAGTACCTCTCCGCTCCATGTACAAGTACCTCTCCGCTCCATGTACAAGTACCTCTCCGCTCAATGTACAAGTACCTCTCCGCTCCCTGTACAAGTACATCTCCGCTCCATGTACAAGTACCTCTCCGCTCCATGTACAAGTACCTCTCCGCTCAATGTACAAGTGTCGACAGTACCTCTCCGCTCCATGTACAAGTACCTCTCCGCTCCATGTACAAGTACCTCTCCGCTCAATGTACAAGTGTCGACAGTACCTCTCCGCTCCATCTACAAGTACCTCTCCGCTCAATGTACAAGTACCTCTCCGCTGAATGTACAAGTACCTCTCCGCTCCATGTACAAGTACCTCTCCGCTCCATGTACAAATACCTCTCCGCTCCATGTACAAGTACCTCTCCGCTCCATGTACAAGCACCTCTCCGCTACATGTACAAGTACCTCTCCGCTCCATGTACAAGTACCTCTCCGCTCCATGTACAAGTACCTCTCCGCTCAATGTACAAGTACCTCTCCGCTCCATGTACAAATACCTCTCCGCTCCATGTACAAATACCTCTCCGCTCCATGTACAAGTACCTCTCCGCTCCATGTACCAGTACCTCTCCGCTCAATGTACAAGTACATCTCCGCTCAATGTACAAGTACATCTCCGCTCAATGTACAAGTACGTCTCCGCTCAATGTACAAGTACCTCTCCGCTCAATGTACAAGTACCTCTCCGCTCCATGTACAAGTACCTCTCCGCTCAATGTACAAGTACATCTCCGCTCCATGTACCAGTACCTCTCCGCTCAATGTACAAGTACCTCTCCGCTCAATGTACAAGTACATCTCCGCTCCATGTACAAGTACGTCTCCGCTCAATGTATAAGTACCTCTCCGCTCCATGTACAAGTACCTCTCCGCTCCATGTACAAGTACATCTCCGCTCCATGTACAAGTACATCTCCGCTCCATGTACAAGTACCTCTCCGCTCCATGTACAAGTACCTCTCCGCTCCATGTACAAGTACATCTCCGCTCCATGTACAAGTACCTCTCCGCTCAATGTACAAGTACATCTCCGCTCCATGTACAAGTACATCTCCACTCCATGTACAAGTACCTCTCCGCTCAATGTACAAGTACATCTCCGCTCCATGTACCAGTACCTCTCCGCTCAATGTACAAGTACATCTCCACTCCATGTACAAGTACCTCTCCGCTCAATGTACAAGTACATCTCCGCTCCATGTACCAGTACCTCTCCGCTCAATGTACAAGTACATCTCCACTCCATGTACAAGTACCTCTCCGCTCAATGTACAAGTACATCTCCGCTCCATGTACCAGTACCTCTCCGCTCAATGTACAAGTACATCTCCGCTCCATGTACAAGTACCTCTCCGCTCAATGTACAAGTACCTCTCCGCTCAATGTACAAGTACATCTCCGCTCCATGTACCAGTACCTCTCCGCTCAATGTACAAGTACATCTGCGCTCCATGTAGGGCTGGGTATCGTTCAAAATTTTTCGATATCGATACCGTTTCGATACTTGGATTTCGATACCGGTTCCTGAACGATACTTTTTTCCATACCAATTTTTAGAAAAATCCATTTTAACAAAAATAAAACTGCATTACACATTGAAATTATTTTACAAATCTTTAGTTTCCCCCCATCTTAAGTTTTACAGCAGAAAAAAATAAAACCTACTGTATTTAACATAACTTTAAGTTCTCTAAACGTATTGCCGTCCCTACAAAAAATATTGGAGTACTACAAAGGAAAGAAATGTAGCTAAAACAAATAAATCAGTGGAATAGTTTTCAGTGCAAAACAGAGAGTTGCAAATCAGGGTTTAATGCTCACTGATGCAACAGAACTCTATTCTTGTACAAACTGATGAGATGGCTCCACTTCATGCATGGAAGACTAGTTGAGCATTGACTAGCCTATCAATATAGCCTTATATGCCACAAAGTGAATCGCATTTATATTCAACAAACTATCATGACATCAGCGTTTGTTAACGAGTTGCTAAAAATACATGGGCGATAACTGCCCGCTTGCACATAACGCTAATTAATTAAACATTAACGCTAGCGTTGCAGATCAGTGTGCTCACTGCTGCAACAGAACGTCATTCTTGTCAAATCTGACGAGACAGCTCAACTTCACTGACTAGCCAATCAATATAAATGAATCGCATTTACATTCAACAAACTATCATGACATCAGCGTTTGTTAACGAGTTGCTAAAAATACACAATGCCCGCTTGCGCATAACGTTACGGCGGCAATTAATTAAACGATCTAATGCTACAACTCACAGCCAGATGCATGGATTTGTCAGACTGAGGGATCTGATAACCGCTAACTTGCGGTAAGCTGAGCTGACCCACCTCTCAATTATTTCTCTTGTCTGTGGAAACCAGTCCGTGTTGTTTCTGTTTCTTTTCCTGCTTTTCATCATCTTCGCCATATGGTAATCCAGCATAGGAGTAGCTTGAGTGGCTAACTTCTTGTATACTATCCGCACCGCACGCCTGGCTCACAGTCACAACAAACACACCGGCTAAAGTGGGCGTAACGTTTCCTGCATGCCTCTACATGACAGCCAATCACCAGCCGTATTAGAGCGCGGCGTGCAAGCATGTCGCATGCTTATAGGCTCAATGACGCTGTTTTGTTTTGGTATCGAAAATTGGTATCGATTGACAAGGGAGGCTTCGATACCCCTTAGTATCGATGTTTCCATTTCGGTGCCAAGTAAGTATCGAAACTCGATACCCAGCCCTAGCTCCATGTACAAGTACCTCTCCGCTCAATGTACAAGTACCTCTCCGCTCAATGTACAAGTACCTCTCCGCTCCATGTACAAGTACCTCTCCGCTCCATGTACAAGTACCTCTCCGCTCCATGTACAAGTACCTCTCCGCTCCATGTACAAGTACATCTCCGCTCCATGTACAAGTACCTCTCCGCTCAATGTACAAGTACATCTCCGCTCCATGTACAAGTACCTCTCCGCTCCATGTACAAGTACATCTCCGCTCCATGTACAAGTACCTCTCCGCTCCATGTACAAGTACCTCTCCGCTCAATGTACAAGTACATCTCCGCTCCATGTACAAGTACATCTCTGCTCCATGTACAAGTACCTCTCCGCTCAATGTACAAGTACATCTCCGCTCCATGTACAAGTACCTCTCCGCTCCATGTACAAGTACCTCTCCGGTCCATGTACAAGTACCTCTCCGCTCCATGTACAAGTACCTCTCCGCTCCATGTACAAGTACCTCTCCGCTCAATGTCAAGTGTCGACAGTACCTCTCCGCTCCATGTACAAATACCTCTCCGCTCTCATGTACAAGTACCTCTCCGCTCCATGTACAAGTACCTCTCCGCTCAATGTCAAGTGTCGACAGTACCTCTCCGCTCCATGTACAAATACCTCTCCGCTCCATGTACAAGTACCTCTCCGCTCTCATGTACAAGTACCTCTCCGCTCCATGTACAAGTAGCTCTCCGCTCAATGTACAAGTGTCGACAGTACCTTTCCGCTCCATGTACAAATACCTCTCCGCTCTCATGTACAAGTACCTCTCCGCTCCATGTACAAGTACCTCTCCGCTCAATGTACAAATACCTCTCCGCTCCATGTATAAGTACCTCTCCGCTCTATGTACAAGTACCTCTCCGCTCCATGTACAAGTACCTCTCCGCTCAATGTACAAATACCTCTCCGCTCCATGTACAAGTAGCTCTCCGCTGAATGTACAAGTGTCGACAGTACCTCTCCGCTCAATGTACAAGTACCTCTCCGCTCAATGTACAAATACCTCTCCGCTCCATGTACAAGTACCTCTCCGCTCAATGTCAAGTATCGACAGTACCTCTCCGCTCCATGTACAAGTACCTCTCCGCTGAATGTACAAGTGTCGACAGTACCTCTCCGCTCAATGTACAAGTACCTCTCCGCTCCATGTACAAGTACCTCTCCGCTCTCATGTACAAGTACCTCTCCGCTCCATGTACAAGTACCTCTCCGCTCAATG
The DNA here is from genome assembly GCF_964638095.1 of Poromitra crassiceps. Taxonomy (NCBI): domain Eukaryota; kingdom Metazoa; phylum Chordata; class Actinopteri; order Beryciformes; family Melamphaidae; genus Poromitra; species Poromitra crassiceps. Next base: position 870,951 of record NW_028152257.1, read on the forward strand.
TACAAGTACCTCTGCGCTCCATGTACAAGTACCTCTCCGCTCAATGTACAAGTACCTCTCCGCTCAATGTACAAGTGTCGACAGTACCTCTCCGCTCCATGTACAAGTACCTCTCCGCTCAATGTACAAGTGTCGACAGTACCTCTACGCTCAATGTACAAGTGTCGACAGTACCTCTCCGCTCTCATGTACAAGTACCTCTCCGATCCATGTACAAGTACATCTCCGCTCCATGTACAAGTACATCTCCGCTCAATGTACAAGTACCTCTCCGCTCCATGTACAAGTACCTCTCCGCTCCATGTACAAGTACCTCTCCGCTCCATGTACAAGTACCTCTCCGCTCCATGTACAAGTACCTCTCCGCTCAATGTACAAGTACCTCTCCGCTCCATGTACAAGTACCTCTCCGCTCAATGTACAAGTACCTCTCCGCTCCATGTACAAGTACCTCTCCGCTCCATGTACAAGTACCTCTCCGCTCCATGTACAAGTACCTCTCCGCTCAATGTCAAGTATCGACAGTACCTCTCCGCTCCATGTACAAGTACCTCTCCGCTGAATGTACAAGTGTCGACAGTACCTCTCCGCTCAATGTACAAGTACCTCTCCGCTCCATGTACAAGTACCTCTCCGCTCTCATGTACAAGTACCTCTCCGCTCCATGTACAAGTACCTCTCCGCTCAATGTACAAGTACCTCTGCGCTCCATGTACAAGTACCTCTCCGCTCAATGTACAAGTACCTCTCCGCTCAATGTACAAGTGTCGACAGTACCTCTCCGCTCCATGTACAAGTACCTCTCCGCTCAATGTACAAGTGTCGACAGTACCTCTACGCTCAATGTACAAGTGTCGACAGTACCTCTCCGCTCTCATGTACAAGTACCTCTCCGATCCATGTACAAGTACATCTCCGCTCCATGTACAAGTACATCTCCGCTCAATGTACAAGTACCTCTCCGCTCCATGTACAAGTACCTCTCCGCTCCATGTACAAGTACCTCTCCGCTCCATGTACAAGTACCTCTCCGCTCCATGTACAAGTACCTCTCCGCTCAATGTACAAGTACCTCTCCGCTCCATGTACAAGTACCTCTCCGCTCCATGTACAAGTACCTCTCCGCTCCATGTACAAGTACCTCTCCGCTCAATGTACAAGTACCTCTCCGCTCCATGTACAAGTACCTCTCCGCTCCATGTACAAGTACCTCTCCGCTCCATGTACAAGTACCTCTCCGCTCAATGTACAAGTACCTCTCCGCTCCCTGTACAAGTACATCTCCGCTCCATGTACAAGTACCTCTCCGCTCCATGTACAAGTACCTCTCCGCTCAATGTACAAGTGTCGACAGTACCTCTCCGCTCCATGTACAAGTACCTCTCCGCTCCATGTACAAGTACCTCTCCGCTCAATGTACAAGTGTCGACAGTACCTCTCCGCTCCATCTACAAGTACCTCTCCGCTCAATGTACAAGTACCTCTCCGCTGAATGTACAAGTACCTCTCCGCTCCATGTACAAGTACCTCTCCGCTCCATGTACAAATACCTCTCCGCTCCATGTACAAGTACCTCTCCGCTCCATGTACAAGCACCTCTCCGCTACATGTACAAGTACCTCTCCGCTCCATGTACAAGTACCTCTCCGCTCCATGTACAAGTACCTCTCCGCTCAATGTACAAGTACCTCTCCGCTCCATGTACAAATACCTCTCCGCTCCATGTACAAATACCTCTCCGCTCCATGTACAAGTACCTCTCCGCTCCATGTACCAGTACCTCTCCGCTCAATGTACAAGTACATCTCCGCTCAATGTACAAGTACATCTCCGCTCAATGTACAAGTACGTCTCCGCTCAATGTACAAGTACCTCTCCGCTCAATGTACAAGTACCTCTCCGCTCCATGTACAAGTACCTCTCCGCTCAATGTACAAGTACATCTCCGCTCCATGTACCAGTACCTCTCCGCTCAATGTACAAGTACCTCTCCGCTCAATGTACAAGTACATCTCCGCTCCATGTACAAGTACGTCTCCGCTCAATGTATAAGTACCTCTCCGCTCCATGTACAAGTACCTCTCCGCTCCATGTACAAGTACATCTCCGCTCCATGTACAAGTACATCTCCGCTCCATGTACAAGTACCTCTCCGCTCCATGTACAAGTACCTCTCCGCTCCATGTACAAGTACATCTCCGCTCCATGTACAAGTACCTCTCCGCTCAATGTACAAGTACATCTCCGCTCCATGTACAAGTACATCTCCACTCCATGTACAAGTACCTCTCCGCTCAATGTACAAGTACATCTCCGCTCCATGTACCAGTACCTCTCCGCTCAATGTACAAGTACATCTCCACTCCATGTACAAGTACCTCTCCGCTCAATGTACAAGTACATCTCCGCTCCATGTACCAGTACCTCTCCGCTCAATGTACAAGTACATCTCCACTCCATGTACAAGTACCTCTCCGCTCAATGTACAAGTACATCTCCGCTCCATGTACCAGTACCTCTCCGCTCAATGTACAAGTACATCTCCGCTCCATGTACAAGTACCTCTCCGCTCAATGTACAAGTACCTCTCCGCTCAATGTACAAGTACATCTCCGCTCCATGTACCAGTACCTCTCCGCTCAATGTACAAGTACATCTGCGCTCCATGTAGGGCTGGGTATCGTTCAAAATTTTTCGATATCGATACCGTTTCGATACTTGGATTTCGATACCGGTTCCTGAACGATACTTTTTTCGATACCAATTTTTAGAAAAATCCATTTTAACAAAAATAAAACTGCATTACACATTGAAATTATTTTACAAATCTTTAGTTTCCCCCCATCTTAAGTTTTACAGCAGAAAAAAATAAAACCTACTGTATTTAACATAACTTTAAGTTCTCTAAACGTATTGCCGTCCCTACAAAAAATATTGGAGTACTACAAAGGAAAGAAATGTAGCTAAAACAAATAAATCAGTGGAATAGTTTTCAGTGCAAAACAGAGAGTTGCAAATCAGGGTTTAATGCTCACTGATGCAACAGAACTCTATTCTTGTACAAACTGATGAGATGGCTCCACTTCATGCATGGAAGACTAGTTGAGCATTGACTAGCCTATCAATATAGCCTTATATGCCACAAAGTGAATCGCATTTATATTCAACAAACTATCATGACATCAGCGTTTGTTAACGAGTTGCTAAAAATACATGGGCGATAACTGCCCGCTTGCACATAACGCTAATTAATTAAACATTAACGCTAGCGTTGCAGATCAGTGTGCTCACTGCTGCAACAGAACGTCATTCTTGTCAAATCTGACGAGACAGCTCAACTTCACTGACTAGCCAATCAATATAAATGAATCGCATTTACATTCAACAAACTATCATGACATCAGCGTTTGTTAACGAGTTGCTAAAAATACACAATGCCCGCTTGCGCATAACGTTACGGCGGCAATTAATTAAACGATCTAATGCTACAACTCACAGCCAGATGCATGGATTTGTCAGACTGAGGGATCTGATAACCGCTAACTTGCGGTAAGCTGAGCTGACCCACCTCTCAATTATTTCTCTTGTCTGTGGAAACCAGTCCGTGTTGTTTCTGTTTCTTTTCCTGCTTTTCATCATCTTCGCCATATGGTAATCCAGGATAGGAGTAGCTTGAGTGGCTAACTTCTTGTATACTATCCGCACCGCACGCCTGGCTCACAGTCACAACAAACACACCGGCTAAAGTGGGCGTAACGTTTCCTGCATGCCTCTACATGACAGCCAATCACCAGCCGTATTAGAGCGCGGCGTGCAAGCATGTCGCATGCTTATAGGCTCAATGACGCTGTTTTGTTTTGGTATCGAAAATTGGTATCGATTGACAAGGGAGGCTTCGATACCCCTTAGTATCGATGTTTCCATTTCGGTGCCAAGTAAGTATCGAAACTCGATACCCAGCCCTAGCTCCATGTACAAGTACCTCTCCGCTCAATGTACAAGTACCTCTCCGCTCAATGTACAAGTACCTCTCCGCTCCATGTACAAGTACCTCTCCGCTCCATGTACAAGTACCTCTCCGCTCCATGTACAAGTACCTCTCCGCTCCATGTACAAGTACATCTCTGCTCCATGTACAAGTACCTCTCCGCTCAATGTACAAGTACATCTCCGCTCCATGTACAAGTACCTCTCCGCTCCATGTACAAGTACATCTCCGCTCCATGTACAAGTACCTCTCCGCTCCATGTACAAGTACCTCTCCGCTCAATGTACAAGTACATCTCCGCTCCATGTACAAGTACATCTCTGCTCCATGTACAAGTACCTCTCCGCTCAATGTACAAGTACATCTCCGCTCCATGTACAAGTACCTCTCCGCTCCATGTACAAGTACCTCTCCGGTCCATGTACAAGTACCTCTCCGCTCCATGTACAAGTACCCCTCCGCTCCATGTACAAGTACCTCTCCGCTCAATGTCAAGTGTCGACAGTACCTCTCCGCTCCATGTACAAATACCTCTCCGCTCTCATGTACAAGTACCTCTCCGCTCCATGTACAAGTACCTCTCCGCTCAATGTCAAGTGTCGACAGTACCTCTCCGCTCCATGTACAAATACCTCTCCGCTCCATGTACAAGTACCTCTCCGCTCTCATGTACAAGTACCTCTCCGCTCAATGTACAAGTGTCGACAGTACCTTTCCGCTCCATGTACAAATACCTCTCCGCTCTCATGTACAAGTACCTCTCCGCTCCATGTACAAGTACCTCTCCGCTCAATGTACAAATACCTCTCCGCTCCATGTATAAGTACCTCTCCGCTCTATGTACAAGTACCTCTCCGCTCCATGTACAAGTACCTCTCCGCTCAATGTACAAATACCTCTCCGCTCCATGTACAAGTAGCTCTCCGCTGAATGTACAAGTGTCGACAGTACCTCTCCGCTCAATGTACAAGTACCTCTCCGCTCAATGTACAAATACCTCTCCGCTCCATGTACAAGTACCTCTCCGCTCAATGTCAAGTATCGACAGTACCTCTCCGCTCCATGTACAAGTACCTCTCCGCTGAATGTACAAGTGTCGACAGTACCTCTCCGCTCAATGTACAAGTACCTCTCCGCTCCATGTACAAGTACCTCTCCGCTCTCATGTACAAGTACCTCTCCGCTCCATGTACAAGTACCTCTCCGCTCAATGTACAAGTACCTCTGCGCTCCATGTACAAGTACCTCTCCGCTCAATGTACAAGTACCTCTCCGCTCAATGTACAAGTGTCGACAGTACCTCTCCGCTCCATGTACAAGTACCTCTCCGCTCAATGTACAAGTGTCGACAGTACCTCTACGCTCAATGTACAAGTGTCGACAGTACCTCTCCGCTCTCATGTACAAGTACCTCTCCGATCCATGTACAAGTACATCTCCGCTCCATGTACAAGTACATCTCCGCTCAATGTACAAGTACCTCTCCGCTCCATGTACAAGTACCTCTCCGCTCCATGTACAAGTACCTCTCCGCTCCATGTACAAGTACCTCTCCGCTCCATGTACAAGTACCTCTCCGCTCAATGTACAAGTACCTCTCCGCTCCATGTACAAGTACCTCTCCGCTCAATGTACAAGTACATCTCCGCTCCATGTACAAGTACCTCTCCGCTCCATGTACAAGTACCTCTCCGGTCCATGTACAAGTACCTCTCCGCTCCATGTACAAGTACCTCTCCGCTCCATGTACAAGTACCTCTCCGCTCAATGTCAAGTGTCGACAGTACCTCTCCGCTCCATGTACAAATACCTCTCCGCTCTCATGTACAAGTACCTCTCCGCTCCATGTACAAGTACCTCTCCGCTCAATGTCAAGTGTCGACAGTACCTCTCCGCTCCATGTACAAATACCTCTCCGCTCCATGTACAAGTACCTCTCCGCTCTCATGTACAAGTACCTCTCCGCTCCATGTACAAGTAGCTCTCCGCTCAATGTACAAGTGTCGACAGTACCTTTCCGCTCCATGTACAAATACCTCTCCGCTCTCATGTACAAGTACCTCTCCGCTCCATGTACAAGTACCTCTCCGCTCAATGTACAAATACCTCTCCGCTCCATGTATAAGTACCTCTCCGCTCTATGTACAAGTACCTCTCCGCTCCATGTACAAGTACCTCTCCGCTCAATGTACAAATACCTCTCCGCTCCATGTACAAGTAGCTCTCCGCTGAATGTACAAGTGTCGACAGTACCTCTCCGCTCAATGTACAAGTACCTCTCCGCTCAATGTACAAATACCTCTCCGCTCCATGTACAAGTACCTCTCCGCTCAATGTCAAGTATCGACAGTACCTCTCCGCTCCATGTACAAGTACCTCTCCGCTGAATGTACAAGTGTCGACAGTACCTCTCCGCTCAATGTACAAGTACCTCTCCGCTCCATGTACAAGTACCTCTCCGCTCTCATGTACAAGTACCTCTCCGCTCCATGTACAAGTACCTCTCCGCTCAATGTACAAGTACCTCTCCGCTCCATGTACAAGTACCTCTCCGCTCTCATGTACAAGTACCTCTCCGCTCCATGTACAAGTACCTCTCCGCTCTCATGTACAAGTACCTCTCCGCTCTCATGTACAAGTACCTCTCCGATCCATGTACAAGTACATCTCCGCTCCATGTACAAGTACATCTCCGCTCAATGTACAAGTACCTCTCCGCTCCATGTACAAGTACCTCTCCGCTCCATGTACAAGTACCTCTCCGCTCCATGTACAAGTACCTCTCCGCTCCATGTACAAGTACCTCTCCGCTCAATGTACAAGTACCTCTCCGCTCCATGTACAAGTACCTCTCCGCTCAATGTACAAGTACCTCTCCGCTCCATGTACAAGTACCTCTCCGCTCCATGTACAAGTACCTCTCCGCTCCATGTACAAGTACCTCTCCGCTCAATGTCAAGTATCGACAGTACCTCTCCGCTCCATGTACAAGTACCTCTCCGCTGAATGTACAAGTGTCGACAGTACCTCTCCGCTCAATGTACAAGTACCTCTCCGCTCCATGTACAAGTACCTCTCCGCTCTCATGTACAAGTACCTCTCCGCTCCATGTACAAGTACCTCTCCGCTCAATGTACAAGTACCTCTGCGCTCCATGTACAAGTACCTCTCCGCTCAATGTACAAGTACCTCTCCGCTCAATGTACAAGTGTCGACAGTACCTCTCCGCTCCATGTACAAGTACCTCTCCGCTCAATGTACAAGTGTCGACAGTACCTCTACGCTCAATGTACAAGTGTCGACAGTACCTCTCCGCTCTCATGTACAAGTACCTCTCCGATCCATGTACAAGTACATCTCCGCTCCATGTACAAGTACATCTCCGCTCAATGTACAAGTACCTCTCCGCTCCATGTACAAGTACCTCTCCGCTCCATGTACAAGTACCTCTCCGCTCCATGTACAAGTACCTCTCCGCTCCATGTACAAGTACCTCTCCGCTCAATGTACAAGTACCTCTCCGCTCCATGTACAAGTACCTCTCCGCTCCATGTACAAGTACCTCTCCGCTCCATGTACAAGTACCTCTCCGCTCAATGTACAAGTACCTCTCCGCTCCATGTACAAGTACCTCTCCGCTCCATGTACAAGTACCTCTCCGCTCCATGTACAAGTACCTCTCCGCTCAATGTACAAGTACCTCTCCGCTCCCTGTACAAGTACATCTCCGCTCCATGTACAAGTACCTCTCCGCTCCATGTACAAGTACCTCTCCGCTCAATGTACAAGTGTCGACAGTACCTCTCCGCTCCATGTACAAGTACCTCTCCGCTCCATGTACAAGTACCTATCCGCTCAATGTACAAGTGTCGACAGTACCTCTCCGCTCCATCTACAAGTACCTCTCCGCTCAATGTACAAGTACCTCTCCGCTGAATGTACAAGTACCTCTCCGCTCCATGTACAAGTACCTCTCCGCTCCATGTACAAATACCTCTCCGCTCCATGTACAAGTACCTCTCCGCTCCATGTACAAGCACCTCTCCGCTACATGTACAAGTACCTCTCCGCTCCATGTACAAGTACCTCTCCGCTCCATGTACAAGTACCTCTCCGCTCAATGTACAAGTACCTCTCCGCTCCATGTACAAATACCTCTCCGCTCCATGTACAAATACCTCTCCGCTCCATGTACAAGTACCTCTCCGCTCCATGTACCAGTACCTCTCCGCTCAATGTACAAGTACATCTCCGCTCAATGTACAAGTACATCTCCGCTCAATGTACAAGTACGTCTCCGCTCAATGTACAAGTACCTCTCCGCTCAATGTACAAGTACCTCTCCGCTCCATGTACAAGTACCTCTCCGCTCAATGTACAAGTACATCTCCGCTCCATGTACCAGTACCTCTCCGCTCAATGTACAAGTACCTCTCCGCTCAATGTACAAGTACATCTCCGCTCCATGTACAAGTACGTCTCCGCTCAATGTATAAGTACCTCTCCGCTCCATGTACAAGTACCTCTCCGCTCCATGTACAAGTACATCTCCGCTCCATGTACAAGTACATCTCCGCTCCATGTACAAGTACCTCTCCGCTCCATGTACAAGTACCTCTCCGCTCCATGTACAAGTACATCTCCGCTCCATGTACAAGTACCTCTCCGCTCAATGTACAAGTACATCTCCGCTCCATGTACAAGTACATCTCCACTCCATGTACAAGTACCTCTCCGCTCAATGTACAAGTACATCTCCGCTCCATGTACCAGTACCTCTCCGCTCAATGTACAAGTACATCTCCACTCCATGTACAAGTACCTCTCCGCTCAATGTACAAGTACATCTCCGCTCCATGTACCAGTACCTCTCCGCTCAATGTACAAGTACATCTCCACTCCATGTACAAGTACCTCTCCGCTCAATATACAAGTACATCTCCGCTCCATGTACCAGTACCTCTCCGCTCAATGTACAAGTACATCTCCGCTCCATGTACAAGTACCTCTCCGCTCAATGTACAAGTACCTCTCCGCTCAATGTACAAGTACATCTCCGCTCCATGTACCAGTACCTCTCCGCTCAATGTACAAGTACATCTGCGCTCCATGTAGGGCTGGGTATCGTTCAAAATTTTTCGATATCGATACCGTTTCGATACTTGGATTTCGATACCGGTTCCTGAACGATACTTTTTTCGATACCAATTTTTAGAAAAATCCATTTTAACAAAAATAAAACTGCATTACACATTGAAATTATTTTACAAATCTTTAGTTTCCCCCCATCTTAAGTTTTACAGCAGAAAAAAATAAAACCTACTGTATTTAACATAACTTTAAGTTCTCTAAACGTATTGCCGTCCCTACAAAAAATATTGGAGTACTACAAAGGAAAGAAATGTAGCTAAAACAAATAAATCAGTGGAATAGTTTTCAGTGCAAAACAGAGAGTTGCAAATCAGGGTTTAATGCTCACTGATGCAACAGAACTCTATTCTTGTACAAACTGATGAGATGGCTCCACTTCATGCATGGAAGACTAGTTGAGCATTGACTAGCCTATCAATATAGCCTTATATGCCACAAAGTGAATCGCATTTATATTCAACAAACTATCATGACATCAGCGTTTGTTAACGAGTTGCTAAAAATACATGGGCGATAACTGCCCGCTTGCACATAACGCTAATTAATTAAACATTAACGCTAGCGTTGCAGATCAGTGTGCTCACTGCTGCAACAGAACGTCATTCTTGTCAAATCTGACGAGACAGCTCAACTTCACTGACTAGCCAATCAATATAAATGAATCGCATTTACATTCAACAAACTATCATGACATCAGCGTTTGTTAACGAGTTGCTAAAAATACACAATGCCCGCTTGCGCATAACGTTACGGCGGCAATTAATTAAACGATCTAATGCTACAACTCACAGCCAGATGCATGGATTTGTCAGACTGAGGGATCTGATAACCGCTAACTTGCGGTAAGCTGAGCTGACCCACCTCTCAATTATTTCTCTTGTCTGTGGAAACCAGTCCGTGTTGTTTCTGTTTCTTTTCCTGCTTTTCATCATCTTCGCCATATGGTAATCCAGGATAGGAGTAGCTTGAGTGGCTAACTTCTTGTATACTATCCGCACCGCACGCCTGGCTCACAGTCACAACAAACACACCGGCTAAAGTGGGCGTAACGTTTCCTGCATGCCTCTACATGACAGCCAATCACCAGCCGTATTAGAGCGCGGCGTGCAAGCATGTCGCATGCTTATAGGCTCAATGACACTGTTTTGTTTTGGTATCGAAAATTGGTATCGATTGACAAGGGAGGCTTCGATACCCCTTAGTATCGATGTTTCCATTTCGGTGCCAAGTAAGTATCGAAACTCGATACCCAGCCCTAGCTCCATGTACAAGTACCTCTCCGCTCAATGTACAAGTACCTCTCCGCTCCATGTACAAGTACCTCTCCGCTCCATGTACAAGTACCTCTCCGCTCCATGTACAAGTACATCTCTGCTCCATGTACAAGTACCTCTCCGCTCAATGTACAAGTACATCTCCGCTCCATGTACAAGTACCTCTCCGCTCCATGTACAAGTACATCTCCGCTCCATGTACAAGTACCTCTCCGCTCCATGTACAAGTACCTCTCCGCTCAATGTACAAGTACATCTCCGCTCCATGTACAAGTACATCTCTGCTCCATGTACAAGTACCTCTCCGCTCAATGTACAAGTACATCTCCGCTCCATGTACAAGTACCTCTCCGCTCCATGTACAAGTACCTCTCCGGTCCATGTACAAGTACCTCTCCGCTCCATGTACAAGTACCTCTCCGCTCCATGTACAAGTACCTCTCCGCTCAATGTCAAGTGTCGACAGTACCTCTCCGCTCCATGTACAAATACCTCTCCGCTCTCATGTACAAGTACCTCTCCGCTCCATGTACAAGTACCTCTCCGCTCAATGTCAAGTGTCGACAGTACCTCTCCGCTCCATGTACAAATACCTCTCCGCTCCATGTACAAGTACCTCTCCGCTCTCATGTACAAGTACCTCTCCGCTCCATGTACAAGTAGCTCTCCGCTCAATGTACAAGTGTCGACAGTACCTTTCCGCTCCATGTACAAATACCTCTCCGCTCTCATGTACAAGTACCTCTCCGCTCCATGTACAAGTACCTCTCCGCTCAATGTACAAATACCTCTCCGCTCCATGTATAAGTACCTCTCCGCTCTATGTACAAGTACCTCTCCGCTCCATGTACAAGTACCTCTCCGCTCAATGTACAAATACCTCTCCGCTCCATGTACAAGTAGCTCTCCGCTGAATGTACAAGTGTCGACAGTACCTCTCCGCTCAATGTACAAGTACCTCTCCGCTCAATGTACAAATACCTCTCCGCTCCATGTACAAGTACCTCTCCGCTCAATGTCAAGTATCGACAGTACCTCTCCGCTCCATGTACAAGTACCTCTCCGCTGAATGTACAAGTGTCGACAGTACCTCTCCGCTCAATGTACAAGTACCTCTCCGCTCCATGTACAAGTACCTCTCCGCTCTCATGTACAAGTACCTCTCCGCTCCATGTACAAGTACCTCTCCGCTCAATGTACAAGTACCTCTGCGCTCCATGTACAAGTACCTCTCCGCTCAATGTACAAGTACCTCTCCGCTCAATGTACAAGTGTCGACAGTACCTCTCCGCTCCATGTACAAGTACCTCTCCGCTCAATGTACAAGTGTCGACAGTACCTCTACGCTCAATGTACAAGTGTCGACAGTACCTCTCCGCTCTCATGTACAAGTACCTCTCCGATCCATGTACAAGTACATCTCCGCTCCATGTACAAGTACATCTCCGCTCAATGTACAAGTACCTCTCCGCTCCATGTACAAGTACCTCTCCGCTCCATGTACAAGTACCTCTCCGCTCCATGTACAAGTACCTCTCCGCTCCATGTACAAGTACCTCTCCGCTCAATGTACAAGTACCTCTCCGCTCCATGTACAAGTACCTCTCCGCTCAATGTACAAGTACCTCTCCGCTCCATGTACAAGTACCTCTCCGCTCCATGTACAAGTACCTCTCCGCTCCATGTACAAGTACCTCTCCGCTCAATGTCAAGTATCGACAGTACCTCTCCGCTCCATGTACAAGTACCTCTCCGCTGAATGTACAAGTGTCGACAGTACCTCTCCGCTCAATGTACAAGTACCTCTCCGCTCCATGTACAAGTACCTCTCCGCTCCATGTACAAGTACCTCTCCGCTCTCATGTACAAGTACCTCTCCGCTCCATGTACAAGTACCTCTCCGCTCAATGTACAAGTACCTCTGCGCTCCATGTACAAGTACCTCTCCGCTCAATGTACAAGTACCTCTCCGCTCAATGTACAAGTGTCGACAGTACCTCTCCGCTCCATGTACAAGTACCTCTCCGCTCAATGTACAAGTGTCGACAGTACCTCTACGCTCAATGTACAAGTGTCGACAGTACCTCTCTGCTCTCATGTACAAGTACCTCTCCGATCCATGTACAAGTACATCTCCGCTCCATGTACAAGTACATCTCCGCTCAATGTACAAGTACCTCTCCGCTCCATGTACAAGTACCTCTCCGCTCCATGTACAAGTACCTCTCCGCTCCATGTACAAGTACCTCTCCGCTCCATGTACAAGTACCTCTCCGCTCAATGTACAAGTACCTCTCCGCTCCATGTACAAGTACCTCTCCGCTCCATGTACAAGTACCTCTCCGCTCCATGTACAAGTACCTCTCCGCTCAATGTACAAGTACCTCTCCGCTCCATGTACAAGTACCTCTCCGCTCCATGTACAAGTACCTCTCCGCTCCATGTACAAGTACCTCTCCGCTCAATGTACAAGTACCTCTCCGCTCCCTGTACAAGTACATCTCCGCTCCATGTACAAGTACCTCTCCGCTCCATGTACAAGTACCTCTCCGCTCAATGTACAAGTGTCGACAGTACCTCTCCGCACCATGTACAAGTACCTCTCCGCTCCATGTACAAGTACCTCTCCGCTCAATGTACAAGTGTCGACAGTACCTCTCCGCTCCATCTACAAGTACCTCTCCGCTCAATGTACAAGTACCTCTCCGCTGAATGTACAAGTACCTCTCCGCTCCATGTACAAGTACCTCTCCGCTCCATGTACAAATACCTCTCCGCTCCATGTACAAGTACCTCTCCGCTCCATGTACAAGCACCTCTCCGCTACATGTACAAGTACCTCTCCGCTCCATGTACAAGTACCTCTCCGCTCAATGTACAAGTACCTCTCCGCTCAATGTACAAGTACATCTCCGCTCCATGTACAAGTACGTCTCCGCTCAATGTATAAGTACCTCTCCGCTCCATGTACAAGTACCTCTCCGCTCCATGTACAAGTGTCGACAGTACCTCTCCGCTCCATGTACAAGTACCTCTCCGCTCAATGTACAAGTGTCGACAGTACCTCTACGCTCAATGTACAAGTGTCGACAGTACCTCTCCGCTCTCATGTACAAGTACCTCTCCGATCCATGTACAAGTACATCTCCGCTCCATGTACAAGTACATCTCCGCTCAATGTACAAGTACCTCTCCGCTCCATGTACAAGTACCTCTCCGCTCCATGTACAAGTACCTCTCCGCTCCATGTACAAGTACCTCTCCGCTCAATGTACAAGTACCTCTCCGCTCCATGTACAAGTACCTCTCCGCTCCATGTACAAGTACCTCTCCGCTCCATGTACAAGTACCTCTCCGCTCAATGTCAAGTATCGACAGTACCTCTCCGCTCCATGTACAAGTACCTCTCCGCTGAATGTACAAGTGTCGACAGTACCTCTCCGCTCAATGTACAAGTACCTCTCCGCTCCATGTACAAGTACCTCTCCGCTCCATGTACAAGTACCTCTCCGCTCTCATGTACAAGTACCTCTCCGCTCCATGTACAAGTACCTCTCCGCTCAATGTACAAGTACCTCTGCGCTCCATGTACAAGTACCTCTCCGCTCAATGTACAAGTACCTCTCCGCTCAATGTACAAGTGTCGACAGTACCTCTCCGCTCCATGTACAAGTACCTCTCCGCTCAATGTACAAGTGTCGACAGTACCTCTACGCTCAATGTACAAGTGTCGACAGTACCTCTCTGCTCTCATGTACAAGTACCTCTCCGATCCATGTACAAGTACATCTCCGCTCCATGTACAAGTACATCTCCGCTCAATGTACAAGTACCTCTCCGCTCCATGTACAAGTACCTCTCCGCTCCATGTACAAGTACCTCTCCGCTCCATGTACAAGTACCTCTCCGCTCCATGTACAAGTACCTCTCCGCTCAATGTACAAGTACCTCTCCGCTCCATGTACAAGTACCTCTCCGCTCCATGTACAAGTACCTCTCCGCTCCATGTACAAGTACCTCTCCGCTCAATGTACAAGTACCTCTCCGCTCCATGTACAAGTACCTCTCCGCTCCATGTACAAGTACCTCTCCGCTCCATGTACAAGTACCTCTCCGCTCAATGTACAAGTACCTCTCCGCTCCCTGTACAAGTACATCTCCGCTCCATGTACAAGTACCTCTCCGCTCCATGTACAAGTACCTCTCCGCTCAATGTACAAGTGTCGACAGTACCTCTCCGCACCATGTACAAGTACCTCTCCGCTCCATGTACAAGTACCTCTCCGCTCAATGTACAAGTGTCGACAGTACCTCTCCGCTCCATCTACAAGTACCTCTCCGCTCAATGTACAAGTACCTCTCCGCTGAATGTACAAGTACCTCTCCGCTCCATGTACAAGTACCTCTCCGCTCCATGTACAAATACCTCTCCGCTCCATGTACAAGTACCTCTCCGCTCCATGTACAAGCACCTCTCCGCTACATGTACAAGTACCTCTCCGCTCCATGTACAAGTACCTCTCCGCTCCATGTACAAGTACCTCTCCGCTCAATGTACAAGTACCTCTCCGCTCCATGTACAAATACCTCTCCGCTCCATGTACAAATACCTCTCCGCTCCATGTACAAGTACCTCTCCGCTCCATGTACCAGTACCTCTCCGCTCAATGTACAAGTACATCTCCGCTCAATGTACAAGTACATCTCCGCTCAATGTACAAGTACGTCTCCGCTCAATGTACAAGTACCTCTCCGCTCAATGTACAAGTACCTCTCCGCTCCATGTACAAGTACCTCTCCGCTCAATGTACAAGTACATCTCCGCTCCATGTACCAGTACCTCTCCGCTCAATGTACAAGTACCTCTCCGCTCAATGTACAAGTACATCTCCGCTCCATGTACAAGTACGTCTCCGCTCAATGTATAAGTACCTCTCCGCTCCATGTACAAGTACCTCTCCGCTCCATGTACAAGTGTCGACAGTACCTCTCCGCTCCATGTACAAGTACCTCTCCGCTCAATGTACAAGTGTCGACAGTACCTCTACGCTCAATGTACAAGTGTCGACAGTACCTCTCCGCTCTCATGTACAAGTACCTCTCCGATCCATGTACAAGTACATCTCCGCTCCATGTACAAGTACATCTCCGCTCAATGTACAAGTACCTCTCCGCTCCATGTACAAGTACCTCTCCGCTCCATGTACAAGTACCTCTCCGCTCCATGTACAAGTACCTCTCCGCTCCATGTACAAGTACCTCTCCGCTCAATGTACAAGTACCTCTCCGCTCCATGTACAAGTACCTCTCCGCTCCATGTACAAGTACCTCTCCGCTCCATGTACAAGTACCTCTCCGCTCAATGTACAAGTACCTCTCCGCTCCATGTACAAGTACCTCTCCGCTCCATGTACAAGTACCTCTCCGCTCCATGTACAAGTACCTCTCCGCTCAATGTACAAGTACCTCTCCGCTCCCTGTACAAGTACATCTCCGCTCCATGTACAAGTACCTCTCCGCTCCATGTACAAGTACCTCTCCGCTCAATGTACAAGTGTCGACAGTACCTCTCCGCTCCATGTACAAGTACCTCTCCGCTCCATGTACAAGTACCTCTCCGCTCAATGTACAAGTGTCGACAGTACCTCTCCGCTCCATCTACAAGTACCTCTCCGCTCAATGTACAAGTACCTCTCCGCTGAATGTACAAGTACCTCTCCGCTCCATGTACAAGTACCTCTCCGCTCCATGTACAAATACCTCTCCGCTCCATGTACAAGTACCTCTCCGCTCCATGTACAAGCACCTCTCCGCTACATGTACAAGTACCTCTCCGCTCCATGTACAAGTACCTCTCCGCTCCATGTACAAGTACCTCTCCGCTCAATGTACAAGTACCTCTCCGCTCCATGTACAAATACCTCTCCGCTCCATGTACAAATACCTCTCCGCTCCATGTACAAGTACCTCTCCGCTCCATGTACCAGTACCTCTCCGCTCAATGTACAAGTACATCTCCGCTCAATGTACAAGTACATCTCCGCTCAATGTACAAGTACGTCTCCGCTCAATGTACAAGTACCTCTCCGCTCAATGTACAAGTACCTCTCCGCTCCATGTACAAGTACCTCTCCGCTCAATGTACAAGTACATCTCCGCTCCATGTACCAGTACCTCTCCGCTCAATGTACAAGTACCTCTCCGCTCAATGTACAAGTACATCTCCGCTCCATGTACAAGTACGTCTCCGCTCAATGTATAAGTACCTCTCCGCTCCATGTACAAGTACCTCTCCGCTCCATGTACAAGTACATCTCCGCTCCATGTACAAGTACATCTCCGCTCCATGTACAAGTACCTCTCCGCTCCATGTACAAGTACCTCTCCGCTCCATGTACAAGTACATCTCCGCTCCATGTACAAGTACCTCTCCGCTCAATGTACAAGTACATCTCCGCTCCATGTACAAGTACATCTCCACTCCATGTACAAGTACCTCTCCGCTCAATGTACAAGTACATCTCCGCTCCATGTACCAGTACCTCTCCGCTCAATGTACAAGTACATCTCCACTCCATGTACAAGTACCTCTCCGCTCAATGTACAAGTACATCTCCGCTCCATGTACCAGTACCTCTCCGCTCAATGTACAAGTACATCTCCACTCCATGTACAAGTACCTCTCCGCTCAATGTACAAGTACATCTCCGCTCCATGTACCAGTACCTCTCCGCTCAATGTACAAGTACATCTCCGCTCCATGTACAAGTACCTCTCCGCTCAATGTACAAGTACCTCTCCGCTCAATGTACAAGTACATCTCCGCTCCATGTACCAGTACCTCTCCGCTCCATGTACAAGTACCTCTCCGCTCAATGTCAAGTATCGACAGTACCTCTCCGCTCCATGTACAAGTACCTCTCCGCTGAATGTACAAGTGTCGACAGTACCTCTCCGCTCAATGTACAAGTACCTCTCCGCTCCATGTACAAGTACCTCTCCGCTCCATGTACAAGTACCTCTCCGCTCTCATGTACAAGTACCTCTCCGCTCCATGTACAAGTACCTCTCCGCTCAATGTACAAGTACCTCTGCGCTCCATGTACAAGTACCTCTCCGCTCAATGTACAAGTACCTCTCCGCTCAATGTACAAGTGTCGACAGTACCTCTCCGCTCCATGTACAAGTACCTCTCCGCTCAATGTACAAGTGTCGACAGTACCTCTACGCTCAATGTACAAGTGTCGACAGTACCTCTCTGCTCTCATGTACAAGTACCTCTCCGATCCATGTACAAGTACATCTCCGCTCCATGTACAAGTACATCTCCGCTCAATGTACAAGTACCTCTCCGCTCCATGTACAAGTACCTCTCCGCTCCATGTACAAGTACCTCTCCGCTCCATGTACAAGTACCTCTCCGCTCCATGTACAAGTACCTCTCCGCTCAATGTACAAGTACCTCTCCGCTCCATGTACAAGTACCTCTCCGCTCCATGTACAAGTACCTCTCCGCTCCATGTACAAGTACCTCTCCGCTCAATGTACAAGTACCTCTCCGCTCCATGTACAAGTACCTCTCCGCTCCATGTACAAGTACCTCTCCGCTCCATGTACAAGTACCTCTCCGCTCAATGTACAAGTACCTCTCCGCTCCCTGTACAAGTACATCTCCGCTCCATGTACAAGTACCTCTCCGCTCCATGTACAAGTACCTCTCCGCTCAATGTACAAGTGTCGACAGTACCTCTCCGCACCATGTACAAGTACCTCTCCGCTCCATGTACAAGTACCTCTCCGCTCAATGTACAAGTGTCGACAGTACCTCTCCGCTCCATCTACAAGTACCTCTCCGCTCAATGTACAAGTACCTCTCCGCTGAATGTACAAGTACCTCTCCGCTCCATGTACAAGTACCTCTCCGCTCCATGTACAAATACCTCTCCGCTCCATGTACAAGTACCTCTCCGCTCCATGTACAAGCACCTCTCCGCTACATGTACAAGTACCTCTCCGCTCCATGTACAAGTACCTCTCCGCTCCATGTACAAGTACCTCTCCGCTCAATGTACAAGTACCTCTCCGCTCCATGTACAAATACCTCTCCGCTCCATGTACAAATACCTCTCCGCTCCATGTACAAGTACCTCTCCGCTCCATGTACCAGTACCTCTCCGCTCAATGTACAAGTACATCTCCGCTCAATGTACAAGTACATCTCCGCTCAATGTACAAGTACGTCTCCGCTCAATGTACAAGTACCTCTCCGCTCAATGTACAAGTACCTCTCCGCTCCATGTACAAGTACCTCTCCGCTCAATGTACAAGTACATCTCCGCTCCATGTACCAGTACCTCTCCGCTCAATGTACAAGTACCTCTCCGCTCAATGTACAAGTACATCTCCGCTCCATGTACAAGTACGTCTCCGCTCAATGTATAAGTACCTCTCCGCTCCATGTACAAGTACCTCTCCGCTCCATGTACAAGTGTCGACAGTACCTCTCCGCTCCATGTACAAGTACCTCTCCGCTCAATGTACAAGTGTCGACAGTACCTCTACGCTCAATGTACAAGTGTCGACAGTACCTCTCCGCTCTCATGTACAAGTACCTCTCCGATCCATGTACAAGTACATCTCCGCTCCATGTACAAGTACATCTCCGCTCAATGTACAAGTACCTCTCCGCTCCATGTACAAGTACCTCTCCGCTCCATGTACAAGTACCTCTCCGCTCCATGTACAAGTACCTCTCCGCTCCATGTACAAGTACCTCTCCGCTCAATGTACAAGTACCTCTCCGCTCCATGTACAAGTACCTCTCCGCTCCATGTACAAGTACCTCTCCGCTCCATGTACAAGTACCTCTCCGCTCAATGTACAAGTACCTCTCCGCTCCATGTACAAGTACCTCTCCGCTCCATGTACAAGTACCTCTCCGCTCCATGTACAAGTACCTCTCCGCTCAATGTACAAGTACCTCTCCGCTCCCTGTACAAGTACATCTCCGCTCCATGTACAAGTACCTCTCCGCTCCATGTACAAGTACCTCTCCGCTCAATGTACAAGTGTCGACAGTACCTCTCCGCTCCATGTACAAGTACCTCTCCGCTCCATGTACAAGTACCTCTCCGCTCAATGTACAAGTGTCGACAGTACCTCTCCGCTCCATCTACAAGTACCTCTCCGCTCAATGTACAAGTACCTCTCCGCTGAATGTACAAGTACCTCTCCGCTCCATGTACAAGTACCTCTCCGCTCCATGTACAAATACCTCTCCGCTCCATGTACAAGTACCTCTCCGCTCCATGTACAAGCACCTCTCCGCTACATGTACAAGTACCTCTCCGCTCCATGTACAAGTACCTCTCCGCTCCATGTACAAGTACCTCTCCGCTCAATGTACAAGTACCTCTCCGCTCCATGTACAAATACCTCTCCGCTCCATGTACAAATACCTCTCCGCTCCATGTACAAGTACCTCTCCGCTCCATGTACCAGTACCTCTCCGCTCAATGTACAAGTACATCTCCGCTCAATGTACAAGTACATCTCCGCTCAATGTACAAGTACGTCTCCGCTCAATGTACAAGTACCTCTCCGCTCAATGTACAAGTACCTCTCCGCTCCATGTACAAGTACCTCTCCGCTCAATGTACAAGTACATCTCCGCTCCATGTACCAGTACCTCTCCGCTCAATGTACAAGTACCTCTCCGCTCAATGTACAAGTACATCTCCGCTCCATGTACAAGTACGTCTCCGCTCAATGTATAAGTACCTCTCCGCTCCATGTACAAGTACCTCTCCGCTCCATGTACAAGTACATCTCCGCTCCATGTACAAGTACATCTCCGCTCCATGTACAAGTACCTCTCCGCTCCATGTACAAGTACCTCTCCGCTCCATGTACAAGTACATCTCCGCTCCATGTACAAGTACCTCTCCGCTCAATGTACAAGTACATCTCCGCTCCATGTACAAGTACATCTCCACTCCATGTACAAGTACCTCTCCGCTCAATGTACAAGTACATCTCCGCTCCATGTACCAGTACCTCTCCGCTCAATGTACAAGTACATCTCCACTCCATGTACAAGTACCTCTCCGCTCAATGTACAAGTACATCTCCGCTCCATGTACCAGTACCTCTCCGCTCAATGTACAAGTACATCTCCACTCCATGTACAAGTACCTCTCCGCTCAATGTACAAGTACATCTCCGCTCCATGTACCAGTACCTCTCCGCTCAATGTACAAGTACATCTCCGCTCCATGTACAAGTACCTCTCCGCTCAATGTACAAGTACCTCTCCGCTCAATGTACAAGTACATCTCCGCTCCATGTACCAGTACCTCTCCGCTCAATGTACAAGTACATCTGCGCTCCATGTAGGGCTGGGTATCGTTCAAAATTTTTCGATATCGATACCGTTTCGATACTTGGATTTCGATACCGGTTCCTGAACGATACTTTTTTCGATACCAATTTTTAGAAAAATCCATTTTAACAAAAATAAAACTGCATTACACATTGAAATTATTTTACAAATCTTTAGTTTCCCCCCATCTTAAGTTTTACAGCAGAAAAAAATAAAACCTACTGTATTTAACATAACTTTAAGTTCTCTAAACGTATTGCCGTCCCTACAAAAAATATTGGAGTACTACAAAGGAAAGAAATGTAGCTAAAACAAATAAATCAGTGGAATAGTTTTCAGTGCAAAACAGAGAGTTGCAAATCAGGGTTTAATGCTCACTGATGCAACAGAACTCTATTCTTGTACAAACTGATGAGATGGCTCCACTTCATGCATGGAAGACTAGTTGAGCATTGACTAGCCTATCAATATAGCCTTATATGCCACAAAGTGAATCGCATTTATATTCAACAAACTATCATGACATCAGCGTTTGTTAACGAGTTGCTAAAAATACATGGGCGATAACTGCCCGCTTGCACATAACGCTAATTAATTAAACATTAACGCTAGCGTTGCAGATCAGTGTGCTCACTGCTGCAACAGAACGTCATTCTTGTCAAATCTGACGAGACAGCTCAACTTCACTGACTAGCCAATCAATATAAATGAATCGCATTTACATTCAACAAACTATCATGACATCAGCGTTTGTTAACGAGTTGCTAAAAATACACAATGCCCGCTTGCGCATAACGTTACGGCGGCAATTAATTAAACGATCTAATGCTACAACTCACAGCCAGATGCATGGATTTGTCAGACTGAGGGATCTGATAACCGCTAACTTGCGGTAAGCTGAGCTGACCCACCTCTCAATTATTTCTCTTGTCTGTGGAAACCAGTCCGTGTTGTTTCTGTTTCTTTTCCTGCTTTTCATCATCTTCGCCATATGGTAATCCAGGATAGGAGTAGCTTGAGTGGCTAACTTCTTGTATACTATCCGCACCGCACGCCTGGCTCACAGTCACAACAAACACACCGGCTAAAGTGGGCGTAACGTTTCCTGCATGCCTCTACATGACAGCCAATCACCAGCCGTATTAGAGCGCGGCGTGCAAGCATGTCGCATGCTTATAGGCTCAATGACGCTGTTTTGTTTTGGTATCGAAAATTGGTATCGATTGACAAGGGAGGCTTCGATACCCCTTAGTATCGATGTTTCCATTTCGGTGCCAAGTAAGTATCGAAACTCGATACCCAGCCCTAGCTCCATGTACAAGTACCTCTCCGCTCAATGTACAAGTACCTCTCCGCTCAATGTACAAGTACCTCTCCGCTCCATGTACAAGTACCTCTCCGCTCCATGTACAAGTACCTCTCCGCTCCATGTACAAGTACCTCTCCGCTCCATGTACAAGTACATCTCTGCTCCATGTACAAGTACCTCTCCGCTCAATGTACAAGTACATCTCCGCTCCATGTACAAGTACCTCTCCGCTCCATGTACAAGTACATCTCCGCATCATGTACAAGTACCTCTCCGCTCCATGTACAAGTACCTCTCCGCTCAATGTACAAGTACATCTCCGCTCCATGTACAAGTACCTCTCCGCTCCATGTACAAGTACATCTCCGCTCCATGTACAAGTACCTCTCCGCTCAATGTACAAGTACATCTCCGCTCCATGTACAAGTACATCTCCACTCCATGTACAAGTACCTCTCCGCTCAATGTACAAGTACATCTCCGCTCCATGTACCAGTACCTCTCCGCTCAATGTACAAGTACATCTCCACTCCATGTACAAGTACCTCTCCGCTCAATGTACAAGTACATCTCCGCTCCATGTACCAGTACCTCTCCGCTCAATGTACAAGTACATCTCCACTCCATGTACAAGTACCTCTCCGCTCAATGTACAAGTACATCTCCGCTCCATGTACCAGTACCTCTCCGCTCAATGTACAAGTACCTCTCCGCTCAATGTACAAGTACATCTCCGCTCCATGTACCAGTACCTCTCCGCTCAATGTACAAGTACATCTGCGCTCCATGTAGGGCTGGGTATCGTTCAAAATTTTTCGATATCGATACCGTTTCGATACTTGGATTTCGATACCGGTTCCTGAACGATACTTTTTTCGATACCAATTTTTAGAAAAATCCATTTTAACAAAAATAAAACTGCATTACACATTGAAATTATTTTACAAATCTTTAGTTTCCCCCCATCTTAAGTTTTACAGCAGAAAAAAATAAAACCTACTGTATTTAACATAACTTTAAGTTCTCTAAACGTATTGCCGTCCCTACAAAAAATATTGGAGTACTACAAAGGAAAGAAATGTAGCTAAAACAAATAAATCAGTGGAATAGTTTTCAGTGCAAAACAGAGAGTTGCAAATCAGGGTTTAATGCTCACTGATGCAACAGAACTCTATTCTTGTACAAACTGATGAGATGGCTCCACTTCATGCATGGAAGACTAGTTGAGCATTGACTAGCCTATCAATATAGCCTTATATGCCACAAAGTGAATCGCATTTATATTCAACAAACTATCATGACATCAGCGTTTGTTAACGAGTTGCTAAAAATACATGGGCGATAACTGCCCGCTTGCACATAACGCTAATTAATTAAACATTAACGCTAGCGTTGCAGATCAGTGTGCTCACTGCTGCAACAGAACGTCATTCTTGTCAAATCTGACGAGACAGCTCAACTTCACTGACTAGCCAATCAATATAAATGAATCGCATTTACATTCAACAAACTATCATGACATCAGCGTTTGTTAACGAGTTGCTAAAAATACACAATGCCCGCTTGCGCATAACGTTACGGCGGCAATTAATTAAACGATCTAATGCTACAACTCACAGCCAGATGCATGGATTTGTCAGACTGAGGGATCTGATAACCGCTAACTTGCGGTAAGCTGAGCTGACCCACCTCTCAATTATTTCTCTTGTCTGTGGAAACCAGTCCGTGTTGTTTCTGTTTCTTTTCCTGCTTTTCATCATCTTCGCCATATGGTAATCCAGGATAGGAGTAGCTTGAGTGGCTAACTTCTTGTATACTATCCGCACCGCACGCCTGGCTCACAGTCACAACAAACACACCGGCTAAAGTGGGCGTAACGTTTCCTGCATGCCTCTACATGACAGCCAATCACCAGCCGTATTAGAGCGCGGCGTGCAAGCATGTCGCATGCTTATAGGCTCAATGACGCTGTTTTGTTTTGGTATCGAAAATTGGTATCGATTGACAAGGGAGGCTTCGATACCCCTTAGTATCGATGTTTCCATTTCGGTGCCAAGTAAGTATCGAAACTCGATACCCAGCCCTAGCTCCATGTACAAGTACCTCTCCGCTCAATGTACAAGTACCTCTCCGCTCAATGTACAAGTACCTCTCCGCTCCATGTACAAGTACCTCTCCGCTCCATGTACAAGTACCTCTCCGCTCCATGTACAAGTACCTCTCCGCTCCATGTACAAGTACATCTCTGCTCCATGTACAAGTACCTCTCCGCTCAATGTACAAGTACATCTCCGCTCCATGTACAAGTACCTCTCCGCTCCATGTACAAGTACATCTCCGCTCCATGTACAAGTACCTCTCCGCTCCATGTACAAGTACCTCTCCGCTCAATGTACAAGTACATCTCCGCTCCATGTACAAGTACCTCTCCGCTCCATGTACAAGTACATCTCCGCTCCATGTACAAGTACCTCTCCGCTCAATGTACAAGTACATCTCCGCTCCATGTACAAGTACATCTCCACTCCATGTACAAGTACCTCTCCGCTCAATGTACAAGTACATCTCCGCTCCATGTACCAGTACCTCTCCGCTCAATGTACAAGTACATCTCCACTCCATGTACAAGTACCTCTCCGCTCAATGTACAAGTACATCTCCGCTCCATGTACCAGTACCTCTCCGCTCAATGTACAAGTACATCTCCACTCCATGTACAAGTACCTCTCCGCTCAATGTACATGTACATCTCCGCTCCATGTACCAGTACCTCTCCGCTCAATGTACAAGTACATCTCCGCTCCATGTACAAGTACCTCTCCGCTCAATGTACAAGTACCTCTCCGCTCAATGTACAAGTACATCTCCGCTCCATGTACCAGTACCTCTCCGCTCAATGTACAAGTACATCTGCGCTCCATGTAGGGCTGGGTATCGTTCAAAATTTTTCGATATCGATACCGTTTCGATACTTGGATTTCGATACCGGTTCCTGAACGATACTTTTTTCGATACCAATTTTTAGAAAAATCCATTTTAACAAAAATAAAACTGCATTACACATTGAAATTATTTTACAAATCTTTAGTTTCCCCCCATCTTAAGTTTTACAGCAGAAAAAAATAAAACCTACTGTATTTAACATAACTTTAAGTTCTCTAAACGTATTGCCGTCCCTACAAAAAATATTGGAGTACTACAAAGGAAAGAAATGTAGCTAAAACAAATAAATCAGTGGAATAGTTTTCAGTGCAAAACAGAGAGTTGCAAATCAGGGTTTAATGCTCACTGATGCAACAGAACTCTATTCTTGTACAAACTGATGAGATGGCTCCACTTCATGCATGGAAGACTAGTTGAGCATTGACTAGCCTATCAATATAGCCTTATATGCCACAAAGTGAATCGCATTTATATTCAACAAACTATCATGACATCAGCGTTTGTTAACGAGTTGCTAAAAATACATGGGCGATAACTGCCCGCTTGCACATAACGCTAATTAATTAAACATTAACGCTAGCGTTGCAGATCAGTGTGCTCACTGCTGCAACAGAACGTCATTCTTGTCAAATCTGACGAGACAGCTCAACTTCACTGACTAGCCAATCAATATAAATGAATCGCATTTACATTCAACAAACTATCATGACATCAGCGTTTGTTAACGAGTTGCTAAAAATACACAATGCCCGCTTGCGCATAACGTTACGGCGGCAATTAATTAAACGATCTAATGCTACAACTCACAGCCAGATGCATGGATTTGTCAGACTGAGGGATCTGATAACCGCTAACTTGCGGTAAGCTGAGCTGACCCACCTCTCAATTATTTCTCTTGTCTGTGGAAACCAGTCCGTGTTGTTTCTGTTTCTTTTCCTGCTTTTCATCATCTTCGCCATATGGTAATCCAGGATAGGAGTAGCTTGAGTGGCTAACTTCTTGTATACTATCCGCACCGCACGCCTGGCTCACAGTCACAACAAACACACCGGCTAAAGTGGGCGTAACGTTTCCTGCATGCCTCTACATGACAGCCAATCACCAGCCGTATTAGAGCGCGGCGTGCAAGCATGTCGCATGCTTATAGGCTCAATGACGCTGTTTTGTTTTGGTATCGAAAATTGGTATCGATTGACAAGGGAGGCTTCGATACCCCTTAGTATCGATGTTTCCATTTCGGTGCCAAGTAAGTATCGAAACTCGATACCCAGCCCTAGCTCCATGTACAAGTACCTCTCCGCTCAATGTACAAGTACCTCTCCGCTCAATGTACAAGTACCTCTCCGCTCCATGTACAAGTACCTCTCCGCTCCATGTACAAGTACCTCTCCGCTCCATGTACAAGTACCTCTCCGCTCCATGTACAAGTACATCTCTGCTCCATGTACAAGTACCTCTCCGCTCAATGTACAAGTACATCTCCGCTCCATGTACAAGTACCTCTCCGCTCCATGTACAAGTACATCTCCGCTCCATGTACAAGTACCTCTCCGCTCCATGTACAAGTACCTCTCCGCTCAATGTACAAGTACATCTCCGCTCCATGTACAAGTACCTCTCCGCTCCATGTACAAGTACATCTCCGCTCCATGTACAAGTACCTCTCCGCTCAATGTACAAGTACATCTCCGCTCCATGTACAAGTACATCTCCACTCCATGTACAAGTACCTCTCCGCTCAATGTACAAGTACATCTCCGCTCCATGTACCAGTACCTCTCCGCTCAATGTACAAGTACATCTCCACTCCATGTACAAGTACCTCTCCGCTCAATGTACAAGTACATCTCCGCTCCATGTACCAGTACCTCTCCGCTCAATGTACAAGTACATCTCCACTCCATGTACAAGTACCTCTCCGCTCAATGTACAAGTACATCTCCGCTCCATGTACCAGTACCTCTCCGCTCAATGTACAAGTACATCTCCGCTCCATGTACAAGTACCTCTCCGCTCAATGTACAAGTACCTCTCCGCTCAATGTACAAGTACATCTCCGCTCCATGTACCAGTACCTCTCCGCTCAATGTACAAGTACATCTGCGCTCCATGTAGGGCTGGGTATCGTTCAAAATTTTTCGATATCGATACCGTTTCGATACTTGGATTTCGATACCGGTTCCTGAACGATACTTTTTTCGATACCAATTTTTAGAAAAATCCATTTTAACAAAAATAAAACTGCATTACACATTGAAATTATTTTACAAATCTTTAGTTTCCCCCCATCTTAAGTTTTACAGCAGAAAAAAATAAAACCTACTGTATTTAACATAACTTTAAGTTCTCTAAACGTATTGCCGTCCCTACAAAAAATATTGGAGTACTACAAAGGAAAGAAATGTAGCTAAAACAAATAAATCAGTGGAATAGTTTTCAGTGCAAAACAGAGAGTTGCAAATCAGGGTTTAATGCTCACTGATGCAACAGAACTCTATTCTTGTACAAACTGATGAGATGGCTCCACTTCATGCATGGAAGACTAGTTGAGCATTGACTAGCCTATCAATATAGCCTTATATGCCACAAAGTGAATCGCATTTATATTCAACAAACTATCATGACATCAGCGTTTGTTAACGAGTTGCTAAAAATACATGGGCGATAACTGCCCGCTTGCACATAACGCTAATTAATTAAACATTAACGCTAGCGTTGCAGATCAGTGTGCTCACTGCTGCAACAGAACGTCATTCTTGTCAAATCTGACGAGACAGCTCAACTTCACTGACTAGCCAATCAATATAAATGAATCGCATTTACATTCAACAAACTATCATGACATCAGCGTTTGTTAACGAGTTGCTAAAAATACACAATGCCCGCTTGCGCATAACGTTACGGCGGCAATTAATTAAACGATCTAATGCTACAACTCACAGCCAGATGCATGGATTTGTCAGACTGAGGGATCTGATAACCGCTAACTTGCGGTAAGCTGAGCTGACCCACCTCTCAATTATTTCTCTTGTCTGTGGAAACCAGTCCGTGTTGTTTCTGTTTCTTTTCCTGCTTTTCATCATCTTCGCCATATGGTAATCCAGGATAGGAGTAGCTTGAGTGGCTAACTTCTTGTATACTATCCGCACCGCACGCCTGGCTCACAGTCACAACAAACACACCGGCTAAAGTGGGCGTAACGTTTCCTGCATGCCTCTACATGACAGCCAATCACCAGCCGTATTAGAGCGCGGCGTGCAAGCATGTCGCATGCTTATAGGCTCAATGACGCTGTTTTGTTTTGGTATCGAAAATTGGTATCGATTGACAAGGGAGGCTTCGATACCCCTTAGTATCGATGTTTCCATTTCGGTGCCAAGTAAGTATCGAAACTCGATACCCAGCCCTAGCTCCATGTACAAGTACCTCTCCGCTCAATGTACAAGTACCTCTCCGCTCAATGTACAAGTACCTCTCCGCTCCATGTACAAGTACCTCTCCGCTCCATGTACAAGTACCTCTCCGCTCCATGTACAAGTACCTCTCCGCTCCATGTACAAGTACATCTCTGCTCCATGTACAAGTACCTCTCCGCTCAATGTACAAGTACATCTCCGCTCCATGTACAAGTACCTCTCCGCTCCATGTACAAGTACATCTCCGCTCCATGTACAAGTACCTCTCCGCTCCATGTACAAGTACCTCTCCGCTCAATGTACAAGTACATCTCCGCTCCATGTACAAGTACCTCTCCGCTCCATGTACAAGTACATCTCCGCTCCATGTACAAGTACCTCTCCGCTCAATGTACAAGTACATCTCCGCTCCATGTACAAGTACATCTCCACTCCATGTACAAGTACCTCTCCGCTCAATGTACAAGTACATCTCCGCTCCATGTACCAGTACCTCTCCGCTCAATGTACAAGTACATCTCCACTCCATGTACAAGTACCTCTCCGCTCAATGTACAAGTACATCTCCGCTCCATGTACCAGTACCTCTCCGCTCAATGTACAAGTACATCTCCACTCCATGTACAAGTACCTCTCCGCTCAATGTACAAGTACATCTCCGCTCCATGTACCAGTACCTCTCCGCTCAATGTACAAGTACATCTCCGCTCCATGTACAAGTACCTCTCCGCTCAATGTACAAGTACCTCTCCGCTCAATGTACAAGTACATCTCCGCTCCATGTACCAGTACCTCTCCGCTCAATGTACAAGTACATCTGCGCTCCATGTAGGGCTGGGTATCGTTCAAAATTTTTCGATATCGATACCGTTTCGATACTTGGATTTCGATACCGGTTCCTGAACGATACTTTTTTCGATACCAATTTTTAGAAAAATCCATTTTAACAAAAATAAAACTGCATTACACATTGAAATTATTTTACAAATCTTTAGTTTCCCCCCATCTTAAGTTTTACAGCAGAAAAAAATAAAACCTACTGTATTTAACATAACTTTAAGTTCTCTAAACGTATTGCCGTCCCTACAAAAAATATTGGAGTACTACAAAGGAAAGAAATGTAGCTAAAACAAATAAATCAGTGGAATAGTTTTCAGTGCAAAACAGAGAGTTGCAAATCAGGGTTTAATGCTCACTGATGCAACAGAACTCTATTCTTGTACAAACTGATGAGATGGCTCCACTTCATGCATGGAAGACTAGTTGAGCATTGACTAGCCTATCAATATAGCCTTATATGCCACAAAGTGAATCGCATTTATATTCAACAAACTATCATGACATCAGCGTTTGTTAACGAGTTGCTAAAAATACATGGGCGATAACTGCCCGCTTGCACATAACGCTAATTAATTAAACATTAACGCTAGCGTTGCAGATCAGTGTGCTCACTGCTGCAACAGAACGTCATTCTTGTCAAATCTGACGAGACAGCTCAACTTCACTGACTAGCCAATCAATATAAATGAATCGCATTTACATTCAACAAACTATCATGACATCAGCGTTTGTTAACGAGTTGCTAAAAATACACAATGCCCGCTTGCGCATAACGTTACGGCGGCAATTAATTAAACGATCTAATGCTACAACTCACAGCCAGATGCATGGATTTGTCAGACTGAGGGATCTGATAACCGCTAACTTGCGGTAAGCTGAGCTGACCCACCTCTCAATTATTTCTCTTGTCTGTGGAAACCAGTCCGTGTTGTTTCTGTTTCTTTTCCTGCTTTTCATCATCTTCGCCATATGGTAATCCAGGATAGGAGTAGCTTGAGTGGCTAACTTCTTGTATACTATCCGCACCGCACGCCTGGCTCACAGTCACAACAAACACACCGGCTAAAGTGGGCGTAACGTTTCCTGCATGCCTCTACATGACAGCCAATCACCAGCCGTATTAGAGCGCGGCGTGCAAGCATGTCGCATGCTTATAGGCTCAATGACGC
The DNA here is from genome assembly GCF_964638095.1 of Poromitra crassiceps. Lineage (NCBI taxonomy): Eukaryota > Metazoa > Chordata > Actinopteri > Beryciformes > Melamphaidae > Poromitra > Poromitra crassiceps. The sequence goes on from NW_028152257.1 coordinate 901,422, forward strand.
TGTTTTGTTTTGGTATCGAAAATTGGTATCGATTGACAAGGGAGGCTTCGATACCCCTTAGTATCGATGTTTCCATTTCGGTGCCAAGTAAGTATCGAAACTCGATACCCAGCCCTAGCTCCATGTACAAGTACCTCTCCGCTCAATGTACAAGTACCTCTCCGCTCAATGTACAAGTACCTCTCCGCTCCATGTACAAGTACCTCTCCGCTCCATGTACAAGTACCTCTCCGCTCCATGTACAAGTACCTCTCCGCTCCATGTACAAGTACATCTCTGCTCCATGTACAAGTACCTCTCCGCTCAATGTACAAGTACATCTCCGCTCCATGTACAAGTACCTCTCCGCTCCATGTACAAGTACATCTCCGCTCCATGTACAAGTACCTCTCCGCTCCATGTACAAGTACCTCTCCGCTCAATGTACAAGTACATCTCCGCTCCATGTACAAGTACCTCTCCGCTCCATGTACAAGTACATCTCCGCTCCATGTACAAGTACCTCTCCGCTCAATGTACAAGTACATCTCCGCTCCATGTACAAGTACATCTCCACTCCATGTACAAGTACCTCTCCGCTCAATGTACAAGTACATCTCCGCTCCATGTACCAGTACCTCTCCGCTCAATGTACAAGTACATCTCCACTCCATGTACAAGTACCTCTCCGCTCAATGTACAAGTACATCTCCGCTCCATGTACCAGTACCTCTCCGCTCAATGTACAAGTACATCTCCACTCCATGTACAAGTACCTCTCCGCTCAATGTACAAGTACATCTCCGCTCCATGTACCAGTACCTCTCCGCTCAATGTACAAGTACATCTCCGCTCCATGTACAAGTACCTCTCCGCTCAATGTACAAGTACCTCTCCGCTCAATGTACAAGTACATCTCCGCTCCATGTACCAGTACCTCTCCGCTCAATGTACAAGTACATCTGCGCTCCATGTAGGGCTGGGTATCGTTCAAAATTTTTCGATATCGATACCGTTTCGATACTTGGATTTCGATACCGGTTCCTGAACGATACTTTTTTCGATACCAATTTTTAGAAAAATCCATTTTAACAAAAATAAAACTGCATTACACATTGAAATTATTTTACAAATCTTTAGTTTCCCCCCATCTTAAGTTTTACAGCAGAAAAAAATAAAACCTACTGTATTTAACATAACTTTAAGTTCTCTAAACGTATTGCCGTCCCTACAAAAAATATTGGAGTACTACAAAGGAAAGAAATGTAGCTAAAACAAATAAATCAGTGGAATAGTTTTCAGTGCAAAACAGAGAGTTGCAAATCAGGGTTTAATGCTCACTGATGCAACAGAACTCTATTCTTGTACAAACTGATGAGATGGCTCCACTTCATGCATGGAAGACTAGTTGAGCATTGACTAGCCTATCAATATAGCCTTATATGCCACAAAGTGAATCGCATTTATATTCAACAAACTATCATGACATCAGCGTTTGTTAACGAGTTGCTAAAAATACATGGGCGATAACTGCCCGCTTGCACATAACGCTAATTAATTAAACATTAACGCTAGCGTTGCAGATCAGTGTGCTCACTGCTGCAACAGAACGTCATTCTTGTCAAATCTGACGAGACAGCTCAACTTCACTGACTAGCCAATCAATATAAATGAATCGCATTTACATTCAACAAACTATCATGACATCAGCGTTTGTTAACGAGTTGCTAAAAATACACAATGCCCGCTTGCGCATAACGTTACGGCGGCAATTAATTAAACGATCTAATGCTACAACTCACAGCCAGATGCATGGATTTGTCAGACTGAGGGATCTGATAACCGCTAACTTGCGGTAAGCTGAGCTGACCCACCTCTCAATTATTTCTCTTGTCTGTGGAAACCAGTCCGTGTTGTTTCTGTTTCTTTTCCTGCTTTTCATCATCTTCGCCATATGGTAATCCAGGATAGGAGTAGCTTGAGTGGCTAACTTCTTGTATACTATCCGCACCGCACGCCTGGCTCACAGTCACAACAAACACACCGGCTAAAGTGGGCGTAACGTTTCCTGCATGCCTCTACATGACAGCCAATCACCAGCCGTATTAGAGCGCGGCGTGCAAGCATGTCGCATGCTTATAGGCTCAATGACGCTGTTTTGTTTTGGTATCGAAAATTGGTATCGATTGACAAGGGAGGCTTCGATACCCCTTAGTATCGATGTTTCCATTTCGGTGCCAAGTAAGTATCGAAACTCGATACCCAGCCCTAGCTCCATGTACAAGTACCTCTCCGCTCAATGTACAAGTACCTCTCCGCTCAATGTACAAGTACCTCTCCGCTCCATGTACAAGTACCTCTCCGCTCCATGTACAAGTACCTCTCCGCTCCATGTACAAGTACCTCTCCGCTCCATGTACAAGTACATCTCTGCTCCATGTACAAGTACCTCTCCGCTCAATGTACAAGTACATCTCCGCTCCATGTACAAGTACCTCTCCGCTCCATGTACAAGTACATCTCCGCTCCATGTACAAGTACCTCTCCGCTCCATGTACAAGTACCTCTCCGCTCAATGTACAAGTACATCTCCGCTCCATGTACAAGTACCTCTCCGCTCCATGTACAAGTACATCTCCGCTCCATGTACAAGTACCTCTCCGCTCAATGTACAAGTACATCTCCGCTCCATGTACAAGTACATCTCCACTCCATGTACAAGTACCTCTCCGCTCAATGTACAAGTACATCTCCGCTCCATGTACCAGTACCTCTCCGCTCAATGTACAAGTACATCTCCACTCCATGTACAAGTACCTCTCCGCTCAATGTACAAGTACATCTCCGCTCCATGTACCAGTACCTCTCCGCTCAATGTACAAGTACATCTCCACTCCATGTACAAGTACCTCTCCGCTCAATGTACAAGTACATCTCCGCTCCATGTACCAGTACCTCTCCGCTCAATGTACAAGTACCTCTCCGCTCAATGTACAAGTACATCTCCGCTCCATGTACCAGTACCTCTCCGCTCAATGTACAAGTACATCTGCGCTCCATGTAGGGCTGGGTATCGTTCAAAATTTTTCGATATCGATACCGTTTCGATACTTGGATTTCGATACCGGTTCCTGAACGATACTTTTTTCGATACCAATTTTTAGAAAAATCCATTTTAACAAAAATAAAACTGCATTACACATTGAAATTATTTTACAAATCTTTAGTTTCCCCCCATCTTAAGTTTTACAGCAGAAAAAAATAAAACCTACTGTATTTAACATAACTTTAAGTTCTCTAAACGTATTGCCGTCCCTACAAAAAATATTGGAGTACTACAAAGGAAAGAAATGTAGCTAAAACAAATAAATCAGTGGAATAGTTTTCAGTGCAAAACAGAGAGTTGCAAATCAGGGTTTAATGCTCACTGATGCAACAGAACTCTATTCTTGTACAAACTGATGAGATGGCTCCACTTCATGCATGGAAGACTAGTTGAGCATTGACTAGCCTATCAATATAGCCTTATATGCCACAAAGTGAATCGCATTTATATTCAACAAACTATCATGACATCAGCGTTTGTTAACGAGTTGCTAAAAATACATGGGCGATAACTGCCCGCTTGCACATAACGCTAATTAATTAAACATTAACGCTAGCGTTGCAGATCAGTGTGCTCACTGCTGCAACAGAACGTCATTCTTGTCAAATCTGACGAGACAGCTCAACTTCACTGACTAGCCAATCAATATAAATGAATCGCATTTACATTCAACAAACTATCATGACATCAGCGTTTGTTAACGAGTTGCTAAAAATACACAATGCCCGCTTGCGCATAACGTTACGGCGGCAATTAATTAAACGATCTAATGCTACAACTCACAGCCAGATGCATGGATTTGTCAGACTGAGGGATCTGATAACCGCTAACTTGCGGTAAGCTGAGCTGACCCACCTCTCAATTATTTCTCTTGTCTGTGGAAACCAGTCCGTGTTGTTTCTGTTTCTTTTCCTGCTTTTCATCATCTTCGCCATATGGTAATCCAGGATAGGAGTAGCTTGAGTGGCTAACTTCTTGTATACTATCCGCACCGCACGCCTGGCTCACAGTCACAACAAACACACCGGCTAAAGTGGGCGTAACGTTTCCTGCATGCCTCTACATGACAGCCAATCACCAGCCGTATTAGAGCGCGGCGTGCAAGCATGTCGCATGCTTATAGGCTCAATGACGCTGTTTTGTTTTGGTATCGAAAATTGGTATCGATTGACAAGGGAGGCTTCGATACCCCTTAGTATCGATGTTTCCATTTCGGTGCCAAGTAAGTATCGAAACTCGATACCCAGCCCTAGCTCCATGTACAAGTACCTCTCCGCTCAATGTACAAGTACCTCTCCGCTCAATGTACAAGTACCTCTCCGCTCCATGTACAAGTACCTCTCCGCTCCATGTACAAGTACCTCTCCGCTCCATGTACAAGTACCTCTCCGCTCCATGTACAAGTACATCTCTGCTCCATGTACAAGTACCTCTCCGCTCAATGTACAAGTACATCTCCGCTCCATGTACAAGTACCTCTCCGCTCCATGTACAAGTACATCTCCGCTCCATGTACAAGTACCTCTCCGCTCCATGTACAAGTACCTCTCCGCTCAATGTACAAGTACATCTCCGCTCCATGTACAAGTACCTCTCCGCTCCATGTACAAGTACATCTCCGCTCCATGTACAAGTACCTCTCCGCTCAATGTACAAGTACATCTCCGCTCCATGTACAAGTACATCTCCACTCCATGTACAAGTACCTCTCCGCTCAATGTACAAGTACATCTCCGCTCCATGTACCAGTACCTCTCCGCTCAATGTACAAGTACATCTCCACTCCATGTACAAGTACCTCTCCGCTCAATGTACAAGTACATCTCCGCTCCATGTACCAGTACCTCTCCGCTCAATGTACAAGTACATCTCCACTCCATGTACAAGTACCTCTCCGCTCAATGTACAAGTACATCTCCGCTCCATGTACCAGTACCTCTCCGCTCAATGTACAAGTACCTCTCCGCTCAATGTACAAGTACATCTCCGCTCCATGTACCAGTACCTCTCCGCTCAATGTACAAGTACATCTGCGCTCCATGTAGGGCTGGGTATCGTTCAAAATTTTTCGATATCGATACCGTTTCGATACTTGGATTTCGATACCGGTTCCTGAACGATACTTTTTTCGATACCAATTTTTAGAAAAATCCATTTTAACAAAAATAAAACTGCATTACACATTGAAATTATTTTACAAATCTTTAGTTTCCCCCCATCTTAAGTTTTACAGCAGAAAAAAATAAAACCTACTGTATTTAACATAACTTTAAGTTCTCTAAACGTATTGCCGTCCCTACAAAAAATATTGGAGTACTACAAAGGAAAGAAATGTAGCTAAAACAAATAAATCAGTGGAATAGTTTTCAGTGCAAAACAGAGAGTTGCAAATCAGGGTTTAATGCTCACTGATGCAACAGAACTCTATTCTTGTACAAACTGATGAGATGGCTCCACTTCATGCATGGAAGACTAGTTGAGCATTGACTAGCCTATCAATATAGCCTTATATGCCACAAAGTGAATCGCATTTATATTCAACAAACTATCATGACATCAGCGTTTGTTAACGAGTTGCTAAAAATACATGGGCGATAACTGCCCGCTTGCACATAACGCTAATTAATTAAACATTAACGCTAGCGTTGCAGATCAGTGTGCTCACTGCTGCAACAGAACGTCATTCTTGTCAAATCTGATGAGACAGCTCAACTTCACTGACTAGCCAATCAATATAAATGAATCGCATTTACATTCAACAAACTATCATGACATCAGCGTTTGTTAACGAGTTGCTAAAAATACACAATGCCCGCTTGCGCATAACGTTACGGCGGCAATTAATTAAACGATCTAATGCTACAACTCACAGCCAGATGCATGGATTTGTCAGACTGAGGGATCTGATAACCGCTAACTTGCGGTAAGCTGAGCTGACCCACCTCTCAATTATTTCTCTTGTCTGTGGAAACCAGTCCGTGTTGTTTCTGTTTCTTTTCCTGCTTTTCATCATCTTCGCCATATGGTAATCCAGGATAGGAGTAGCTTGAGTGGCTAACTTCTTGTATACTATCCGCACCGCACGCCTGGCTCACAGTCACAACAAACACACCGGCTAAAGTGGGCGTAACGTTTCCTGCATGCCTCTACATGACAGCCAATCACCAGCCGTATTAGAGCGCGGCGTGCAAGCATGTCGCATGCTTATAGGCTCAATGACGCTGTTTTGTTTTGGTATCGAAAATTGGTATCGATTGACAAGGGAGGCTTCGATACCCCTTAGTATCGATGTTTCCATTTCGGTGCCAAGTAAGTATCGAAACTCGATACCCAGCCCTAGCTCCATGTACAAGTACCTCTCCGCTCAATGTACAAGTACCTCTCCACTCAATGTACAAGTACCTCTCCGCTCCATGTACAAGTACCTCTCCGCTCCATGTACAAGTACCTCTCCGCTCCATGTACAAGTACCTCTCCGCTCCATGTACAAGTACATCTCTGCTCCATGTACAAGTACCTCTCCGCTCAATGTACAAGTACATCTCCGCTCCATGTACAAGTACCTCTCCGCTCCATGTACAAGTACATCTCCGCTCCATGTACAAGTACCTCTCCGCTCCATGTACAAGTACCTCTCCGCTCAATGTACAAGTACATCTCCGCTCCATGTACAAGTACCTCTCCGCTCCATGTACAAGTACATCTCCGCTCCATGTACAAGTACCTCTCCGCTCAATGTACAAGTACATCTCCGCTCCATGTACAAGTACATCTCCACTCCATGTACAAGTACCTCTCCGCTCAATGTACAAGTACATCTCCGCTCCATGTACCAGTACCTCTCCGCTCAATGTACAAGTACATCTCCACTCCATGTACAAGTACCTCTCCGCTCAATGTACAAGTACATCTCCGCTCCATGTACCAGTACCTCTCCGCTCAATGTACAAGTACATCTCCACTCCATGTACAAGTACCTCTCCGCTCAATGTACAAGTACATCTCCGCTCCATGTACCAGTACCTCTCCGCTCAATGTACAAGTACATCTCCGCTCCATGTACAAGTACCTCTCCGCTCAATGTACAAGTACCTCTCCGCTCAATGTACAAGTACATCTCCGCTCCATGTACCAGTACCTCTCCGCTCAATGTACAAGTACATCTGCGCTCCATGTAGGGCTGGGTATCGTTCAAAATTTTTCGATATCGATACCGTTTCGATACTTGGATTTCGATACCGGTTCCTGAACGATACTTTTTTCGATACCAATTTTTAGAAAAATCCATTTTAACAAAAATAAAACTGCATTACACATTGAAATTATTTTACAAATCTTTAGTTTCCCCCCATCTTAAGTTTTACAGCAGAAAAAAATAAAACCTACTGTATTTAACATAACTTTAAGTTCTCTAAACGTATTGCCGTCCCTACAAAAAATATTGGAGTACTACAAAGGAAAGAAATGTAGCTAAAACAAATAAATCAGTGGAATAGTTTTCAGTGCAAAACAGAGAGTTGCAAATCAGGGTTTAATGCTCACTGATGCAACAGAACTCTATTCTTGTACAAACTGATGAGATGGCTCCACTTCATGCATGGAAGACTAGTTGAGCATTGACTAGCCTATCAATATAGCCTTATATGCCACAAAGTGAATCGCATTTATATTCAACAAACTATCATGACATCAGCGTTTGTTAACGAGTTGCTAAAAATACATGGGCGATAACTGCCCGCTTGCACATAACGCTAATTAATTAAACATTAACGCTAGCGTTGCAGATCAGTGTGCTCACTGCTGCAACAGAACGTCATTCTTGTCAAATCTGACGAGACAGCTCAACTTCACTGACTAGCCAATCAATATAAATGAATCGCATTTACATTCAACAAACTATCATGACATCAGCGTTTGTTAACGAGTTGCTAAAAATACACAATGCCCGCTTGCGCATAACGTTACGGCGGCAATTAATTAAACGATCTAATGCTACAACTCACAGCCAGATGCATGGATTTGTCAGACTGAGGGATCTGATAACCGCTAACTTGCGGTAAGCTGAGCTGACCCACCTCTCAATTATTTCTCTTGTCTGTGGAAACCAGTCCGTGTTGTTTCTGTTTCTTTTCCTGCTTTTCATCATCTTCGCCATATGGTAATCCAGGATAGGAGTAGCTTGAGTGGCTAACTTCTTGTATACTATCCGCACCGCACGCCTGGCTCACAGTCACAACAAACACACCGGCTAAAGTGGGCGTAACGTTTCCTGCATGCCTCTACATGACAGCCAATCACCAGCCGTATTAGAGCGCGGCGTGCAAGCATGTCGCATGCTTATAGGCTCAATGACGCTGTTTTGTTTTGGTATCGAAAATTGGTATCGATTGACAAGGGAGGCTTCGATACCCCTTAGTATCGATGTTTCCATTTCGGTGCCAAGTAAGTATCGAAACTCGATACCCAGCCCTAGCTCCATGTACAAGTACCTCTCCGCTCAATGTACAAGTACCTCTCCGCTCAATGTACAAGTACCTCTCCGCTCCATGTACAAGTACCTCTCCGCTCCATGTACAAGTACCTCTCCGCTCCATGTACAAGTACCTCTCCGCTCCATGTACAAGTACATCTCTGCTCCATGTACAAGTACCTCTCCGCTCAATGTACAAGTACATCTCCGCTCCATGTACAAGTACCTCTCCGCTCCATGTACAAGTACATCTCCGCTCCATGTACAAGTACCTCTCCGCTCCATGTACAAGTACCTCTCCGCTCAATGTACAAGTACATCTCCGCTCCATGTACAAGTACCTCTCCGCTCCATGTACAAGTACATCTCCGCTCCATGTACAAGTACCTCTCCGCTCAATGTACAAGTACATCTCCGCTCCATGTACAAGTACATCTCCACTCCATGTACAAGTACCTCTCCGCTCAATGTACAAGTACATCTCCGCTCCATGTACCAGTACCTCTCCGCTCAATGTACAAGTACATCTCCACTCCATGTACAAGTACCTCTCCGCTCAATGTACAAGTACATCTCCGCTCCATGTACCAGTACCTCTCCGCTCAATGTACAAGTACATCTCCACTCCATGTACAAGTACCTCTCCGCTCAATGTACAAGTACATCTCCGCTCCATGTACCAGTACCTCTCCGCTCAATGTACAAGTACATCTCCGCTCCATGTACAAGTACCTCTCCGCTCAATGTACAAGTACCTCTCCGCTCAATGTACAAGTACATCTCCGCTCCATGTACCAGTACCTCTCCGCTCAATGTACAAGTACATCTGCGCTCCATGTAGGGCTGGGTATCGTTCAAAATTTTTCGATATCGATACCGTTTCGATACTTGGATTTCGATACCGGTTCCTGAACAATACTTTTTTCGATACCAATTTTTAGAAAAATCCATTTTAACAAAAATAAAACTGCATTACACATTGAAATTATTTTACAAATCTTTAGTTTCCCCCCATCTTAAGTTTTACAGCAGAAAAAAATAAAACCTACTGTATTTAACATAACTTTAAGTTCTCTAAACGTATTGCCGTCCCTACAAAAAATATTGGAGTACTACAAAGGAAAGAAATGTAGCTAAAACAAATAAATCAGTGGAATAGTTTTCAGTGCAAAACAGAGAGTTGCAAATCAGGGTTTAATGCTCACTGATGCAACAGAACTCTATTCTTGTACAAACTGATGAGATGGCTCCACTTCATGCATGGAAGACTAGTTGAGCATTGACTAGCCTATCAATATAGCCTTATATGCCACAAAGTGAATCGCATTTATATTCAACAAACTATCATGACATCAGCGTTTGTTAACGAGTTGCTAAAAATACATGGGCGATAACTGCCCGCTTGCACATAACGCTAATTAATTAAACATTAACGCTAGCGTTGCAGATCAGTGTGCTCACTGCTGCAACAGAACGTCATTCTTGTCAAATCTGACGAGACAGCTCAACTTCACTGACTAGCCAATCAATATAAATGAATCGCATTTACATTCAACAAACTATCATGACATCAGCGTTTGTTAACGAGTTGCTAAAAATACACAATGCCCGCTTGCGCATAACGTTACGGCGGCAATTAATTAAACGATCTAATGCTACAACTCACAGCCAGATGCATGGATTTGTCAGACTGAGGGATCTGATAACCGCTAACTTGCGGTAAGCTGAGCTGACCCACCTCTCAATTATTTCTCTTGTCTGTGGAAACCAGTCCGTGTTGTTTCTGTTTCTTTTCCTGCTTTTCATCATCTTCGCCATATGGTAATCCAGGATAGGAGTAGCTTGAGTGGCTAACTTCTTGTATACTATCCGCACCGCACGCCTGGCTCACAGTCACAACAAACACACCGGCTAAAGTGGGCGTAACGTTTCCTGCATGCCTCTACATGACAGCCAATCACCAGCCGTATTAGAGCGCGGCGTGCAAGCATGTCGCATGCTTATAGGCTCAATGACGCTGTTTTGTTTTGGTATCGAAAATTGGTATCGATTGACAAGGGAGGCTTCGATACCCCTTAGTATCGATGTTTCCATTTCGGTGCCAAGTAAGTATCGAAACTCGATACCCAGCCCTAGCTCCATGTACAAGTACCTCTCCGCTCAATGTACAAGTACCTCTCCGCTCAATGTACAAGTACCTCTCCGCTCCATGTACAAGTACCTCTCCGCTCCATGTACAAGTACCTCTCCGCTCCATGTACAAGTACCTCTCCGCTCCATGTACAAGTACATCTCTGCTCCATGTACAAGTACCTCTCCGCTCAATGTACAAGTACATCTCCGCTCCATGTACAAGTACCTCTCCGCTCCATGTACAAGTACATCTCCGCTCCATGTACAAGTACATCTCCGCTCCATGTACAAGTACCTCTCCGCTCAATGTACAAGTACATCTCCGCTCCATGTACAAGTACCTCTCCGCTCCATGTACAAGTACATCTCCGCTCCATGTACAAGTACCTCTCCGCTCAATGTACAAGTACATCTCCGCTCCATGTACAAGTACATCTCCACTCCATGTACAAGTACCTCTCCGCTCAATGTACAAGTACATCTCCGCTCCATGTACCAGTACCTCTCCGCTCAATGTACAAGTACATCTCCACTCCATGTACAAGTACCTCTCCGCTCAATGTACAAGTACATCTCCGCTCCATGTACCAGTACCTCTCCGCTCAATGTACAAGTACATCTCCACTCCATGTACAAGTACCTCTCCGCTCAATGTACAAGTACATCTGCGCTCCATGTAGGGCTGGGTATCGTTCAAAATTTTTCGATATCGATACCGTTTCGATACTTGGATTTCGATACCGGTTCCTGAACGATACTTTTTTCGATACCAATTTTTAGAAAAATCCATTTTAACAAAAATAAAACTGCATTACACATTGAAATTATTTTACAAATCTTTAGTTTCCCCCCATCTTAAGTTTTACAGCAGAAAAAAATAAAACCTACTGTATTTAACATAACTTTAAGTTCTCTAAACGTATTGCCGTCCCTACAAAAAATATTGGAGTACTACAAAGGAAAGAAATGTAGCTAAAACAAATAAATCAGTGGAATAGTTTTCAGTGCAAAACAGAGAGTTGCAAATCAGGGTTTAATGCTCACTGATGCAACAGAACTCTATTCTTGTACAAACTGATGAGATGGCTCCACTTCATGCATGGAAGACTAGTTGAGCATTGACTAGCCTATCAATATAGCCTTATATGCCACAAAGTGAATCGCATTTATATTCAACAAACTATCATGACATCAGCGTTTGTTAACGAGTTGCTAAAAATACATGGGCGATAACTGCCCGCTTGCACATAACGCTAATTAATTAAACATTAACGCTAGCGTTGCAGATCAGTGTGCTCACTGCTGCAACAGAACGTCATTCTTGTCAAATCTGACGAGACAGCTCAACTTCACTGACTAGCCAATCAATATAAATGAATCGCATTTACATTCAACAAACTATCATGACATCAGCGTTTGTTAACGAGTTGCTAAAAATACACAATGCCCGCTTGCGCATAACGTTACGGCGGCAATTAATTAAACGATCTAATGCTACAACTCACAGCCAGATGCATGGATTTGTCAGACTGAGGGATCTGATAACCGCTAACTTGCGGTAAGCTGAGCTGACCCACCTCTCAATTATTTCTCTTGTCTGTGGAAACCAGTCCGTGTTGTTTCTGTTTCTTTTCCTGCTTTTCATCATCTTCGCCATATGGTAATCCAGCATAGGAGTAGCTTGAGTGGCTAACTTCTTGTATACTATCCGCACCGCACGCCTGGCTCACAGTCACAACAAACACACCGGCTAAAGTGGGCGTAACGTTTCCTGCATGCCTCTACATGACAGCCAATCACCAGCCGTATTAGAGCGCGGCGTGCAAGCATGTCGCATGCTTATAGGCTCAATGACGCTGTTTTGTTTTGGTATCGAAAATTGGTATCGATTGACAAGGGAGGCTTCGATACCCCTTAGTATCGATGTTTCCATTTCGGTGCCAAGTAAGTATCGAAACTCGATACCCAGCCCTAGCTCCATGTACAAGTACCTCTCCGCTCAATGTACAAGTACCTCTCCGCTCAATGTACAAGTACCTCTCCGCTCAATGTACAAGTACCTCTCCGCTCCATGTACAAGTACCTCTCCGCTCCATGTACAAGTACCTCTCCGCTCCATGTACAAGTACCTCTCCGCTCCATGTACAAGTACATCTCTGCTCCATGTACAAGTACCTCTCCGCTCAATGTACAAGTACATCTCCGCTCCATGTACAAGTACCTCTCCGCTCCATGTACAAGTACATCTCCGCTCCATGTACAAGTACCTCTCCGCTCCATGTACAAGTACCTCTCCGCTCAATGTACAAGTACATCTCCGCTCCATGTACAAGTACATCTCTGCTCCATGTACAAGTACCTCTCCGCTCAATGTACAAGTACATCTCCGCTCCATGTACAAGTACCTCTCCGCTCCATGTACAAGTACCTCTCCGGTCCATGTACAAGTACCTCTCCGCTCCATGTACAAGTACCTCTCCGCTCCATGTACAAGTACCTCTCCGCTCAATGTCAAGTGTCGACAGTACCTCTCCGCTCCATGTACAAATACCTCTCCGCTCTCATGTACAAGTACCTCTCCGCTCCATGTACAAGTACCTCTCCGCTCAATGTCAAGTGTCGACAGTACCTCTCCGCTCCATGTACAAGTACCTCTCCGCTCTCATGTACAAGTACCTCTCCGCTCCATGTACAAGTAGCTCTCCGCTCAATGTACAAGTGTCGACAGTACCTTTCCGCTCCATGTACAAATACCTCTCCGCTCTCATGTACAAGTACCTCTCCGCTCCATGTACAAGTACCTCTCCGCTCAATGTACAAATACCTCTCCGCTCCATGTATAAGTACCTCTCCGCTCTATGTACAAGTACCTCTCTGCTCCATGTACAAGTACCTCTCCGCTCAATGTACAAATACCTCTCCGCTCCATGTACAAGTAGCTCTCCGCTGAATGTACAAGTGTCGACAGTACCTCTCCGCTCAATGTACAAGTACCTCTCCGCTCAATGTACAAATACCTCTCCGCTCCATGTACAAGTACCTCTCCGCTCAATGTCAAGTATCGACAGTACCTCTCCGCTCCATGTACAAGTACCTCTCCGCTGAATGTACAAGTGTCGACAGTACCTCTCCGCTCAATGTACAAGTACCTCTCCGCTCCATGTACAAGTACCTCTCCGCTCTCATGTACAAGTACCTCTCCGCTCCATGTACAAGTACCTCTCCGCTCAATGTACAAGTACCTCTGCGCTCCATGTACAAGTACCTCTCCGCTCAATGTACAAGTACCTCTCCGCTCAATGTACAAGTGTCGACAGTACCTCTCCGCTCCATGTACAAGTACCTCTCCGCTCAATGTACAAGTGTCGACAGTACCTCTACGCTCAATGTACAAGTGTCGACAGTACCTCTCCGCTCTCATGTACAAGTACCTCTCCGATCCATGTACAAGTACATCTCCGCTCCATGTACAAGTACATCTCCGCTCAATGTACAAGTACCTCTCCGCTCCATGTACAAGTACCTCTCCGCTCCATGTACAAGTACCTCTCCGCTCCATGTACAAGTACCTCTCCGCTCCATGTACAAGTACCTCTCCGCTCAATGTACAAGTACCTCTCCGCTCCATGTACAAGTACCTCTCCGCTCAATGTACAAGTACCTCTCCGCTCCATGTACAAGTACCTCTCCGCTCCATGTACAAGTACCTCTCCGCTCCATGTACAAGTACCTCTCCGCTCAATGTCAAGTATCGACAGTACCTCTCCGCTCCATGTACAAGTACCTCTCCGCTGAATGTACAAGTGTCGACAGTACCTCTCCGCTCAATGTACAAGTACCTCTCCGCTCCATGTACAAGTACCTCTCCGCTCTCATGTACAAGTACCTCTCCGCTCCATGTACAAGTACCTCTCCGCTCAATGTACAAGTACCTCTGCGCTCCATGTACAAGTACCTCTCCGCTCAATGTACAAGTACCTCTCCGCTCAATGTACAAGTGTCGACAGTACCTCTCCGCTCCATGTACAAGTACCTCTCCGCTCAATGTACAAGTGTCGACAGTACCTCTACGCTCAATGTACAAGTGTCGACAGTACCTCTCCGCTCTCATGTACAAGTACCTCTCCGATCCATGTACAAGTACATCTCCGCTCCATGTACAAGTACATCTCCGCTCAATGTACAAGTACCTCTCCGCTCCATGTACAAGTACCTCTCCGCTCCATGTACAAGTACCTCTCCGCTCCATGTACAAGTACCTCTCCGCTCCATGTACAAGTACCTCTCCGCTCAATGTACAAGTACCTCTCCGCTCCATGTACAAGTACCTCTCCGCTCCATGTACAAGTACCTCTCCGCTCCATGTACAAGTACCTCTCCGCTCAATGTACAAGTACCTCTCCGCTCCATGTACAAGTACCTCTCCGCTCCATGTACAAGTACCTCTCCGCTCCATGTACAAGTACCTCTCCGCTCAATGTACAAGTACCTCTCCGCTCCCTGTACAAGTACATCTCCGCTCCATGTACAAGTACCTCTCCGCTCCATGTACAAGTACCTCTCCGCTCAATGTACAAGTGTCGACAGTACCTCTCCGCTCCATGTACAAGTACCTCTCCGCTCCATGTACAAGTACCTCTCCGCTCAATGTACAAGTGTCGACAGTACCTCTCCGCTCCATCTACAAGTACCTCTCCGCTCAATGTACAAGTACCTCTCCGCTGAATGTACAAGTACCTCTCCGCTCCATGTACAAGTACCTCTCCGCTCCATGTACAAATACCTCTCCGCTCCATGTACAAGTACCTCTCCGCTCCATGTACAAGCACCTCTCCGCTACATGTACAAGTACCTCTCCGCTCCATGTACAAGTACCTCTCCGCTCCATGTACAAGTACCTCTCCGCTCAATGTACAAGTACCTCTCCGCTCCATGTACAAATACCTCTCCGCTCCATGTACAAATACCTCTCCGCTCCATGTACAAGTACCTCTCCGCTCCATGTACCAGTACCTCTCCGCTCAATGTACAAGTACATCTCCGCTCAATGTACAAGTACATCTCCGCTCAATGTACAAGTACGTCTCCGCTCAATGTACAAGTACCTCTCCGCTCAATGTACAAGTACCTCTCCGCTCCATGTACAAGTACCTCTCCGCTCAATGTACAAGTACATCTCCGCTCCATGTACCAGTACCTCTCCGCTCAATGTACAAGTACCTCTCCGCTCAATGTACAAGTACATCTCCGCTCCATGTACAAGTACGTCTCCGCTCAATGTATAAGTACCTCTCCGCTCCATGTACAAGTACCTCTCCGCTCCATGTACAAGTACATCTCCGCTCCATGTACAAGTACATCTCCGCTCCATGTACAAGTACCTCTCCGCTCCATGTACAAGTACCTCTCCGCTCCATGTACAAGTACATCTCCGCTCCATGTACAAGTACCTCTCCGCTCAATGTACAAGTACATCTCCGCTCCATGTACAAGTACATCTCCACTCCATGTACAAGTACCTCTCCGCTCAATGTACAAGTACATCTCCGCTCCATGTACCAGTACCTCTCCGCTCAATGTACAAGTACATCTCCACTCCATGTACAAGTACCTCTCCGCTCAATGTACAAGTACATCTCCGCTCCATGTACCAGTACCTCTCCGCTCAATGTACAAGTACATCTCCACTCCATGTACAAGTACCTCTCCGCTCAATGTACAAGTACATCTCCGCTCCATGTACCAGTACCTCTCCGCTCAATGTACAAGTACATCTCCGCTCCATGTACAAGTACCTCTCCGCTCAATGTACAAGTACCTCTCCGCTCAATGTACAAGTACATCTCCGCTCCATGTACCAGTACCTCTCCGCTCAATGTACAAGTACATCTGCGCTCCATGTAGGGCTGGGTATCGTTCAAAATTTTTCGATATCGATACCGTTTCGATACTTGGATTTCGATACCGGTTCCTGAACGATACTTTTTTCGATACCAATTTTTAGAAAAATCCATTTTAACAAAAATAAAACTGCATTACACATTGAAATTATTTTACAAATCTTTAGTTTCCCCCCATCTTAAGTTTTACAGCAGAAAAAAATAAAACCTACTGTATTTAACATAACTTTAAGTTCTCTAAACGTATTGCCGTCCCTACAAAAAATATTGGAGTACTACAAAGGAAAGAAATGTAGCTAAAACAAATAAATCAGTGGAATAGTTTTCAGTGCAAAACAGAGAGTTGCAAATCAGGGTTTAATGCTCACTGATGCAACAGAACTCTATTCTTGTACAAACTGATGAGATGGCTCCACTTCATGCATGGAAGACTAGTTGAGCATTGACTAGCCTATCAATATAGCCTTATATGCCACAAAGTGAATCGCATTTATATTCAACAAACTATCATGACATCAGCGTTTGTTAACGAGTTGCTAAAAATACATGGGCGATAACTGCCCGCTTGCACATAACGCTAATTAATTAAACATTAACGCTAGCGTTGCAGATCAGTGTGCTCACTGCTGCAACAGAACGTCATTCTTGTCAAATCTGACGAGACAGCTCAACTTCACTGACTAGCCAATCAATATAAATGAATCGCATTTACATTCAACAAACTATCATGACATCAGCGTTTGTTAACGAGTTGCTAAAAATACACAATGCCCGCTTGCGCATAACGTTACGGCGGCAATTAATTAAACGATCTAATGCTACAACTCACAGCCAGATGCATGGATTTGTCAGACTGAGGGATCTGATAACCGCTAACTTGCGGTAAGCTGAGCTGACCCACCTCTCAATTATTTCTCTTGTCTGTGGAAACCAGTCCGTGTTGTTTCTGTTTCTTTTCCTGCTTTTCATCATCTTCGCCATATGGTAATCCAGCATAGGAGTAGCTTGAGTGGCTAACTTCTTGTATACTATCCGCACCGCACGCCTGGCTCACAGTCACAACAAACACACCGGCTAAAGTGGGCGTAACGTTTCCTGCATGCCTCTACATGACAGCCAATCACCAGCCGTATTAGAGCGCGGCGTGCAAGCATGTCGCATGCTTATAGGCTCAATGACGCTGTTTTGTTTTGGTATCGAAAATTGGTATCGATTGACAAGGGAGGCTTCGATACCCCTTAGTATCGATGTTTCCATTTCGGTGCCAAGTAAGTATCGAAACTCGATACCCAGCCCTAGCTCCATGTACAAGTACCTCTCCGCTCAATGTACAAGTACCTCTCCGCTCAATGTACAAGTACCTCTCTGCTCCATGTACAAGTACCTCTCCGCTCCATGTACAAGTACCTCTCCGCTCCATGTACAAGTACCTCTCCGCTCCATGTACAAGTACATCTCTGCTCCATGTACAAGTACCTCTCCGCTCAATGTACAAGTACATCTCCGCTCCATGTACAAGTACCTCTCCGCTCCATGTACAAGTACATCTCCGCTCCATGTACAAGTACCTCTCCGCTCCATGTACAAGTACCTCTCCGCTCAATGTACAAGTACATCTCCGCTCCATGTACAAGTACATCTCTGCTCCATGTACAAGTACCTCTCCGCTCAATGTACAAGTACATCTCCGCTCCATGTACAAGTACCTCCCCGCTCCATGTACAAGTACCTCTCCGGTCCATGTACAAGTACCTCTCCGCTCCATGTACAAGTACCTCTCCGCTCCATGTACAAGTACCTCTCCGCTCAATGTCAAGTGTCGACAGTACCTCTCCGCTCCATGTACAAATACCTCTCCGCTCTCATGTACAAGTACCTCTCCGCTCCATGTACAAGTACCTCTCCGCTCAATGTCAAGTGTCGACAGTACCTCTCCGCTCCATGTACAAATACCTCTCCGCTCCATGTACAAGTACCTCTCCGCTCTCATGTACAAGTACCTCTCCGCTCCATGTACAAGTAGCTCTCCGCTCAATGTACAAGTGTCGACAGTACCTTTCCGCTCCATGTACAAATACCTCTCCGCTCTCATGTACAAGTACCTCTCCGCTCCATGTACAAGTACCTCTCCGCTCAATGTACAAATACCTCTCCGCTCCATGTATAAGTACCTCTCCGCTCAATGTACAAGTACATCTCCGCTCCATGTACCAGTACCTCTCCGCTCAATGTACAAGTACATCTCCGCTCCATGTACAAGTACCTCTCCGCTCAATGTACAAGTACCTCTCCGCTCAATGTACAAGTACATCTCCGCTCCATGTACCAGTACCTCTCCGCTCAATGTACAAGTACATCTGCGCTCCATGTAGGGCTGGGTATCGTTCAAAATTTTTCGATATCGATACCGTTTCGATACTTGGATTTCGATACCGGTTCCTGAACGATACTTTTTTCGATACCAATTTTTAGAAAAATCCATTTTAACAAAAATAAAACTGCATTACACATTGAAATTATTTTACAAATCTTTAGTTTCCCCCCATCTTAAGTTTTACAGCAGAAAAAAATAAAACCTACTGTATTTAACATAACTTTAAGTTCTCTAAACGTATTGCCGTCCCTACAAAAAATATTGGAGTACTACAAAGGAAAGAAATGTAGCTAAAACAAATAAATCAGTGGAATAGTTTTCAGTGCAAAACAGAGAGTTGCAAATCAGGGTTTAATGCTCACTGATGCAACAGAACTCTATTCTTGTACAAACTGATGAGATGGCTCCACTTCATGCATGGAAGACTAGTTGAGCATTGACTAGCCTATCAATATAGCCTTATATGCCACAAAGTGAATCGCATTTATATTCAACAAACTATCATGACATCAGCGTTTGTTAACGAGTTGCTAAAAATACATGGGCGATAACTGCCCGCTTGCACATAACGCTAATTAATTAAACATTAACGCTAGCGTTGCAGATCAGTGTGCTCACTGCTGCAACAGAACGTCATTCTTGTCAAATCTGACGAGACAGCTCAACTTCACTGACTAGCCAATCAATATAAATGAATCGCATTTACATTCAACAAACTATCATGACATCAGCGTTTGTTAACGAGTTGCTAAAAATACACAATGCCCGCTTGCGCATAACGTTACGGCGGCAATTAATTAAACGATCTAATGCTACAACTCACAGCCAGATGCATGGATTTGTCAGACTGAGGGATCTGATAACCGCTAACTTGCGGTAAGCTGAGCTGACCCACCTCTCAATTATTTCTCTTGTCTGTGGAAACCAGTCCGTGTTGTTTCTGTTTCTTTTCCTGCTTTTCATCATCTTCGCCATATGGTAATCCAGGATAGGAGTAGCTTGAGTGGCTAACTTCTTGTATACTATCCGCACCGCACGCCTGGCTCACAGTCACAACAAACACACCGGCTAAAGTGGGCGTAACGTTTCCTGCATGCCTCTACATGACAGCCAATCACCAGCCGTATTAGAGCGCGGCGTGCAAGCATGTCGCATGCTTATAGGCTCAATGACGCTGTTTTGTTTTGGTATCGAAAATTGGTATCGATTGACAAGGGAGGCTTCGATACCCCTTAGTATCGATGTTTCCATTTCGGTGCCAAGTAAGTATCGAAACTCGATACCCAGCCCTAGCTCCATGTACAAGTACCTCTCCGCTCAATGTACAAGTACCTCTCCGCTCAATGTACAAGTACCTCTCCGCTCCATGTACAAGTACCTCTCCGCTCCATGTACAAGTACCTCTCCGCTCCATGTACAAGTACCTCTCCGCTCCATGTACAAGTACATCTCTGCTCCATGTACAAGTACCTCTCCGCTCAATGTACAAGTACATCTCCGCTCCATGTACAAGTACCTCTCCGCTCCATGTACAAGTACATCTCCGCTCCATGTACAAGTACCTCTCCGCTCCATGTACAAGTACCTCTCCGCTCAATGTACAAGTACATCTCCGCTCCATGTACAAGTACATCTCTGCTCCATGTACAAGTACCTCTCCGCTCAATGTACAAGTACATCTCCGCTCCATGTACAAGTACCTCTCCGCTCCATGTACAAGTACCTCTCCGGTCCATGTACAAGTACCTCTCCGCTCCATGTACAAGTACCTCTCCGCTCCATGTACAAGTACCTCTCCGCTCAATGTCAAGTGTCGACAGTACCTCTCCGCTCCATGTACAAATACCTCTCCGCTCTCATGTACAAGTACCTCTCCGCTCCATGTACAAGTACCTCTCCGCTCAATGTCAAGTGTCGACAGTACCTCTCCGCTCCATGTACAAATACCTCTCCGCTC
Source organism: Poromitra crassiceps (assembly GCF_964638095.1). Taxonomy (NCBI): domain Eukaryota; kingdom Metazoa; phylum Chordata; class Actinopteri; order Beryciformes; family Melamphaidae; genus Poromitra; species Poromitra crassiceps. The sequence continues at coordinate 922,341 of NW_028152257.1, forward strand.
CATGTACAAGTACCTCTCCGCTCTCATGTACAAGTACCTCTCCGCTCCATGTACAAGTAGCTCTCCGCTCAATGTACAAGTGTCGACAGTACCTTTCCGCTCCATGTACAAATACCTCTCCGCTCTCATGTACAAGTACCTCTCCGCTCCATGTACAAGTACCTCTCCGCTCAATGTACAAATACCTCTCCGCTCCATGTATAAGTACCTCTCCGCTCAATGTACAAGTACATCTCCGCTCCATGTACCAGTACCTCTCCGCTCAATGTACAAGTACATCTCCGCTCCATGTACAAGTACCTCTCCGCTCAATGTACAAGTACCTCTCCGCTCAATGTACAAGTACATCTCCGCTCCATGTACCAGTACCTCTCCGCTCAATGTACAAGTACATCTGCGCTCCATGTAGGGCTGGGTATCGTTCAAAATTTTTCGATATCGATACCGTTTCGATACTTGGATTTCGATACCGGTTCCTGAACGATACTTTTTTCGATACCAATTTTTAGAAAAATCCATTTTAACAAAAATAAAACTGCATTACACATTGAAATTATTTTACAAATCTTTAGTTTCCCCCCATCTTAAGTTTTACAGCAGAAAAAAATAAAACCTACTGTATTTAACATAACTTTAAGTTCTCTAAACGTATTGCCGTCCCTACAAAAAATATTGGAGTACTACAAAGGAAAGAAATGTAGCTAAAACAAATAAATCAGTGGAATAGTTTTCAGTGCAAAACAGAGAGTTGCAAATCAGGGTTTAATGCTCACTGATGCAACAGAACTCTATTCTTGTACAAACTGATGAGATGGCTCCACTTCATGCATGGAAGACTAGTTGAGCATTGACTAGCCTATCAATATAGCCTTATATGCCACAAAGTGAATCGCATTTATATTCAACAAACTATCATGACATCAGCGTTTGTTAACGAGTTGCTAAAAATACATGGGCGATAACTGCCCGCTTGCACATAACGCTAATTAATTAAACATTAACGCTAGCGTTGCAGATCAGTGTGCTCACTGCTGCAACAGAACGTCATTCTTGTCAAATCTGACGAGACAGCTCAACTTCACTGACTAGCCAATCAATATAAATGAATCGCATTTACATTCAACAAACTATCATGACATCAGCGTTTGTTAACGAGTTGCTAAAAATACACAATGCCCGCTTGCGCATAACGTTACGGCGGCAATTAATTAAACGATCTAATGCTACAACTCACAGCCAGATGCATGGATTTGTCAGACTGAGGGATCTGATAACCGCTAACTTGCGGTAAGCTGAGCTGACCCACCTCTCAATTATTTCTCTTGTCTGTGGAAACCAGTCCGTGTTGTTTCTGTTTCTTTTCCTGCTTTTCATCATCTTCGCCATATGGTAATCCAGGATAGGAGTAGCTTGAGTGGCTAACTTCTTGTATACTATCCGCACCGCACGCCTGGCTCACAGTCACAACAAACACACCGGCTAAAGTGGGCGTAACGTTTCCTGCATGCCTCTACATGACAGCCAATCACCAGCCGTATTAGAGCGCGGCGTGCAAGCATGTCGCATGCTTATAGGCTCAATGACGCTGTTTTGTTTTGGTATCGAAAATTGGTATCGATTGACAAGGGAGGCTTCGATACCCCTTAGTATCGATGTTTCCATTTCGGTGCCAAGTAAGTATCGAAACTCGATACCCAGCCCTAGCTCCATGTACAAGTACCTCTCCGCTCAATGTACAAGTACCTCTCCGCTCAATGTACAAGTACCTCTCCGCTCCATGTACAAGTACCTCTCCGCTCCATGTACAAGTACCTCTCCGCTCCATGTACAAGTACCTCTCCGCTCCATGTACAAGTACATCTCTGCTCCATGTACAAGTACCTCTCCGCTCAATGTACAAGTACATCTCCGCTCCATGTACAAGTACCTCTCCGCTCCATGTACAAGTACATCTCCGCTCCATGTACAAGTACCTCTCCGCTCCATGTACAAGTACCTCTCCGCTCAATGTACAAGTACATCTCCGCTCCATGTACAAGTACATCTCTGCTCCATGTACAAGTACCTCTCCGCTCAATGTACAAGTACATCTCCGCTCCATGTACAAGTACCTCTCCGCTCCATGTACAAGTACCTCTCCGGTCCATGTACAAGTACCTCTCCGCTCCATGTACAAGTACCTCTCCGCTCCATGTACAAGTACCTCTCCGCTCAATGTCAAGTGTCGACAGTACCTCTCCGCTCCATGTACAAATACCTCTCCGCTCTCATGTACAAGTACCTCTCCGCTCCATGTACAAGTACCTCTCCGCTCAATGTCAAGTGTCGACAGTACCTCTCCGCTCCATGTACAAATACCTCTCCGCTCCATGTACAAGTACCTCTCCGCTCTCATGTACAAGTACCTCTCCGCTCCATGTACAAGTAGCTCTCCGCTCAATGTACAAGTGTCGACAGTACCTTTCCGCTCCATGTACAAATACCTCTCCGCTCTCATGTACAAGTACCTCTCCGCTCCATGTACAAGTACCTCTCCGCTCAATGTACAAATACCTCTCCGCTCCATGTATAAGTACCTCTCCGCTCAATGTACAAGTACATCTCCGCTCCATGTACCAGTACCTCTCCGCTCAATGTACAAGTACATCTCCGCTCCATGTACAAGTACCTCTCCGCTCAATGTACAAGTACCTCTCCGCTCAATGTACAAGTACATCTCCGCTCCATGTACCAGTACCTCTCCGCTCAATGTACAAGTACATCTGCGCTCCATGTAGGGCTGGGTATCGTTCAAAATTTTTCGATATCGATACCGTTTCGATACTTGGATTTCGATACCGGTTCCTGAACGATACTTTTTTCGATACCAATTTTTAGAAAAATCCATTTTAACAAAAATAAAACTGCATTACACATTGAAATTATTTTACAAATCTTTAGTTTCCCCCCATCTTAAGTTTTACAGCAGAAAAAAATAAAACCTACTGTATTTAACATAACTTTAAGTTCTCTAAACGTATTGCCGTCCCTACAAAAAATATTGGAGTACTACAAAGGAAAGAAATGTAGCTAAAACAAATAAATCAGTGGAATAGTTTTCAGTGCAAAACAGAGAGTTGCAAATCAGGGTTTAATGCTCACTGATGCAACAGAACTCTATTCTTGTACAAACTGATGAGATGGCTCCACTTCATGCATGGAAGACTAGTTGAGCATTGACTAGCCTATCAATATAGCCTTATATGCCACAAAGTGAATCGCATTTATATTCAACAAACTATCATGACATCAGCGTTTGTTAACGAGTTGCTAAAAATACATGGGCGATAACTGCCCGCTTGCACATAACGCTAATTAATTAAACATTAACGCTAGCGTTGCAGATCAGTGTGCTCACTGCTGCAACAGAACGTCATTCTTGTCAAATCTGACGAGACAGCTCAACTTCACTGACTAGCCAATCAATATAAATGAATCGCATTTACATTCAACAAACTATCATGACATCAGCGTTTGTTAACGAGTTGCTAAAAATACACAATGCCCGCTTGCGCATAACGTTACGGCGGCAATTAATTAAACGATCTAATGCTACAACTCACAGCCAGATGCATGGATTTGTCAGACTGAGGGATCTGATAACCGCTAACTTGCGGTAAGCTGAGCTGACCCACCTCTCAATTATTTCTCTTGTCTGTGGAAACCAGTCCGTGTTGTTTCTGTTTCTTTTCCTGCTTTTCATCATCTTCGCCATATGGTAATCCAGGATAGGAGTAGCTTGAGTGGCTAACTTCTTGTATACTATCCGCACCGCACGCCTGGCTCACAGTCACAACAAACACACCGGCTAAAGTGGGCGTAACGTTTCCTGCATGCCTCTACATGACAGCCAATCACCAGCCGTATTAGAGCGCGGCGTGCAAGCATGTCGCATGCTTATAGGCTCAATGACGCTGTTTTGTTTTGGTATCGAAAATTGGTATCGATTGACAAGGGAGGCTTCGATACCCCTTAGTATCGATGTTTCCATTTCGGTGCCAAGTAAGTATCGAAACTCGATACCCAGCCCTAGCTCCATGTACAAGTACCTCTCCGCTCAATGTACAAGTACCTCTCCGCTCAATGTACAAGTACCTCTCCGCTCCATGTACAAGTACCTCTCCGCTCCATGTACAAGTACCTCTCCGCTCCATGTACAAGTACCTCTCCGCTCCATGTACAAGTACATCTCTGCTCCATGTACAAGTACCTCTCCGCTCAATGTACAAGTACATCTCCGCTCCATGTACAAGTACCTCTCCGCTCCATGTACAAGTACATCTCCGCTCCATGTACAAGTACCTCTCCGCTCCATGTACAAGTACCTCTCCGCTCAATGTACAAGTACATCTCCGCTCCATGTACAAGTACCTCTCCGCTCCATGTACAAGTACATCTCCGCTCCATGTACAAGTACCTCTCCGCTCAATGTACAAGTACATCTCCGCTCCATGTACAAGTACATCTCCACTCCATGTACAAGTACCTCTCCGCTCAATGTACAAGTACATCTCCGCTCCATGTACCAGTACCTCTCCGCTCAATGTACAAGTACATCTCCACTCCATGTACAAGTACCTCTCCGCTCAATGTACAAGTACATCTCCGCTCCATGTACCAGTACCTCTCCGCTCAATGTACAAGTACATCTCCACTCCATGTACAAGTACCTCTCCGCTCAATGTACAAGTACATCTCTGCTCCATGTACCAGTACCTCTCCGCTCCATGTACAAGTACCTCTCCGCTCCATGTACAAGTACCTCTCCGCTCCATGTACAAGTACATCTCTGCTCCATGTACAAGTACCTCTCCGCTCAATGTACAAGTACATCTCCGCTCCATGTACAAGTACCTCTCCGCTCCATGTACAAGTACATCTCCGCTCCATGTACAAGTACCTCTCCGCTCCATGTACAAGTACCTCTCCGCTCAATGTACAAGTACATCTCCGCTCCATGTACAAGTACCTCTCCGCTCCATGTACAAGTACATCTCCGCTCCATGTACAAGTACCTCTCCGCTCAATGTACAAGTACCTCTCCGCTCAATGTACAAGTACATCTCCGCTCCATGTACCAGTACCTCTCCGCTCAATGTACAAGTACATCTCCACTCCATGTACAAGTACCTCTCCGCTCAATGTACAAGTACATCTCCGCTCCATGTACCAGTACCTCTCCGCTCAATGTACAAGTACATCTCCACTCCATGTACAAGTACCTCTCCGCTCAATGTACAAGTACATCTGCGCTCCATGTAGGGCTGGGTATCGTTCAAAATTTTTCGATATCGATACCGTTTCGATACTTGGATTTCGATACCGGTTCCTGAACGATACTTTTTTCGATACCAATTTTTAGAAAAATCCATTTTAACAAAAATAAAACTGCATTACACATTGAAATTATTTTACAAATCTTTAGTTTCCCCCCATCTTAAGTTTTACAGCAGAAAAAAATAAAACCTACTGTATTTAACATAACTTTAAGTTCTCTAAACGTATTGCCGTCCCTACAAAAAATATTGGAGTACTACAAAGGAAAGAAATGTAGCTAAAACAAATAAATCAGTGGAATAGTTTTCAGTGCAAAACAGAGAGTTGCAAATCAGGGTTTAATGCTCACTGATGCAACAGAACTCTATTCTTGTACAAACTGATGAGATGGCTCCACTTCATGCATGGAAGACTAGTTGAGCATTGACTAGCCTATCAATATAGCCTTATATGCCACAAAGTGAATCGCATTTATATTCAACAAACTATCATGACATCAGCGTTTGTTAACGAGTTGCTAAAAATACATGGGCGATAACTGCCCGCTTGCACATAACGCTAATTAATTAAACATTAACGCTAGCGTTGCAGATCAGTGTGCTCACTGCTGCAACAGAACGTCATTCTTGTCAAATCTGACGAGACAGCTCAACTTCACTGACTAGCCAATCAATATAAATGAATCGCATTTACATTCAACAAACTATCATGACATCAGCGTTTGTTAACGAGTTGCTAAAAATACACAATGCCCGCTTGCGCATAACGTTACGGCGGCAATTAATTAAACGATCTAATGCTACAACTCACAGCCAGATGCATGGATTTGTCAGACTGAGGGATCTGATAACCGCTAACTTGCGGTAAGCTGAGCTGACCCACCTCTCAATTATTTCTCTTGTCTGTGGAAACCAGTCCGTGTTGTTTCTGTTTCTTTTCCTGCTTTTCATCATCTTCGCCATATGGTAATCCAGCATAGGAGTAGCTTGAGTGGCTAACTTCTTGTATACTATCCGCACCGCACGCCTGGCTCACAGTCACAACAAACACACCGGCTAAAGTGGGCGTAACGTTTCCTGCATGCCTCTACATGACAGCCAATCACCAGCCGTATTAGAGCGCGGCGTGCAAGCATGTCGCATGCTTATAGGCTCAATGACGCTGTTTTGTTTTGGTATCGAAAATTGGTATCGATTGACAAGGGAGGCTTCGATACCCCTTAGTATCGATGTTTCCATTTCGGTGCCAAGTAAGTATCGAAACTCGATACCCAGCCCTAGCTCCATGTACAAGTACCTCTCCGCTCAATGTACAAGTACCTCTCCGCTCAATGTACAAGTACCTCTCCGCTCCATGTACAAGTACCTCTCCGCTCCATGTACAAGTACCTCTCCGCTCCATGTACAAGTACCTCTCCGCTCCATGTACAAGTACATCTCTGCTCCATGTACAAGTACCTCTCCGCTCAATGTACAAGTACATCTCCGCTCCATGTACAAGTACCTCTCCGCTCCATGTACAAGTACATCTCCGCTCCATGTACAAGTACCTCTCCGCTCCATGTACAAATACCTCTCCGCTCAATGTACAAGTACATCTCCGCTCCATGTACAAGTACATCTCCGCTCCATGTACAAGTACCTCTCCGCTCCATGTACAAGTACCTCTCCGGTCCATGTACAAGTACCTCTCCGCTCCATGTACAAGTACCTCTCCGCTCCATGTACAAGTACCTCTCCGCTCAATGTCAAGTGTCGACAGTACCTCTCCGCTCCATGTACAAATACCTCTCCGCTCTCATGTACAAGTACCTCTCCGCTCCATGTACAAGTACCTCTCCGCTCCATGTACAAGTACCTCTCCGCTCCATGTACAAGTACCTCTCCGCTCCATGTACAAGTACCTCTCCGCTCCATGTACAAGTACATCTCTGCTCCATGTACAAGTACCTCTCCGCTCAATGTACAAGTACATCTCCGCTCCATGTACAAGTACCTCTCCGCTCCATGTACAAGTACCTCTCCGCTCAATGTACAAGTACCTCTCCGCTCCATGTACAAGTACCTCTCCGCTCCATGTACAAGTACCTCTCCGCTCCATGTACAAGTACCTCTCCGCTCCATGTACAAGTACATCTCTGCTCCATGTACAAGTACCTCTCCGCTCAATGTACAAGTACATCTCCGCTCCATGTACAAGTACCTCTCCGCTCCATGTACAAGTACATCTCCGCTCCATGTACAAGTACCTCTCCGCTCCATGTACAAGTACCTCTCCGCTCAATGTACAAGTACATCTCCGCTCCATGTACAAGTACATCTCTGCTCCATGTACAAGTACCTCTCCGCTCAATGTACAAGTACATCTCCGCTCCATGTACAAGTACCTCTCCGCTCCATGTACAAGTACCTCTCCGGTCCATGTACAAGTACCTCTCCGCTCCATGTACAAGTACCTCTCCGCTCCATGTACCAGTACCTCTCCGCTCAATGTACAAGTACATCTCCACTCCATGTACAAGTACCTCTCCGCTCAATGTACAAGTACATCTCTGCTCCATGTACCAGTACCTCTCCGCTCCATGTACAAGTACCTCTCCGCTCCATGTACAAGTACCTCTCCGCTCCATGTACAAGTACATCTCTGCTCCATGTACAAGTACCTCTCCGCTCAATGTACAAGTACATCTCCGCTCCATGTACAAGTACCTCTCCGCTCCATGTACAAGTACATCTCCGCTCCATGTACAAGTACCTCTCCGCTCCATGTACAAGTACCTCTCCGCTCAATGTACAAGTACATCTCCGCTCCATGTACAAGTACCTCTCCGCTCCATGTACAAGTACATCTCCGCTCCATGTACAAGTACCTCTCCGCTCAATGTACAAGTACCTCTCCGCTCAATGTACAAGTACATCTCCGCTCCATGTACCAGTACCTCTCCGCTCAATGTACAAGTACATCTCCACTCCATGTACAAGTACCTCTCCGCTCAATGTACAAGTACATCTCCGCTCCATGTACCAGTACCTCTCCGCTCAATGTACAAGTACATCTCCACTCCATGTACAAGTACCTCTCCGCTCAATGTACAAGTACATCTGCGCTCCATGTAGGGCTGGGTATCGTTCAAAATTTTTCGATATCGATACCGTTTCGATACTTGGATTTCGATACCGGTTCCTGAACGATACTTTTTTCGATACCAATTTTTAGAAAAATCCATTTTAACAAAAATAAAACTGCATTACACATTGAAATTATTTTACAAATCTTTAGTTTCCCCCCATCTTAAGTTTTACAGCAGAAAAAAATAAAACCTACTGTATTTAACATAACTTTAAGTTCTCTAAACGTATTGCCGTCCCTACAAAAAATATTGGAGTACTACAAAGGAAAGAAATGTAGCTAAAACAAATAAATCAGTGGAATAGTTTTCAGTGCAAAACAGAGAGTTGCAAATCAGGGTTTAATGCTCACTGATGCAACAGAACTCTATTCTTGTACAAACTGATGAGATGGCTCCACTTCATGCATGGAAGACTAGTTGAGCATTGACTAGCCTATCAATATAGCCTTATATGCCACAAAGTGAATCGCATTTATATTCAACAAACTATCATGACATCAGCGTTTGTTAACGAGTTGCTAAAAATACATGGGCGATAACTGCCCGCTTGCACATAACGCTAATTAATTAAACATTAACGCTAGCGTTGCAGATCAGTGTGCTCACTGCTGCAACAGAACGTCATTCTTGTCAAATCTGACGAGACAGCTCAACTTCACTGACTAGCCAATCAATATAAATGAATCGCATTTACATTCAACAAACTATCATGACATCAGCGTTTGTTAACGAGTTGCTAAAAATACACAATGCCCGCTTGCGCATAACGTTACGGCGGCAATTAATTAAACGATCTAATGCTACAACTCACAGCCAGATGCATGGATTTGTCAGACTGAGGGATCTGATAACCGCTAACTTGCGGTAAGCTGAGCTGACCCACCTCTCAATTATTTCTCTTGTCTGTGGAAACCAGTCCGTGTTGTTTCTGTTTCTTTTCCTGCTTTTCATCATCTTCGCCATATGGTAATCCAGCATAGGAGTAGCTTGAGTGGCTAACTTCTTGTATACTATCCGCACCGCACGCCTGGCTCACAGTCACAACAAACACACCGGCTAAAGTGGGCGTAACGTTTCCTGCATGCCTCTACATGACAGCCAATCACCAGCCGTATTAGAGCGCGGCGTGCAAGCATGTCGCATGCTTATAGGCTCAATGACGCTGTTTTGTTTTGGTATCGAAAATTGGTATCGATTGACAAGGGAGGCTTCGATACCCCTTAGTATCGATGTTTCCATTTCGGTGCCAAGTAAGTATCGAAACTCGATACCCAGCCCTAGCTCCATGTACAAGTACCTCTCCGCTCAATGTACAAGTACCTCTCCGCTCAATGTACAAGTACCTCTCCGCTCCATGTACAAGTACCTCTCCGCTCCATGTACAAGTACCTCTCCGCTCCATGTACAAGTACCTCTCCGCTCCATGTACAAGTACATCTCTGCTCCATGTACAAGTACCTCTCCGCTCAATGTACAAGTACATCTCCGCTCCATGTACAAGTACCTCTCCGCTCCATGTACAAGTACATCTCCGCTCCATGTACAAGTACCTCTCCGCTCCATGTACAAATACCTCTCCGCTCAATGTACAAGTACATCTCCGCTCCATGTACAAGTACATCTCCGCTCCATGTACAAGTACCTCTCCGCTCCATGTACAAGTACCTCTCCGGTCCATGTACAAGTACCTCTCCGCTCCATGTACAAGTACCTCTCCGCTCCATGTACAAGTACCTCTCCGCTCAATGTCAAGTGTCGACAGTACCTCTCCGCTCCATGTACAAATACCTCTCCGCTCTCATGTACAAGTACCTCTCCGCTCCATGTACAAGTACCTCTCCGCTCAATGTCAAGTGTCGACAGTACCTCTCCGCTCCATGTACAAATACCTCTCCGCTCCATGTACAAGTACCTCTCCGCTCTCATGTACAAGTACCTCTCCGCTCCATGTACAAGTAGCTCTCCGCTCAATGTACAAGTGTCGACAGTACCTTTCCGCTCCATGTACAAATACCTCTCCGCTCTCATGTACAAGTACCTCTCCGCTCCATGTACAAGTACCTCTCCGCTCAATGTACAAATACCTCTCCGCTCCATGTATAAGTACCTCTCCGCTCTATGTACAAGTACCTCTCCGCTCCATGTACAAGTACCTCTCCGCTCAATGTACAAATACCTCTCCGCTCCATGTACAAGTAGCTCTCCGCTGAATGTACAAGTGTCGACAGTACCTCTCCGCTCAATGTACAAGTACCTCTCCGCTCAATGTACAAATACCTCTCCGCTCCATGTACAAGTACCTCTCCGCTCAATGTCAAGTATCGACAGTACCTCTCCGCTCCATGTACAAGTACCTCTCCGCTGAATGTACAAGTGTCGACAGTACCTCTCCGCTCAATGTACAAGTACCTCTCCGCTCCATGTACAAGTACCTCTCCGCTCTCATGTACAAGTACCTCTCCGCTCCATGTACAAGTACCTCTCCGCTCAATGTACAAGTACCTCTGCGCTCCATGTACAAGTACCTCTCCGCTCAATGTACAAGTACCTCTCCGCTCAATGTACAAGTGTCGACAGTACCTCTCCGCTCCATGTACAAGTACCTCTCCGCTCAATGTACAAGTGTCGACAGTACCTCTACGCTCAATGTACAAGTGTCGACAGTACCTCTCCGCTCTCATGTACAAGTACCTCTCCGATCCATGTACAAGTACATCTCCGCTCCATGTACAAGTACATCTCCGCTCAATGTACAAGTACCTCTCCGCTCCATGTACAAGTACCTCTCCGCTCCATGTACAAGTACCTCTCCGCTCCATGTACAAGTACCTCTCCGCTCCATGTACAAGTACCTCTCCGCTCAATGTACAAGTACCTCTCCGCTCCATGTACAAGTACCTCTCCGCTCAATGTACAAGTACCTCTCCGCTCCATGTACAAGTACCTCTCCGCTCCATGTACAAGTACCTCTCCGCTCCATGTACAAGTACCTCTCCGCTCAATGTCAAGTATCGACAGTACCTCTCCGCTCCATGTACAAGTACCTCTCCGCTGAATGTACAAGTGTCGACAGTACCTCTCCGCTCAATGTACAAGTACCTCTCCGCTCCATGTACAAGTACCTCTCCGCTCTCATGTACAAGTACCTCTCCGCTCCATGTACAAGTACCTCTCCGCTCAATGTACAAGTACCTCTGCGCTCCATGTACAAGTACCTCTCCGCTCAATGTACAAGTACCTCTCCGCTCAATGTACAAGTGTCGACAGTACCTCTCCGCTCCATGTACAAGTACCTCTCCGCTCAATGTACAAGTGTCGACAGTACCTCTACGCTCAATGTACAAGTGTCGACAGTACCTCTCCGCTCTCATGTACAAGTACCTCTCCGATCCATGTACAAGTACATCTCCGCTCCATGTACAAGTACATCTCCGCTCAATGTACAAGTACCTCTCCGCTCCATGTACAAGTACCTCTCCGCTCCATGTACAAGTACCTCTCCGCTCCATGTACAAGTACCTCTCCGCTCCATGTACAAGTACCTCTCCGCTCAATGTACAAGTACCTCTCCGCTCCATGTACAAGTACCTCTCCGCTCCATGTACAAGTACCTCTCCGCTCCATGTACAAGTACCTCTCCGCTCAATGTACAAGTACCTCTCCGCTCCATGTACAAGTACCTCTCCGCTCCATGTACAAGTACCTCTCCGCTCCATGTACAAGTACCTCTCCGCTCAATGTACAAGTACCTCTCCGCTCCCTGTACAAGTACATCTCCGCTCCATGTACAAGTACCTCTCCGCTCCATGTACAAGTACCTCTCCGCTCAATGTACAAGTGTCGACAGTACCTCTCCGCTCCATGTACAAGTACCTCTCCGCTCCATGTACAAGTACCTCTCCGCTCAATGTACAAGTGTCGACAGTACCTCTCCGCTCCATCTACAAGTACCTCTCCGCTCAATGTACAAGTACCTCTCCGCTGAATGTACAAGTACCTCTCCGCTCCATGTACAAGTACCTCTCCGCTCCATGTACAAATACCTCTCCGCTCCATGTACAAGTACCTCTCCGCTCCATGTACAAGCACCTCTCCGCTACATGTACACGTACCTCTCCGCTCCATGTACAAGTACCTCTCCGCTCCATGTACAAGTACCTCTCCGCTCAATGTACAAGTACCTCTCCGCTCCATGTACAAATACCTCTCCGCTCCATGTACAAATACCTCTCCGCTCCATGTACAAGTACCTCTCCGCTCCATGTACCAGTACCTCTCCGCTCAATGTACAAGTACATCTCCGCTCAATGTACAAGTACATCTCCGCTCAATGTACAAGTACGTCTCCGCTCAATGTACAAGTACCTCTCCGCTCAATGTACAAGTACCTCTCCGCTCCATGTACAAGTACCTCTCCGCTCAATGTACAAGTACATCTCCGCTCCATGTACCAGTACCTCTCCGCTCAATGTACAAGTACCTCTCCGCTCAATGTACAAGTACATCTCCGCTCCATGTACAAGTACGTCTCCGCTCAATGTATAAGTACCTCTCCGCTCCATGTACAAGTACCTCTCCGCTCCATGTACAAGTACATCTCCGCTCCATGTACAAGTACATCTCCGCTCCATGTACAAGTACCTCTCCGCTCCATGTACAAGTACCTCTCCGCTCCATGTACAAGTACATCTCCGCTCCATGTACAAGTACCTCTCCGCTCAATGTACAAGTACATCTCCGCTCCATGTACAAGTACATCTCCACTCCATGTACAAGTACCTCTCCGCTCAATGTACAAGTACATCTCCGCTCCATGTACCAGTACCTCTCCGCTCAATGTACAAGTACATCTCCACTCCATGTACAAGTACCTCTCCGCTCAATGTACAAGTACATCTCCGCTCCATGTACCAGTACCTCTCCGCTCAATGTACAAGTACATCTCCACTCCATGTACAAGTACCTCTCCGCTCAATGTACAAGTACATCTCCGCTCCATGTACCAGTACCTCTCCGCTCAATGTACAAGTACATCTCCGCTCCATGTACAAGTACCTCTCCGCTCAATGTACAAGTACCTCTCCGCTCAATGTACAAGTACATCTCCGCTCCATGTACCAGTACCTCTCCGCTCAATGTACAAGTACATCTGCGCTCCATGTAGGGCTGGGTATCGTTCAAAATTTTTCGATATCGATACCGTTTCGATACTTGGATTTCGATACCGGTTCCTGAACGATACTTTTTTCGATACCAATTTTTAGAAAAATCCATTTTAACAAAAATAAAACTGCATTACACATTGAAATTATTTTACAAATCTTTAGTTTCCCCCCATCTTAAGTTTTACAGCAGAAAAAAATAAAACCTACTGTATTTAACATAACTTTAAGTTCTCTAAACGTATTGCCGTCCCTACAAAAAATATTGGAGTACTACAAAGGAAAGAAATGTAGCTAAAACAAATAAATCAGTGGAATAGTTTTCAGTGCAAAACAGAGAGTTGCAAATCAGGGTTTAATGCTCACTGATGCAACATAACTCTATTCTTGTACAAACTGATGAGATGGCTCCACTTCATGCATGGAAGACTAGTTGAGCATTGACTAGCCTATCAATATAGCCTTATATGCCACAAAGTGAATCGCATTTATATTCAACAAACTATCATGACATCAGCGTTTGTTAACGAGTTGCTAAAAATACATGGGCGATAACTGCCCGCTTGCACATAACGCTAATTAATTAAACATTAACGCTAGCGTTGCAGATCAGTGTGCTCACTGCTGCAACAGAACGTCATTCTTGTCAAATCTGACGAGACAGCTCAACTTCACTGACTAGCCAATCAATATAAATGAATCGCATTTACATTCAACAAACTATCATGACATCAGCGTTTGTTAACGAGTTGCTAAAAATACACAATGCCCGCTTGCGCATAACGTTACGGCGGCAATTAATTAAACGATCTAATGCTACAACTCACAGCCAGATGCATGGATTTGTCAGACTGAGGGATCTGATAACCGCTAACTTGCGGTAAGCTGAGCTGACCCACCTCTCAATTATTTCTCTTGTCTGTGGAAACCAGTCCGTGTTGTTTCTGTTTCTTTTCCTGCTTTTCATCATCTTCGCCATATGGTAATCCAGCATAGGAGTAGCTTGAGTGGCTAACTTCTTGTATACTATCCGCACCGCACGCCTGGCTCACAGTCACAACAAACACACCGGCTAAAGTGGGCGTAACGTTTCCTGCATGCCTCTACATGACAGCCAATCACCAGCCGTATTAGAGCGCGGCGTGCAAGCATGTCGCATGCTTATAGGCTCAATGACGCTGTTTTGTTTTGGTATCGAAAATTGGTATCGATTGACAAGGGAGGCTTCGATACCCCTTAGTATCGATGTTTCCATTTCGGTGCCAAGTAAGTATCGAAACTCGATACCCAGCCCTAGCTCCATGTACAAGTACCTCTCCGCTCAATGTACAAGTACCTCTCCGCTCAATGTACAAGTACCTCTCCGCTCCATGTACAAGTACCTCTCCGCTCCATGTACAAGTACCTCTCCGCTCCATGTACAAGTACCTCTCCGCTCCATGTACAAGTACATCTCTGCTCCATGTACAAGTACCTCTCCGCTCAATGTACAAGTACATCTCCGCTCCATGTACAAGTACCTCTCCGCTCCATGTACAAGTACATCTCCGCTCCATGTACAAGTACCTCTCCGCTCCATGTACAAGTACCTCTCCGCTCAATGTACAAGTACATCTCCGCTCCATGTACAAGTACATCTCTGCTCCATGTACAAGTACCTCTCCGCTCAATGTACAAGTACATCTCCGCTCCATGTACAAGTACCTCTCCGCTCCATGTACAAGTACCTCTCCGGTCCATGTACAAGTACCTCTCCGCTCCATGTACAAGTACCTCTCCGCTCCATGTACAAGTACCTCTCCGCTCAATGTCAAGTGTCGACAGTACCTCTGCGCTCCATGTACAAGTACCTCTCCGCTCAATGTACAAGTACCTCTCCGCTCAATGTACAAGTGTCGACAGTACCTCTCCGCTCCATGTACAAGTACCTCTCCGCTCAATGTACAAGTGTCGACAGTACCTCTACGCTCAATGTACAAGTGTCGACAGTACCTCTCCGCTCTCATGTACAAGTACCTCTCCGATCCATGTACAAGTACATCTCCGCTCCATGTACAAGTACATCTCCGCTCAATGTACAAGTACCTCTCCGCTCCATGTACAAGTACCTCTCCGCTCCATGTACAAGTACCTCTCCGCTCCATGTACAAGTACCTCTCCGCTCCATGTACAAGTACCTCTCCGCTCAATGTACAAGTACCTCTCCGCTCCATGTACAAGTACCTCTCCGCTCAATGTACAAGTACCTCTCCGCTCCATGTACAAGTACCTCTCCGCTCCATGTACAAGTACCTCTCCGCTCCATGTACAAGTACCTCTCCGCTCAATGTCAAGTATCGACAGTACCTCTCCGCTCCATGTACAAGTACCTCTCCGCTGAATGTACAAGTGTCGACAGTACCTCTCCGCTCAATGTACAAGTACCTCTCCGCTCCATGTACAAGTACCTCTCCGCTCTCATGTACAAGTACCTCTCCGCTCCATGTACAAGTACCTCTCCGCTCAATGTACAAGTACCTCTGCGCTCCATGTACAAGTACCTCTCCGCTCAATGTACAAGTACCTCTCCGCTCAATGTACAAGTGTCGACAGTACCTCTCCGCTCCATGTACAAGTACCTCTCCGCTCAATGTACAAGTGTCGACAGTACCTCTACGCTCAATGTACAAGTGTCGACAGTACCTCTCCGCTCTCATGTACAAGTACCTCTCCGATCCATGTACAAGTACATCTCCGCTCCATGTACAAGTACATCTCCGCTCAATGTACAAGTACCTCTCCGCTCCATGTACAAGTACCTCTCCGCTCCATGTACAAGTACCTCTCCGCTCCATGTACAAGTACCTCTCCGCTCCATGTACAAGTACCTCTCCGCTCAATGTACAAGTACCTCTCCGCTCCATGTACAAGTACCTCTCCGCTCCATGTACAAGTACCTCTCCGCTCCATGTACAAGTACCTCTCCGCTCAATGTACAAGTACCTCTCCGCTCCATGTACAAGTACCTCTCCGCTCCATGTACAAGTACCTCTCCGCTCCATGTACAAGTACCTCTCCGCTCAATGTACAAGTACCTCTCCGCTCCCTGTACAAGTACATCTCCGCTCCATGTACAAGTACCTCTCCGCTCCATGTACAAGTACCTCTCCGCTCAATGTACAAGTGTCGACAGTACCTCTCCGCTCCATGTACAAGTACCTCTCCGCTCCATGTACAAGTACCTCTCCGCTCAATGTACAAGTGTCGACAGTACCTCTCCGCTCCATCTACAAGTACCTCTCCGCTCAATGTACAAGTACCTCTCCGCTGAATGTACAAGTACCTCTCCGCTCCATGTACAAGTACCTCTCCGCTCCATGTACAAATACCTCTCCGCTCCATGTACAAGTACCTCTCCGCTCCATGTACAAGCACCTCTCCGCTACATGTACACGTACCTCTCCGCTCCATGTACAAGTACCTCTCCGCTCCATGTACAAGTACCTCTCCGCTCAATGTACAAGTACCTCTCCGCTCCATGTACAAATACCTCTCCGCTCCATGTACAAATACCTCTCCGCTCCATGTACAAGTACCTCTCCGCTCCATGTACCAGTACCTCTCCGCTCAATGTACAAGTACATCTCCGCTCAATGTACAAGTACATCTCCGCTCAATGTACAAGTACGTCTCCGCTCAATGTACAAGTACCTCTCCGCTCAATGTACAAGTACCTCTCCGCTCCATGTACAAGTACCTCTCCGCTCAATGTACAAGTACATCTCCGCTCCATGTACCAGTACCTCTCCGCTCAATGTACAAGTACCTCTCCGCTCAATGTACAAGTACATCTCCGCTCCATGTACAAGTACGTCTCCGCTCAATGTATAAGTACCTCTCCGCTCCATGTACAAGTACCTCTCCGCTCCATGTACAAGTACATCTCCGCTCCATGTACAAGTACATCTCCGCTCCATGTACAAGTACCTCTCCGCTCCATGTACAAGTACCTCTCCGCTCCATGTACAAGTACATCTCCGCTCCATGTACAAGTACCTCTCCGCTCAATGTACAAGTACATCTCCGCTCCATGTACAAGTACATCTCCACTCCATGTACAAGTACCTCTCCGCTCAATGTACAAGTACATCTCCGCTCCATGTACCAGTACCTCTCCGCTCAATGTACAAGTACATCTCCACTCCATGTACAAGTACCTCTCCGCTCAATGTACAAGTACATCTCCGCTCCATGTACCAGTACCTCTCCGCTCAATGTACAAGTACATCTCCACTCCATGTACAAGTACCTCTCCGCTCAATGTACAAGTACATCTCCGCTCCATGTACCAGTACCTCTCCGCTCAATGTACAAGTACATCTCCGCTCCATGTACAAGTACCTCTCCGCTCAATGTACAAGTACCTCTCCGCTCAATGTACAAGTACATCTCCGCTCCATGTACCAGTACCTCTCCGCTCAATGTACAAGTACATCTGCGCTCCATGTAGGGCTGGGTATCGTTCAAAATTTTTCGATATCGATACCGTTTCGATACTTGGATTTCGATACCGGTTCCTGAACGATACTTTTTTCGATACCAATTTTTAGAAAAATCCATTTTAACAAAAATAAAACTGCATTACACATTGAAATTATTTTACAAATCTTTAGTTTCCCCCCATCTTAAGTTTTACAGCAGAAAAAAATAAAACCTACTGTATTTAACATAACTTTAAGTTCTCTAAACGTATTGCCGTCCCTACAAAAAATATTGGAGTACTACAAAGGAAAGAAATGTAGCTAAAACAAATAAATCAGTGGAATAGTTTTCAGTGCAAAACAGAGAGTTGCAAATCAGGGTTTAATGCTCACTGATGCAACATAACTCTATTCTTGTACAAACTGATGAGATGGCTCCACTTCATGCATGGAAGACTAGTTGAGCATTGACTAGCCTATCAATATAGCCTTATATGCCACAAAGTGAATCGCATTTATATTCAACAAACTATCATGACATCAGCGTTTGTTAACGAGTTGCTAAAAATACATGGGCGATAACTGCCCGCTTGCACATAACGCTAATTAATTAAACATTAACGCTAGCGTTGCAGATCAGTGTGCTCACTGCTGCAACAGAACGTCATTCTTGTCAAATCTGACGAGACAGCTCAACTTCACTGACTAGCCAATCAATATAAATGAATCGCATTTACATTCAACAAACTATCATGACATCAGCGTTTGTTAACGAGTTGCTAAAAATACACAATGCCCGCTTGCGCATAACGTTACGGCGGCAATTAATTAAACGATCTAATGCTACAACTCACAGCCAGATGCATGGATTTGTCAGACTGAGGGATCTGATAACCGCTAACTTGCGGTAAGCTGAGCTGACCCACCTCTCAATTATTTCTCTTGTCTGTGGAAACCAGTCCGTGTTGTTTCTGTTTCTTTTCCTGCTTTTCATCATCTTCGCCATATGGTAATCCAGCATAGGAGTAGCTTGAGTGGCTAACTTCTTGTATACTATCCGCACCGCACGCCTGGCTCACAGTCACAACAAACACACCGGCTAAAGTGGGCGTAACGTTTCCTGCATGCCTCTACATGACAGCCAATCACCAGCCGTATTAGAGCGCGGCGTGCAAGCATGTCGCATGCTTATAGGCTCAATGACGCTGTTTTGTTTTGGTATCGAAAATTGGTATCGATTGACAAGGGAGGCTTCGATACCCCTTAGTATCGATGTTTCCATTTCGGTGCCAAGTAAGTATCGAAACTCGATACCCAGCCCTAGCTCCATGTACAAGTACCTCTCCGCTCAATGTACAAGTACCTCTCCGCTCAATGTACAAGTACCTCTCCGCTCCATGTACAAGTACCTCTCCGCTCCATGTACAAGTACCTCTCCGCTCCATGTACAAGTACCTCTCCGCTCCATGTACAAGTACATCTCTGCTCCATGTACAAGTACCTCTCCGCTCAATGTACAAGTACATCTCCGCTCCATGTACAAGTACCTCTCCGCTCCATGTACAAGTACATCTCCGCTCCATGTACAAGTACCTCTCCGCTCCATGTACAAGTACCTCTCCGCTCAATGTACAAGTACATCTCCGCTCCATGTACAAGTACATCTCTGCTCCATGTACAAGTACCTCTCCGCTCAATGTACAAGTACATCTCCGCTCCATGTACAAGTACCTCTCCGCTCCATGTACAAGTACCTCTCCGGTCCATGTACAAGTACCTCTCCGCTCCATGTACAAGTACCTCTCCGCTCCATGTACAAGTACCTCTCCGCTCAATGTCAAGTGTCGACAGTACCTCTCCGCTCCATGTACAAATACCTCTCCGCTCTCATGTACAAGTACCTCTCCGCTCCATGTACAAGTACCTCTCCGCTCAATGTCAAGTGTCGACAGTACCTCTCCGCTCCATGTACAAATACCTCTCCGCTCCATGTACAAGTACCTCTCCGCTCTCATGTACAAGTACCTCTCCGCTCCATGTACAAGTAGCTCTCCGCTCAATGTACAAGTGTCGACAGTACCTTTCCGCTCCATGTACAAATACCTCTCCGCTCTCATGTACAAGTACCTCTCCGCTCCATGTACAAGTACCTCTCCGCTCAATGTACAAATACCTCTCCGCTCCATGTATAAGTACCTCTCCGCTCAATGTACAAGTACATCTCCGCTCCATGTACCAGTACCTCTCCGCTCAATGTACAAGTACATCTCCGCTCCATGTACAAGTACCTCTCCGCTCAATGTACAAGTACCTCTCCGCTCAATGTACAAGTACATCTCCGCTCCATGTACCAGTACCTCTCCGCTCAATGTACAAGTACATCTGCGCTCCATGTAGGGCTGGGTATCGTTCAAAATTTTTCGATATCGATACCGTTTCGATACTTGGATTTCGATACCGGTTCCTGAACGATACTTTTTTCGATACCAATTTTTAGAAAAATCCATTTTAACAAAAATAAAACTGCATTACACATTGAAATTATTTTACAAATCTTTAGTTTCCCCCCATCTTAAGTTTTACAGCAGAAAAAAATAAAACCTACTGTATTTAACATAACTTTAAGTTCTCTAAACGTATTGCCGTCCCTACAAAAAATATTGGAGTACTACAAAGGAAAGAAATGTAGCTAAAACAAATAAATCAGTGGAATAGTTTTCAGTGCAAAACAGAGAGTTGCAAATCAGGGTTTAATGCTCACTGATGCAACAGAACTCTATTCTTGTACAAACTGATGAGATGGCTCCACTTCATGCATGGAAGACTAGTTGAGCATTGACTAGCCTATCAATATAGCCTTATATGCCACAAAGTGAATCGCATTTATATTCAACAAACTATCATGACATCAGCGTTTGTTAACGAGTTGCTAAAAATACATGGGCGATAACTGCCCGCTTGCACATAACGCTAATTAATTAAACATTAACGCTAGCGTTGCAGATCAGTGTGCTCACTGCTGCAACAGAACGTCATTCTTGTCAAATCTGACGAGACAGCTCAACTTCACTGACTAGCCAATCAATATAAATGAATCGCATTTACATTCAACAAACTATCATGACATCAGCGTTTGTTAACGAGTTGCTAAAAATACACAATGCCCGCTTGCGCATAACGTTACGGCGGCAATTAATTAAACGATCTAATGCTACAACTCACAGCCAGATGCATGGATTTGTCAGACTGAGGGATCTGATAACCGCTAACTTGCGGTAAGCTGAGCTGACCCACCTCTCAATTATTTCTCTTGTCTGTGGAAACCAGTCCGTGTTGTTTCTGTTTCTTTTCCTGCTTTTCATCATCTTCGCCATATGGTAATCCAGCATAGGAGTAGCTTGAGTGGCTAACTTCTTGTATACTATCCGCACCGCACGCCTGGCTCACAGTCACAACAAACACACCGGCTAAAGTGGGCGTAACGTTTCCTGCATGCCTCTACATGACAGCCAATCACCAGCCGTATTAGAGCGCGGCGTGCAAGCATGTCGCATGCTTATAGGCTCAATGACGCTGTTTTGTTTTGGTATCGAAAATTGGTATCGATTGACAAGGGAGGCTTCGATACCCCTTAGTATCGATGTTTCCATTTCGGTGCCAAGTAAGTATCGAAACTCGATACCCAGCCCTAGCTCCATGTACAAGTACCTCTCCGCTCAATGTACAAGTACCTCTCCGCTCAATGTACAAGTACCTCTCCGCTCCATGTACAAGTACCTCTCCGCTCCATGTACAAGTACCTCTCCGCTCCATGTACAAGTACCTCTCCGCTCCATGTACAAGTACATCTCTGCTCCATGTACAAGTACCTCTCCGCTCAATGTACAAGTACATCTCCGCTCCATGTACAAGTACCTCTCCGCTCCATGTACAAGTACATCTCCGCTCCATGTACAAGTACCTCTCCGCTCCATGTACAAGTACCTCTCCGCTCAATGTACAAGTACATCTCCGCTCCATGTACAAGTACATCTCTGCTCCATGTACAAGTACCTCTCCGCTCAATGTACAAGTACATCTCCGCTCCATGTACAAGTACCTCTCCGCTCCATGTACAAGTACCTCTCCGGTCCATGTACAAGTACCTCTCCGCTCCATGTACAAGTACCTCTCCGCTCCATGTACAAGTACCTCTCCGCTCAATGTCAAGTGTCGACAGTACCTCTCCGCTCCATGTACAAATACCTCTCCGCTCTCATGTACAAGTACCTCTCCGCTCCATGTACAAGTACCTCTCCGCTCAATGTCAAGTGTCGACAGTACCTCTCCGCTCCATGTACAAATACCTCTCCGCTCCATGTACAAGTACCTCTCCGCTCTCATGTACAAGTACCTCTCCGCTCCATGTACAAGTAGCTCTCCGCTCAATGTACAAGTGTCGACAGTACCTTTCCGCTCCATGTACAAATACCTCTCCGCTCTCATGTACAAGTACCTCTCCGCTCCATGTACAAGTACCTCTCCGCTCAATGTACAAATACCTCTCCGCTCCATGTATAAGTACCTCTCCGCTCTATGTACAAGTACCTCTCCGCTCCATGTACAAGTACCTCTCCGCTCAATGTACAAATACCTCTCCGCTCCATGTACAAGTAGCTCTCCGCTGAATGTACAAGTGTCGACAGTACCTCTCCGCTCAATGTACAAGTACCTCTCCGCTCAATGTACAAATACCTCTCCGCTCCATGTACAAGTACCTCTCCGCTCAATGTCAAGTATCGACAGTACCTCTCCGCTCCATGTACAAGTACCTCTCCGCTGAATGTACAAGTGTCGACAGTACCTCTCCGCTCAATGTACAAGTACCTCTCCGCTCCATGTACAAGTACCTCTCCGCTCTCATGTACAAGTACCTCTCCGCTCCATGTACAAGTACCTCTCCGCTCAATGTACAAGTACCTCTGCGCTCCATGTACAAGTACCTCTCCGCTCAATGTACAAGTGTCGACAGTACCTCTACGCTCAATGTACAAGTGTCGACAGTACCTCTCCGCTCCATGTACAAGTACCTCTCCGCTCAATGTACAAGTGTCGACAGTACCTCTACGCTCAATGTACAAGTGTCGACAGTACCTCTCCGCTCTCATGTACAAGTACCTCTCCGATCCATGTACAAGTACATCTCCGCTCCATGTACAAGTACATCTCCGCTCAATGTACAAGTACCTCTCCGCTCCATGTACAAGTACCTCTCCGCTCCATGTACAAGTACCTCTCCGCTCCATGTACAAGTACCTCTCCGCTCCATGTACAAGTACCTCTCCGCTCAATGTACAAGTACCTCTCCGCTCCATGTACAAGTACCTCTCCGCTCAATGTACAAGTACCTCTCCGCTCCATGTACAAGTACCTCTCCGCTCCATGTACAAGTACCTCTCCGCTCCATGTACAAGTACCTCTCCGCTCAATGTCAAGTATCGACAGTACCTCTCCGCTCCATGTACAAGTACCTCTCCGCTGAATGTACAAGTGTCGACAGTACCTCTCCGCTCAATGTACAAGTACCTCTCCGCTCCATGTACAAGTACCTCTCCGCTCTCATGTACAAGTACCTCTCCGCTCCATGTACAAGTACCTCTCCGCTCAATGTACAAGTACCTCTGCGCTCCATGTACAAGTACCTCTCCGCTCAATGTACAAGTACCTCTCCGCTCAATGTACAAGTGTCGACAGTACCTCTCCGCTCCATGTACAAGTACCTCTCCGCTCAATGTACAAGTGTCGACAGTACCTCTACGCTCAATGTACAAGTGTCGACAGTACCTCTCCGCTCTCATGTACAAGTACCTCTCCGATCCATGTACAAGTACATCTCCGCTCCATGTACAAGTACATCTCCGCTCAATGTACAAGTACCTCTCCGCTCCATGTACAAGTACCTCTCCGCTCCATGTACAAGTACCTCTCCGCTCCATGTACAAGTACCTCTCCGCTCCATGTACAAGTACCTCTCCGCTCAATGTACAAGTACCTCTCCGCTCCATGTACAAGTACCTCTCCGCTCCATGTACAAGTACCTCTCCGCTCCATGTACAAGTACCTCTCCGCTCAATGTACAAGTACCTCTCCGCTCCATGTACAAGTACCTCTCCGCTCCATGTACAAGTACCTCTCCGCTCCATGTACAAGTACCTCTCCGCTCAATGTACAAGTACCTCTCCGCTCCCTGTACAAGTACATCTCCGCTCCATGTACAAGTACCTCTCCGCTCCATGTACAAGTACCTCTCCGCTCAATGTACAAGTGTCGACAGTACCTCTCCGCTCCATGTACAAGTACCTCTCCGCTCCATGTACAAGTACCTCTCCGCTCAATGTACAAGTGTCGACAGTACCTCTCCGCTCCATCTACAAGTACCTCTCCGCTCAATGTACAAGTACCTCTCCGCTGAATGTACAAGTACCTCTCCACTCCATGTACAAGTACCTCTCCGCTCCATGTACAAATACCTCTCCGCTCCATGTACAAGTACCTCTCCGCTCCATGTACAAGCACCTCTCCGCTACATGTACAAGTACCTCTCCGCTCCATGTACAAGTACCTCTCCGCTCCATGTACAAGTACCTCTCCGCTCAATGTACAAGTACCTCTCCGCTCCATGTACAAATACCTCTCCGCTCCATGTACAAATACCTCTCCGCTCCATGTACAAGTACCTCTCCGCTCCATGTACCAGTACCTCTCCGCTCAATGTACAAGTACATCTCCGCTCAATGTACAAGTACATCTCCGCTCAATGTACAAGTACGTCTCCGCTCAATGTACAAGTACCTCTCCGCTCAATGTACAAGTACCTCTCCGCTCCATGTACAAGTACCTCTCCGCTCAATGTACAAGTACATCTCCGCTCCATGTACCAGTACCTCTCCGCTCAATGTACAAGTACCTCTCCGCTCAATGTACAAGTACATATCCGCTCCATGTACAAGTACGTCTCCGCTCAATGTATAAGTACCTCTCCGCTCCATGTACAAGTACCTCTCCGCTCCATGTACAAGTACATCTCCGCTCCATGTACAAGTACATCTCCGCTCCATGTACAAGTACCTCTCCGCTCCATGTACAAGTACCTCTCCGCTCCATGTACAAGTACATCTCCGCTCCATGTACAAGTACCTCTCCGCTCAATGTACAAGTACATCTCCGCTCCATGTACAAGTACATCTCCACTCCATGTACAAGTACCTCTCCGCTCAATGTACAAGTACATCTCCGCTCCATGTACCAGTACCTCTCCGCTCAATGTACAAGTACATCTCCACTCCATGTACAAGTACCTCTCCGCTCAATGTACAAGTACATCTCCGCTCCATGTACCAGTACCTCTCCGCTCAATGTACAAGTACATCTCCACTCCATGTACAAGTACCTCTCCGCTCAATGTACAAGTACATCTCCGCTCCATGTACCAGTACCTCTCCGCTCAATGTACAAGTACATCTCCGCTCCATGTACAAGTACCTCTCCGCTCAATGTACAAGTACCTCTCCGCTCAATGTACAAGTACATCTCCGCTCCATGTACCAGTACCTCTCCGCTCAATGTACAAGTACATCTGCGCTCCATGTAGGGCTGGGTATCGTTCAAAATTTTTCGATATCGATACCGTTTCGATACTTGGATTTCGATACCGGTTCCTGAACGATACTTTTTTCGATACCAATTTTTAGAAAAATCCATTTTAACAAAAATAAAACTGCATTACACATTGAAATTATTTTACAAATCTTTAGTTTCCCCCCATCTTAAGTTTTACAGCAGAAAAAAATAAAACCTACTGTATTTAACATAACTTTAAGTTCTCTAAACGTATTGCCGTCCCTACAAAAAATATTGGAGTACTACAAAGGAAAGAAATGTAGCTAAAACAAATAAATCAGTGGAATAGTTTTCAGTGCAAAACAGAGAGTTGCAAATCAGGGTTTAATGCTCACTGATGCAACAGAACTCTATTCTTGTACAAACTGATGAGATGGCTCCACTTCATGCATGGAAGACTAGTTGAGCATTGACTAGCCTATCAATATAGCCTTATATGCCACAAAGTGAATCGCATTTATATTCAACAAACTATCATGACATCAGCGTTTGTTAACGAGTTGCTAAAAATACATGGGCGATAACTGCCCGCTTGCACATAACGCTAATTAATTAAACATTAACGCTAGCGTTGCAGATCAGTGTGCTCACTGCTGCAACAGAACGTCATTCTTGTCAAATCTGACGAGACAGCTCAACTTCACTGACTAGCCAATCAATATAAATGAATCGCATTTACATTCAACAAACTATCATGACATCAGCGTTTGTTAACGAGTTGCTAAAAATACACAATGCCCGCTTGCGCATAACGTTACGGCGGCAATGAATTAAACGATCTAATGCTACAACTCACAGCCAGATGCATGGATTTGTCAGACTGAGGGATCTGATAACCGCTAACTTGCGGTAAGCTGAGCTGACCCACCTCTCAATTATTTCTCTTGTCTGTGGAAACCAGTCCGTGTTGTTTATGTTTCTTTTCCTGCTTTTCATCATCTTCGCCATATGGTAATCCAGGATAGGAGTAGCTTGAGTGGCTAACTTCTTGTATACTATCCGCACCGCACGCCTGGCTCACAGTCACAACAAACACAGCGGCTAAAGTGGGCGTAACGTTTCCTGCATGCCTCTACATGACAGCCAATCACCAGCCGTATTAGAGCGCGGCGTGCAAGCATGTCGCATGCTTATAGGCTCAATGACGCTGTTTTGTTTTGGTATCGAAAATTGGTATCGATTGACAAGGGAGGCTTCGATACCCCTTAGTATCGATGTTTCCATTTCGGTGCCAAGTAAGTATCGAAACTCGATACCCAGCCCTAGCTCCATGTACAAGTACCTCTCCGCTCAATGTACAAGTACCTCTCCGCTCAATGTACAAGTACCTCTCCGCTCCATGTACAAGTACCTCTCCGCTCCATGTACAAGTACCTCTCCGCTCCATGTACAAGTACCTCTCCGCTCCATGTACAAGTACATCTCTGCTCCATGTACAAGTACCTCTCCGCTCAATGTACAAGTACATCTCCGCTCCATGTACAAGTACCTCTCCGCTCCATGTACAAGTACATCTCCGCTCCATGTACAAGTACCTCTCCGCTCCATGTACAAGTACCTCTCCGCTCAATGTACAAGTACATCTCCGCTCCATGTACAAGTACCTCTCCGCTCCATGTACAAGTACATCTCCGCTCCATGTACAAGTACCTCTCCGCTCAATGTACAAGTACATCTCCGCTCCATGTACAAGTACATCTCCACTCCATGTACAAGTACCTCTCCGCTCAATGTACAAGTACATCTCCGCTCCATGTACCAGTACCTCTCCGCTCAATGTACAAGTACATCTCCACTCCATGTACAAGTACCTCTCCGCTCAATGTACAAATACCTCTCCGCTCCATGTACAAGTACCTCTCCGCTCAATGTCAAGTATCGACAGTACCTCTCCGCTCCATGTACAAGTACCTCTCCGCTGAATGTACAAGTGTCGACAGTACCTCTCCGCTCAATGTACAAGTACCTCTCCGCTCCATGTACAAGTACCTCTCCGCTCTCATGTACAAGTACCTCTCCGCTCCATGTACAAGTACCTCTCCGCTCAATGTACAAGTACCTCTGCGCTCCATGTACAAGTACCTCTCCGCTCAATGTACAAGTACCTCTCCGCTCAATGTACAAGTGTCGACAGTACCTCTCCGCTCCATGTACAAGTACCTCTCCGCTCAATGTACAAGTGTCGACAGTACCTCTACGCTCAATGTACAAGTGTCGACAGTACCTCTCCGCTCTCATGTACAAGTACCTCTCCGATCCATGTACAAGTACATCTCCGCTCCATGTACAAGTACATCTCCGCTCAATGTACAAGTACCTCTCCGCTCCATGTACAAGTACCTCTCCGCTCCATGTACAAGTACCTCTCCGCTCCATGTACAAGTACCTCTCCGCTCAATGTACAAGTACCTCTCCGCTCCATGTACAAGTACCTCTCCGCTCAATGTACAAGTACCTCTCCGCTCCATGTACAAGTACCTCTCCGCTCCATGTACAAGTACCTCTCCGCTCCATGTACAAGTACCTCTCCGCTCAATGTCAAGTATCGACAGTACCTCTCCGCTCCATGTACAAGTACCTCTCCGCTGAATGTACAAGTGTCGACAGTACCTCTCCGCTCAATGTACAAGTACCTCTCCGCTCCATGTACAAGTACCTCTCCGCTCTCATGTACAAGTACCTCTCCGCTCCATGTACAAGTACCTCTCCGCTCAATGTACAAGTACCTCTGCGCTCCATGTACAAGTACCTCTCCGCTCAATGTACAAGTACCTCTCCGCTCAATGTACAAGTGTCGACAGTACCTCTCCGCTCCATGTACAAGTACCTCTCCGCTCAATGTACAAGTGTCGACAGTACCTCTACGCTCAATGTACAAGTGTCGACAGTACCTCTCCGCTCTCATGTACAAGTACCTCTCCGATCCATGTACAAGTACATCTCCGCTCCATGTACAAGTACATCTCCGCTCAATGTACAAGTACCTCTCCGCTCCATGTACAAGTACCTCTCCGCTCCATGTACAAGTACCTCTCCGCTCCATGTACAAGTACCTCTCCGCTCCATGTACAAGTACCTCTCCGCTCAATGTACAAGTACCTCTCCGCTCCATGTACAAGTACCTCTCCGCTCCATGTACAAGTACCTCTCCGCTCCATGTACAAGTACCTCTCCGCTCAATGTACAAGTACCTCTCCGCTCCATGTACAAGTACCTCTCCGCTCCATGTACAAGTACCTCTCCGCTCCATGTACAAGTACCTCTCCGCTCAATGTACAAGTACCTCTCCGCTCCCTGTACAAGTACATCTCCGCTCCATGTACAAGTACCTCTCCGCTCCATGTACAAGTACCTCTCCGCTCAATGTACAAGTGTCGACAGTACCTCTCCGCTCCATGTACAAGTACCTCTCCGCTCCATGTACAAGTACCTCTCCGCTCAATGTACAAGTGTCGACAGTACCTCTCCGCTCCATCTACAAGTACCTCTCCGCTCAATGTACAAGTACCTCTCCGCTGAATGTACAAGTACCTCTCCGCTCCATGTACAAGTACCTCTCCGCTCCATGTACAAATACCTCTCCGCTCCATGTACAAGTACCTCTCCGCTCCATGTACAAGCACCTCTCCGCTACATGTACAAGTACCTCTCCGCTCCATGTACAAGTACCTCTCCGCTCCATGTACAAGTACCTCTCCGCTCAATGTACAAGTACCTCTCCGCTCCATGTACAAATACCTCTCCGCTCCATGTACAAGTACATCTCCACTCCATGTACAAGTACCTCTCCGCTCAATGTACAAGTACATCTCCGCTCCATGTACCAGTACCTCTCCGCTCAATGTACAAGTACATCTCCACTCCATGTACAAGTACCTCTCCGCTCAATGTACAAATACCTCTCCGCTCCATGTACAAGTACCTCTCCGCTCAATGTCAAGTATCGACAGTACCTCTCCGCTCCATGTACAAGTACCTCTCCGCTGAATGTACAAGTGTCGACAGTACCTCTCCGCTCAATGTACAAGTACCTCTCCGCTCCATGTACAAGTACCTCTCCGCTCTCATGTACAAGTACCTCTCCGCTCCATGTACAAGTACCTCTCCGCTCAATGTACAAGTACCTCTGCGCTCCATGTACAAGTACCTCTCCGCTCAATGTACAAGTACCTCTCCGCTCAATGTACAAGTGTCGACAGTACCTCTCCGCTCCATGTACAAGTACCTCTCCGCTCAATGTACAAGTGTCGACAGTACATCTACGCTCAATGTACAAGTGTCGACAGTACCTCTCCGCTCTCATGTACAAGTACCTCTCCGATCCATGTACAAGTACATCTCCGCTCCATGTACAAGTACATCTCCGCTCAATGTACAAGTACCTCTCCGCTCCATGTACAAGTACCTCTCCGCTCCATGTACAAGTACCTCTCCGCTCCATGTACAAGTACCTCTCCGCTCAATGTACAAGTACCTCTCCGCTCCATGTACAAGTACCTCTCCGCTCAATGTACAAGTACCTCTCCGCTCCATGTACAAGTACCTCTCCGCTCCATGTACAAGTACCTCTCCGCTCCATGTACAAGTACCTCTCCGCTCAATGTCAAGTATCGACAGTACCTCTCCGCTCCATGTACAAGTACCTCTCCGCTGAATGTACAAGTGTCGACAGTACCTCTCCGCTCAATGTACAAGTACCTCTCCGCTCCATGTACAAGTACCTCTCCGCTCTCATGTACAAGTACCTCTCCGCTCCATGTACAAGTACCTCTCCGCTCAATGTACAAGTACCTCTGCGCTCCATGTACAAGTACCTCTCCGCTCAATGTACAAGTACCTCTCCGCTCAATGTACAAGTGTCGACAGTACCTCTCCGCTCCATGTACAAGTACCTCTCCGCTCAATGTACAAGTGTCGACAGTACCTCTACGCTCAATGTACAAGTGTCGACAGTACCTCTCCGCTCTCATGTACAAGTACCTCTCCGATCCATGTACAAGTACATCTCCGCTCCATGTACAAGTACATCTCCGCTCAATGTACAAGTACCTCTCCGCTCCATGTACAAGTACCTCTCCGCTCCATGTACAAGTACCTCTCCGCTCCATGTACAAGTACCTCTCCGCTCCATGTACAAGTACCTCTCCGCTCAATGTACAAGTACCTCTCCGCTCCATGTACAAGTACCTCTCCGCTCCATGTACAAGTACCTCTCCGCTCCATGTACAAGTACCTCTCCGCTCAATGTACAAGTACCTCTCCGCTCCATGTACAAGTACCTCTCCGCTCCATGTACAAGTACCTCTCCGCTCCATGTACAAGTACCTCTCCGCTCAATGTACAAGTACCTCTCCGCTCCCTGTACAAGTACATCTCCGCTCCATGTACAAGTACCTCTCCGCTCCATGTACAAGTACCTCTCCGCTCAATGTACAAGTGTCGACAGTACCTCTCCGCTCCATGTACAAGTACCTCTCCGCTCCATGTACAAGTACCTCTCCGCTCAATGTACAAGTGTCGACAGTACCTCTCCGCTCCATCTACAAGTACCTCTCCGCTCAATGTACAAGTACCTCTCCGCTGAATGTACAAGTACCTCTCCGCTCCATGTACAAGTACCTCTCCGCTCCATGTACAAATACCTCTCCGCTCCATGTACAAGTACCTCTCCGCTCCATGTACAAGCACCTCTCCGCTACATGTACAAGTACCTCTCCGCTCCATGTACAAGTACCTCTCCGCTCCATGTACAAGTACCTCTCCGCTCAATGTACAAGTACCTCTCCGCTCCATGTACAAATACCTCTCCGCTCCATGTACAAATACCTCTCCGCTCCATGTACAAGTACCTCTCCGCTCCATGTACCAGTACCTCTCCGCTCAATGTACAAGTACATCTCCGCTCAATGTACAAGTACATCTCCGCTCAATGTACAAGTACGTCTCCGCTCAATGTACAAGTACCTCTCCGCTCAATGTACAAGTACCTCTCCGCTCCATGTACAAGTACCTCTCCGCTCAATGTACAAGTACATCTCCGCTCCATGTACCAGTACCTCTCCGCTCAATGTACAAGTACCTCTCCGCTCAATGTACAAGTACATCTCCGCTCCATGTACAAGTACGTCTCCGCTCAATGTATAAGTACCTCTCCGCTCCATGTACAAGTACCTCTCCGCTCCATGTACAAGTACATCTCCGCTCCATGTACAAGTACATCTCCGCTCCATGTACAAGTACCTCTCCGCTCCATGTACAAGTACCTCTCCGCTCCATGTACAAGTACATCTCCGCTCCATGTACAAGTACCTCTCCGCTCAATGTACAAGTACATCTCCGCTCCATGTACAAGTACATCTCCACTCCATGTACAAGTACCTCTCCGCTCAATGTACAAGTACATCTCCGCTCCATGTACCAGTACCTCTCCGCTCAATGTACAAGTACATCTCCACTCCATGTACAAGTACCTCTCCGCTCAATGTACAAGTACATCTCCGCTCCATGTACCAGTACCTCTCCGCTCAATGTACAAGTACATCTCCACTCCATGTACAAGTACCTCTCCGCTCAATGTACAAGTACATCTCCGCTCCATGTACCAGTACCTCTCCGCTCAATGTACAAGTACATCTCCGCTCCATGTACAAGTACCTCTCCGCTCAATGTACAAGTACCTCTCCGCTCAATGTACAAGTACATCTCCGCTCCATGTACCAGTACCTCTCCGCTCAATGTACAAGTACATCTGCGCTCCATGTAGGGCTGGGTATCGTTCAAAATTTTTCGATATCGATACCGTTTCGATACTTGGATTTCGATACCGGTTCCTGAACGATACTTTTTTCGATACCAATTTTTAGAAAAATCCATTTTAACAAAAATAAAACTGCATTACACATTGAAATTATTTTACAAATCTTTAGTTTCCCCCCATCTTAAGTTTTACAGCAGAAAAAAATAAAACCTACTGTATTTAACATAACTTTAAGTTCTCTAAACGTATTGCCGTCCCTACAAAAAATATTGGAGTACTACAAAGGAAAGAAATGTAGCTAAAACAAATAAATCAGTGGAATAGTTTTCAGTGCAAAACAGAGAGTTGCAAATCAGGGTTTAATGCTCACTGATGCAACAGAACTCTATTCTTGTACAAACTGATGAGATGGCTCCACTTCATGCATGGAAGACTAGTTGAGCATTGACTAGCCTATCAATATAGCCTTATATGCCACAAAGTGAATCGCATTTATATTCAACAAACTATCATGACATCAGCGTTTGTTAACGAGTTGCTAAAAATACATGGGCGATAACTGCCCGCTTGCACATAACGCTAATTAATTAAACATTAACGCTAGCATTGCAGATCAGTGTGCTCACTGCTGCAACAGAACGTCATTCTTGTCAAATCTGACGAGACAGCTCAACTTCACTGACTAGCCAATCAATATAAATGAATCGCATTTACATTCAACAAACTATCATGACATCAGCGTTTGTTAACGAGTTGCTAAAAATACACAATGCCCGCTTGCGCATAACGTTACGGCGGCAATTAATTAAACGATCTAATGCTACAACTCACAGCCAGATGCATGGATTTGTCAGACTGAGGGATCTGATAACCGCTAACTTGCGGTAAGCTGAGCTGACCCACCTCTCAATTATTTCTCTTGTCTGTGGAAACCAGTCCGTGTTGTTTCTGTTTCTTTTCCTGCTTTTCATCATCTTCGCCATATGGTAATCCAGGATAGGAGTAGCTTGAGTGGCTAACTTCTTGTATACTATCCGCACCGCACGCCTGGCTCACAGTCACAACAAACACACCGGCTAAAGTGGGCGTAACGTTTCCTGCATGCCTCTACATGACAGCCAATCACCAGCCGTATTAGAGCGCGGCGTGCAAGCATGTCGCATGCTTATAGGCTCAATGACGCTGTTTTGTTTTGGTATCGAAAATTGGTATCGATTGACAAGGGAGGCTTCGATACCCCTTAGTATCGATGTTTCCATTTCGGTGCCAAGTAAGTATCGAAACTCGATACCCAGCCCTAGCTCCATGTACAAGTACCTCTCCGCTCAATGTACAAGTACCTCTCCGCTCAATGTACAAGTACCTCTCCGCTCCATGTACAAGTACCTCTCCGCTCCATGTACAAGTACCTCTCCGCTCCATGTACAAGTACCTCTCCGCTCCATGTACAAGTACATCTCTGCTCCATGTACAAGTACCTCTCCGCTCAATGTACAAGTACATCTCCGCTCCATGTACAAGTACCTCTCCGCTCCATGTACAAGTACATCTCCGCTCCATGTACAAGTACCTCTCCGCTCCATGTACAAGTACCTCTCCGCTCAATGTACAAGTACATCTCCGCTCCATGTACAAGTACCTCTCCGCTCCATGTACAAGTACATCTCCGCTCCATGTACAAGTACCTCTCCGCTCAATGTACAAGTACATCTCCGCTCCATGTACAAGTACATCTCCACTCCATGTACAAGTACCTCTCCGCTCAATGTACAAGTACATCTCCGCTCCATGTACCAGTACCTCTCCGCTCAATGTACAAGTACATCTCCACTCCATGTACAAGTACCTCTCCGCTCAATGTACAAGTACATCTCCGCTCCATGTACCAGTACCTCTCCGCTCAATGTACAAGTACATCTCCACTCCATGTACAAGTACCTCTCCGCTCAATGTACAAGTACATCTCCGCTCCATGTACCAGTACCTCTCCGCTCAATGTACAAGTACCTCTCCGCTCAATGTACAAGTACATCTCCGCTCCATGTACCAGTACCTCTCCGCTCAATGTACAAGTACATCTGCGCTCCATGTAGGGCTGGGTATCGTTCAAAATTTTTCGATATCGATACCGTTTCGATACTTGGATTTCGATACCGGTTCCTGAACGATACTTTTTTCGATACCAATTTTTAGAAAAATCCATTTTAACAAAAATAAAACTGCATTACACATTGAAATTATTTTACAAATCTTTAGTTTCCCCCCATCTTAAGTTTTACAGCAGAAAAAAATAAAACCTACTGTATTTAACATAACTTTAAGTTCTCTAAACGTATTGCCGTCCCTACAAAAAATATTGGAGTACTACAAAGGAAAGAAATGTAGCTAAAACAAATAAATCAGTGGAATAGTTTTCAGTGCAAAACAGAGAGTTGCAAATCAGGGTTTAATGCTCACTGATGCAACAGAACTCTATTCTTGTACAAACTGATGAGATGGCTCCACTTCATGCATGGAAGACTAGTTGAGCATTGACTAGCCTATCAATATAGCCTTATATGCCACAAAGTGAATCGCATTTATATTCAACAAACTATCATGACATCAGCGTTTGTTAACGAGTTGCTAAAAATACATGGGCGATAACTGCCCGCTTGCACATAACGCTAATTAATTAAACATTAACGCTAGCGTTGCAGATCAGTGTGCTCACTGCTGCAACAGAACGTCATTCTTGTCAAATCTGACGAGACAGCTCAACTTCACTGACTAGCCAATCAATATAAATGAATCGCATTTACATTCAACAAACTATCATGACATCAGCGTTTGTTAACGAGTTGCTAAAAATACACAATGCCCGCTTGCGCATAACGTTACGGCGGCAATTAATTAAACGATCTAATGCTACAACTCACAGCCAGATGCATGGATTTGTCAGACTGAGGGATCTGATAACCGCTAACTTGCGGTAAGCTGAGCTGACCCACCTCTCAATTATTTCTCTTGTCTGTGGAAACCAGTCCGTGTTGTTTCTGTTTCTTTTCCTGCTTTTCATCATCTTCGCCATATGGTAATCCAGGATAGGAGTAGCTTGAGTGGCTAACTTCTTGTATACTATCCGCACCGCACGCCTGGCTCACAGTCACAACAAACACACCGGCTAAAGTGGGCGTAACGTTTCCTGCATGCCTCTACATGACAGCCAATCACCAGCCGTATTAGAGCGCGGCGTGCAAGCATGTCGCATGCTTATAGGCTCAATGACGCTGTTTTGTTTTGGTATCGAAAATTGGTATCGATTGACAAGGGAGGCTTCGATACCCCTTAGTATCGATGTTTCCATTTCGGTGCCAAGTAAGTATCGAAACTCGATACCCAGCCCTAGCTCCATGTACAAGTACCTCTCCGCTCAATGTACAAGTACCTCTCCGCTCAATGTACAAGTACCTCTCCGCTCCATGTACAAGTACCTCTCCGCTCCATGTACAAGTACCTCTCCGCTCCATGTACAAGTACCTCTCCGCTCCATGTACAAGTACATCTCTGCTCCATGTACAAGTACCTCTCCGCTCCATGTACAAGTACCTCTCCGCTCCATGTACAAGTACATCTCTGCTCCATGTACAAGTACCTCTCCGCTCAATGTACAAGTACATCTCCGCTCCATGTACAAGTACCTCTCCGCTCCATGTACAAGTACATCTCCGCTCCATGTACAAGTACCTCTCCGCTCCATGTACAAGTACCTCTCCGCTCAATGTACAAGTACATCTCCGCTCCATGTACAAGTACCTCTCCGCTCCATGTACAAGTACATCTCCGCTCCATGTACAAGTACCTCTCCGCTCAATGTACAAGTACATCTCCGCTCCATGTACAAGTACATCTCCACTCCATGTACAAGTACCTCTCCGCTCAATGTACAAGTACATCTCCGCTCCATGTACCAGTACCTCTCCGCTCAATGTACAAGTACATCTCCACTCCATGTACAAGTACCTCTCCGCTCAATGTACAAGTACATCTCCGCTCCATGTACCAGTACCTCTCCGCTCAATGTACAAGTACATCTCCACTCCATGTACAAGTACCTCTCCGCTCAATGTACAAGTACATCTCCGCTCCATGTACCAGTACCTCTCCGCTCAATGTACAAGTACATCTCCGCTCCATGTACAAGTACCTCTCCGCTCAATGTACAAGTACCTCTCCGCTCAATGTACAAGTACATCTCCGCTCCATGTACCAGTACCTCTCCGCTCAATGTACAAGTACATCTGCGCTCCATGTAGGGCTGGGTATCGTTCAAAATTTTTCGATATCGATACCGTTTCGATACTTGGATTTCGATACCGGTTCCTGAACGATACTTTTTTCGATACCAATTTTTAGAAAAATCCATTTTAACAAAAATAAAACTGCATTACACGTTGAAATTATTTTACAAATCTTTAGTTTCCCCCCATCTTAAGTTTTACAGCAGAAAAAAATAAAACCTACTGTATTTAACATAACTTTAAGTTCTCTAAACGTATTGCCGTCCCTACAAAAAATATTGGAGTACTACAAAGGAAAGAAATGTAGCTAAAACAAATAAATCAGTGGAATAGTTTTCAGTGCAAAACAGAGAGTTGCAAATCAGGGTTTAATGCTCACTGATGCAACAGAACTCTATTCTTGTACAAACTGATGAGATGGCTCCACTTCATGCATGGAAGACTAGTTGAGCATTGACTAGCCTATCAATATAGCCTTATATGCCACAAAGTGAATCGCATTTATATTCAACAAACTATCATGACATCAGCGTTTGTTAACGAGTTGCTAAAAATACATGGGCGATAACTGCCCGCTTGCACATAACGCTAATTAATTAAACATTAACGCTAGCGTTGCAGATCAGTGTGCTCACTGCTGCAACAGAACGTCATTCTTGTCAAATCTGACGAGACAGCTCAACTTCACTGACTAGCCAATCAATATAAATGAATCGCATTTACATTCAACAAACTATCATGACATCAGCGTTTGTTAACGAGTTGCTAAAAATACACAA
Organism: Poromitra crassiceps; assembly: GCF_964638095.1. NCBI lineage: Eukaryota > Metazoa > Chordata > Actinopteri > Beryciformes > Melamphaidae > Poromitra > Poromitra crassiceps. The sequence continues at coordinate 959,884 of NW_028152257.1, forward strand.
TGCCCGCTTGCGCATAACGTTACGGCGGCAATTAATTAAACGATCTAATGCTACAACTCACAGCCAGATGCATGGATTTGTCAGACTGAGGGATCTGATAACCGCTAACTTGCGGTAAGCTGAGCTGACCCACCTCTCAATTATTTCTCTTGTCTGTGGAAACCAGTCCGTGTTGTTTCTGTTTCTTTTCCTGCTTTTCATCATCTTCGCCATATGGTAATCCAGGATAGGAGTAGCTTGAGTGGCTAACTTCTTGTATACTATCCGCACCGCACGCCTGGCTCACAGTCACAACAAACACACCGGCTAAAGTGGGCGTAACGTTTCCTGCATGCCTCTACATGACAGCCAATCACCAGCCGTATTAGAGCGCGGCGTGCAAGCATGTCGCATGCTTATAGGCTCAATGACGCTGTTTTGTTTTGGTATCGAAAATTGGTATCGATTGACAAGGGAGGCTTCGATACCCCTTAGTATCGATGTTTCCATTTCGGTGCCAAGTAAGTATCGAAACTCGATACCCAGCCCTAGCTCCATGTACAAGTACCTCTCCGCTCAATGTACAAGTACCTCTCCGCTCAATGTACAAGTACCTCTCCGCTCCATGTACAAGTACCTCTCCGCTCCATGTACAAGTACCTCTCCGCTCCATGTACAAGTACCTCTCCGCTCCATGTACAAGTACATCTCTGCTCCATGTACAAGTACCTCTCCGCTCAATGTACAAGTACATCTCCGCTCCATGTACAAGTACCTCTCCGCTCCATGTACAAGTACATCTCCGCTCCATGTACAAGTACCTCTCCGCTCCATGTACAAGTACCTCTCCGCTCAATGTACAAGTACATCTCCGCTCCATGTACAAGTACCTCTCCGCTCCATGTACAAGTACATCTCCGCTCCATGTACAAGTACCTCTCCGCTCAATGTACAAGTACATCTCTGCTCCATGTACAAGTACATCTCCACTCCATGTACAAGTACCTCTCCGCTCAATGTACAAGTACATCTCCGCTCCATGTACCAGTACCTCTCCGCTCAATGTACAAGTACATCTCCACTCCATGTACAAGTACCTCTCCGCTCAATGTACAAGTACATCTCCGCTCCATGTACCAGTACCTCTCCGCTCAATGTACAAGTACATCTCCACTCCATGTACAAGTACCTCTCCGCTCAATGTACAAGTACATCTCCGCTCCATGTACCAGTACCTCTCCGCTCCATGTACAAGTACCTCTCCGCTCCATGTACAAGTACCTCTCCGCTCCATGTACAAGTACATCTCTGCTCCATGTACAAGTACCTCTCCGCTCAATGTACAAGTACATCTCCGCTCCATGTACAAGTACCTCTCCGCTCCATGTACAAGTACATCTCCGCTCCATGTACAAGTACCTCTCCGCTCCATGTACAAGTACCTCTCCGCTCAATGTACAAGTACATCTCCGCTCCATGTACAAGTACCTCTCCGCTCCATGTACAAGTACATCTCCGCTCCATGTACAAGTACCTCTCCGCTCAATGTACAAGTACATCTCCGCTCCATGTACAAGTACATCTCCACTCCATGTACAAGTACCTCTCCGCTCAATGTACAAGTACATCTCTGCTCCATGTACCAGTACCTCTCCGCTCAATGTACAAGTACATCTCCACTCCATGTACAAGTACCTCTCCGCTCAATGTACAAGTACATCTGCGCTCCATGTAGGGCTGGGTATCGTTCAAAATTTTTCGATATCGATACCGTTTCGATACTTGGATTTCGATACCGGTTCCTGAACGATACTTTTTTCGATACCAATTTTTAGAAAAATCCATTTTAACAAAAATAAAACTGCATTACACATTGAAATTATTTTACAAATCTTTAGTTTCCCCCCATCTTAAGTTTTACAGCAGAAAAAAATAAAACCTACTGTATTTAACATAACTTTAAGTTCTCTAAACGTATTGCCGTCCCTACAAAAAATATTGGAGTACTACAAAGGAAAGAAATGTAGCTAAAACAAATAAATCAGTGGAATAGTTTTCAGTGCAAAACAGAGAGTTGCAAATCAGGGTTTAATGCTCACTGATGCAACAGAACTCTATTCTTGTACAAACTGATGAGATGGCTCCACTTCATGCATGGAAGACTAGTTGAGCATTGACTAGCCTATCAATATAGCCTTATATGCCACAAAGTGAATCGCATTTATATTCAACAAACTATCATGACATCAGCGTTTGTTAACGAGTTGCTAAAAATACATGGGCGATAACTGCCCGCTTGCACATAACGCTAATTAATTAAACATTAACGCTAGCGTTGCAGATCAGTGTGCTCACTGCTGCAACAGAACGTCATTCTTGTCAAATCTGACGAGACAGCTCAACTTCACTGACTAGCCAATCAATATAAATGAATCGCATTTACATTCAACAAACTATCATGACATCAGCGTTTGTTAACGAGTTGCTAAAAATACACAATGCCCGCTTGCGCATAACGTTACGGCGGCAATTAATTAAACGATCTAATGCTACAACTCACAGCCAGATGCATGGATTTGTCAGACTGAGGGATCTGATAACCGCTAACTTGCGGTAAGCTGAGCTGACCCACCTCTCAATTATTTATCTTGTCTGTGGAAACCAGTCCGTGTTGTTTCTGTTTCTTTTCCTGCTTTTCATCATCTTCGCCATATGGTAATCCAGCATAGGAGTAGCTTGAGTGGCTAACTTCTTGTATACTATCCGCACCGCACGCCTGGCTCACAGTCACAACAAACACACCGGCTAAAGTGGGCGTAACGTTTCCTGCATGCCTCTACATGACAGCCAATCACCAGCCGTATTAGAGCGCGGCGTGCAAGCATGTCGCATGCTTATAGGCTCAATGACGCTGTTTTGTTTTGGTATCGAAAATTGGTATCGATTGACAAGGGAGGCTTCGATACCCCTTAGTATCGATGTTTCCATTTCGGTGCCAAGTAAGTATCGAAACTCGATACCCAGCCCTAGCTCCATGTACAAGTACCTCTCCGCTCAATGTACAAGTACCTCTCCGCTCAATGTACAAGTACCTCTCCGCTCCATGTACAAGTACCTCTCCGCTCCATGTACAAGTACCTCTCCGCTCCATGTACAAGTACCTCTCCGCTCCATGTACAAGTACATCTCTGCTCCATGTACAAGTACCTCTCCGCTCAATGTACAAGTACATCTCCGCTCCATGTACAAGTACCTCTCCGCTCCATGTACAAGTACATCTCCGCTCCATGTACAAGTACCTCTCCGCTCCATGTACAAGTACCTCTCCGCTCAATGTACAAGTACATCTCCGCTCCATGTACAAGTACATCTCTGCTCCATGTACAAGTACCTCTCCGCTCAATGTACAAGTACATCTCCGCTCCATGTACAAGTACCTCTCCGCTCCATGTACAAGTACCTCTCCGGTCCATGTACAAGTACCTCTCCGCTCCATGTACAAGTACCTCTCCGCTCCATGTACAAGTACCTCTCCGCTCAATGTCAAGTGTCGACAGTACCTCTCCGCTCCATGTACAAATACCTCTCCGCTCTCATGTACAAGTACCTCTCCGCTCCATGTACAAGTACCTCTCCGCTCAATGTCAAGTGTCGACAGTACCTCTCCGCTCCATGTACAAATACCTCTCCGCTCCATGTACAAGTACCTCTCCGCTCTCATGTACAAGTACCTCTCCGCTCCATGTACAAGTAGCTCTCCGCTCAATGTACAAGTGTCGACAGTACCTTTCCGCTCCATGTACAAATACCTCTCCGCTCTCATGTACAAGTACCTCTCCGCTCCATGTACAAGTACCTCTCCGATCAATGTACAAATACCTCTCCGCTCCATGTATAAGTACCTCTCCGCTCTATGTACAAGTACCTCTCCGCTCCATGTACAAGTACCTCTCCGCTCAATGTACAAATACCTCTCCGCTCCATGTACAAGTAGCTCTCCGCTGAATGTACAAGTGTCGACAGTACCTCTCCGCTCAATGTACAAGTACCTCTCCGCTCAATGTACAAATACCTCTCCGCTCCATGTACAAGTACCTCTCCGCTCAATGTCAAGTATCGACAGTACCTCTCCGCTCCATGTACAAGTACCTCTCCGCTGAATGTACAAGTGTCGACAGTACCTCTCCGCTCAATGTACAAGTACCTCTCCGCTCCATGTACAAGTACCTCTCCGCTCTCATGTACAAGTACCTCTCCGCTCCATGTACAAGTACCTCTCCGCTCAATGTACAAGTACCTCTCCGCTCCATGTACAAGTACCTCTCCGCTCCATGTACAAGTACCTCTCCGCTCCATGTACAAGTACCTCTCCGCTCAATGTACAAGTGTCGACAGTACCTCTCCGCTCCATGTACAAGTACCTCTCCGCTCCATGTACAAGTACCTCTCCGCTCAATGTACAAGTGTCGACAGTACCTCTCCGCTCCATCTACAAGTACCTCTCCGCTCAATGTACAAGTACCTCTCCGCTGAATGTACAAGTACCTCTCCGCTCCATGTACAAGCACCTCTCCGCTACATGTACAAGTACCTCTCCGCTCCATGTACAAGTACCTCTCCGCTGAATGTACAAGTACCTCTCCGCTCCATGTACAAATACCTCTCCGCTCCATGTACAAGTACCTCTCCGCTCCATGTACAAGCACCTCTCCGCTACATGTACAAGTACCTCTCCGCTCCATGTACAAGTACCTCTCCGCTCCATGTACAAGTACCTCTCCGCTCAATGTACAAGTACCTCTCCGCTCCATGTACAAATACCTCTCCGCTCCATGTACAAATACCTCTCCGCTCCATGTACAAGTACCTCTCCGCTCCATTTACCAGTACCTCTCCGCTCAATGTACAAGTACATCTCCGCTCAATGTACAAGTACATCTCCGCTCAATGTACAAGTACGTCTCCGCTCAATGTACAAGTACCTCTCCGCTCAATGTACAAGTACCTCTCCGCTCCATGTACAAGTACCTCTCCGCTCAATGTACAAGTACATCTCCGCTCCATGTACCAGTACCTCTCCGCTCAATGTACAAGTACCTCTCCGCTCAATGTACAAGTACATCTCCGCTCCATGTACAAGTACGTCTCCGCTCAATGTATAAGTACCTCTCCGCTCCATGTACAAGTACCTCTCCGCTCCATGTACAAGTACATCTCCGCTCCATGTACAAGTACATCTCCGCTCCATGTACAAGTACCTCTCCGCTCCATGTACAAGTACCTCTCCGCTCCATGTACAAGTACATCTCCGCTCCATGTACAAGTACCTCTCCGCTCAATGTACAAGTACATCTCCGCTCCATGTACAAGTACATCTCCACTCCATGTACAAGTACCTCTCCGCTCAATGTACAAGTACATCTCCGCTCCATGTACCAGTACCTCTCCGCTCAATGTACAAGTACATCTCCACTCCATGTACAAGTACCTCTCCGCTCAATGTACAAGTACATCTCCGCTCCATGTACCAGTACCTCTCCGCTCAATGTACAAGTACATCTCCACTCCATGTACAAGTACCTCTCCGCTCAATGTACAAGTACATCTCCGCTCCATGTACCAGTACCTCTCCGCTCAATGTACAAGTACATCTCCGCTCCATGTACAAGTACCTCTCCGCTCAATGTACAAGTACCTCCCCGCTCAATGTACAAGTACATCTCCGCTCCATGTACCAGTACCTCTCCGCTCAATGTACAAGTACATCTGCGCTCCATGTAGGGCTGGGTATCGTTCAAAATTTTTCGATATCGATACCGTTTCGATACTTGGATTTCGATACCGGTTCCTGAACGATACTTTTTTCGATACCAATTTTTAGAAAAATCCATTTTAACAAAAATAAAACTGCATTACACATTGAAATTATTTTACAAATCTTTAGTTTCCCCCCATCTTAAGTTTTACAGCAGAAAAAAATAAAACCTACTGTATTTAACATAACTTTAAGTTCTCTAAACGTATTGCCGTCCCTACAAAAAATATTGGAGTACTACAAAGGAAAGAAATGTAGCTAAAACAAATAAATCAGTGGAATAGTTTTCAGTGCAAAACAGAGAGTTGCAAATCAGGGTTTAATGCTCACTGATGCAACAGAACTCTATTCTTGTACAAACTGATGAGATGGCTCCACTTCATGCATGGAAGACTAGTTGAGCATTGACTAGCCTATCAATATAGCCTTATATGCCACAAAGTGAATCGCATTTATATTCAACAAACTATCATGACATCAGCGTTTGTTAACGAGTTGCTAAAAATACATGGGCGATAACTGCCCGCTTGCACATAACGCTAATTAATTAAACATTAACGCTAGCGTTGCAGATCAGTGTGCTCACTGCTGCAACAGAACGTCATTCTTGTCAAATCTGACGAGACAGCTCAACTTCACTGACTAGCCAATCAATATAAATGAATCGCATTTACATTCAACAAACTATCATGACATCAGCGTTTGTTAACGAGTTGCTAAAAATACACAATGCCCGCTTGCGCATAACGTTACGGCGGCAATTAATTAAACGATCTAATGCTACAACTCACAGCCAGATGCATGGATTTGTCAGACTGAGGGATCTGATAACCGCTAACTTGCGGTAAGCTGAGCTGACCCACCTCTCAATTATTTCTCTTGTCTGTGGAAACCAGTCCGTGTTGTTTCTGTTTCTTTTCCTGCTTTTCATCATCTTCGCCATATGGTAATCCAGCATAGGAGTAGCTTGAGTGGCTAACTTCTTGTATACTATCCGCACCGCACGCCTGGCTCACAGTCACAACAAACACACCGGCTAAAGTGGGCGTAACGTTTCCTGCATGCCTCTACATGACAGCCAATCACCAGCCGTATTAGAGCGCGGCGTGCAAGCATGTCGCATGCTTATAGGCTCAATGACGCTGTTTTGTTTTGGTATCGAAAATTGGTATCGATTGACAAGGGAGGCTTCGATACCCCTTAGTATCGATGTTTCCATTTCGGTGCCAAGTAAGTATCGAAACTCGATACCCAGCCCTAGCTCCATGTACAAGTACCTCTCCGCTCAATGTACAAGTACCTCTCTGCTCAATGTACAAGTACCTCTCCGCTCCATGTACAAGTACCTCTCCGCTCCATGTACAAGTACCTCTCCGCTCCATGTACAAGTACCTCTCCGCTCCATGTACAAGTACATCTCTGCTCCATGTACAAGTACCTCTCCGCTCAATGTACAAGTACATCTCCGCTCCATGTACAAGTACCTCTCCGCTCCATGTACAAGTACATCTCCGCTCCATGTACAAGTACCTCTCCGCTCCATGTACAAGTACCTCTCCGCTCAATGTACAAGTGTCGACAGTACCTCTCCGCTCCATGTACAAGTACCTCTCCGCTCCATGTACAAGTACCTCTCCGCTCAATGTACAAGTGTCGACAGTACCTCTCCGCTCCATCTACAAGTACCTCTCCGCTCAATGTACAAGTACCTCTCCGCTGAATGTACAAGTACCTCTCCGCTCCATGTACAAGTACCTCTCCGCTCCATGTACAAATACCTCTCCGCTCCATGTACAAGTACCTCTCCGCTCCATGTACAAGCACCTCTCCGCTACATGTACAAGTACCTCTCCGCTCCATGTACAAGTACCTCTCCGCTCCATGTACAAGTACCTCTCCGCTCAATGTACAAGTACCTCTCCGCTCCATGTACAAATACCTCTCCGCTCCATGTACAAATACCTCTCCGCTCCATGTACAAGTACCTCTCCGCTCCATGTACCAGTACCTCTCCGCTCAATGTACAAGTACATCTCCGCTCAATGTACAAGTACATCTCCGCTCAATGTACAAGTACGTCTCCGCTCAATGTACAAGTACCTCTCCGCTCAATGTACAAGTACCTCTCCGCTCCATGTACAAGTACCTCTCCGCTCAATGTACAAGTACATCTCCGCTCCATGTACCAGTACCTCTCCGCTCAATGTACAAGTACCTCTCCGCTCAATGTACAAGTACATCTCCGCTCCATGTACAAGTACGTCTCCGCTCAATGTATAAGTACCTCTCCGCTCCATGTACAAGTACCTCTCCGCTCCATGTACAAGTACATCTCCGCTCCATGTACAAGTACATCTCCGCTCCATGTACAAGTACCTCTCCGCTCCATGTACAAGTACCTCTCCGCTCCATGTACAAGTACATCTCCGCTCCATGTACAAGTACCTCTCCGCTCAATGTACAAGTACATCTCCGCTCCATGTACAAGTACATCTCCACTCCATGTACAAGTACCTCTCCGCTCAATGTACAAGTACATCTCCGCTCCATGTACCAGTACCTCTCCGCTCAATGTACAAGTACATCTCCACTCCATGTACAAGTACCTCTCCGCTCAATGTACAAGTACATCTCCGCTCCATGTACCAGTACCTCTCCGCTCAATGTACAAGTACATCTCCACTCCATGTACAAGTACCTCTCCGCTCAATGTACAAGTACATCTCCGCTCCATGTACCAGTACCTCTCCGCTCAATGTACAAGTACATCTCCGCTCCATGTACAAGTACCTCTCCGCTCAATGTACAAGTACCTCTCCGCTCAATGTACAAGTACATCTCCGCTCCATGTACCAGTACCTCTCCGCTCAATGTACAAGTACATCTGCGCTCCATGTAGGGCTGGGTATCGTTCAAAATTTTTCGATATCGATACCGTTTCGATACTTGGATTTCGATACCGGTTCCTGAACGATACTTTTTTCGATACCAATTTTTAGAAAAATCCATTTTAACAAAAATAAAACTGCATTACACATTGAAATTATTTTACAAATCTTTAGTTTCCCCCCATCTTAAGTTTTACAGCAGAAAAAAATAAAACCTACTGTATTTAACATAACTTTAAGTTCTCTAAACGTATTGCCGTCCCTACAAAAAATATTGGAGTACTACAAAGGAAAGAAATGTAGCTAAAACAAATAAATCAGTGGAATAGTTTTCAGTGCAAAACAGAGAGTTGCAAATCAGGGTTTAATGCTCACTGATGCAACAGAACTCTATTCTTGTACAAACTGATGAGATGGCTCCACTTCATGCATGGAAGACTAGTTGAGCATTGACTAGCCTATCAATATAGCCTTATATGCCACAAAGTGAATCGCATTTATATTCAACAAACTATCATGACATCAGCGTTTGTTAACGAGTTGCTAAAAATACATGGGCGATAACTGCCCGCTTGCACATAACGCTAATTAATTAAACATTAACGCTAGCGTTGCAGATCAGTGTGCTCACTGCTGCAACAGAACGTCATTCTTGTCAAATCTGACGAGACAGCTCAACTTCACTGACTAGCCAATCAATATAAATGAATCGCATTTACATTCAACAAACTATCATGACATCAGCGTTTGTTAACGAGTTGCTAAAAATACACAATGCCCGCTTGCGCATAACGTTACGGCGGCAATTAATTAAACGATCTAATGCTACAACTCACAGCCAGATGCATGGATTTGTCAGACTGAGGGATCTGATAACCGCTAACTTGCGGTAAGCTGAGCTGACCCACCTCTCAATTATTTCTCTTGTCTGTGGAAACCAGTCCGTGTTGTTTCTGTTTCTTTTCCTGCTTTTCATCATCTTCGCCATATGGTAATCCAGCATAGGAGTAGCTTGAGTGGCTAACTTCTTGTATACTATCCGCACCGCACGCCTGGCTCACAGTCACAACAAACACACCGGCTAAAGTGGGCGTAACGTTTCCTGCATGCCTCTACATGACAGCCAATCACCAGCCGTATTAGAGCGCGGCGTGCAAGCATGTCGCATGCTTATAGGCTCAATGACGCTGTTTTGTTTTGGTATCGAAAATTGGTATCGATTGACAAGGGAGGCTTCGATACCCCTTAGTATCGATGTTTCCATTTCGGTGCCAAGTAAGTATCGAAACTCGATACCCAGCCCTAGCTCCATGTACAAGTACCTCTCCGCTCAATGTACAAGTACCTCTCCGCTCAATGTACAAGTACCTCTCCGCTCCATGTACAAGTACCTCTCCGCTCCATGTACAAGTACCTCTCCGCTCCATGTACAAGTACCTCTCCGCTCCATGTACAAGTACATCTCTGCTCCATGTACAAGTACCTCTCCGCTCAATGTACAAGTACATCTCCGCTCCATGTACAAGTACCTCTCCGCTCCATGTACAAGTACATCTCCGCTCCATGTACAAGTACCTCTCCGCTCCATGTACAAGTACCTCTCCGCTCAATGTACAAGTACATCTCCGCTCCATGTACAAGTACATCTCTGCTCCATGTACAAGTACCTCTCCGCTCAATGTACAAGTACATCTCCGCTCCATGTACAAGTACCTCTCCGCTCCATGTACAAGTACCTCTCCGGTCCATGTACAAGTACCTCTCCGCTCCATGTACAAGTACCTCTCCGCTCCATGTACAAGTACCTCTCCGCTCAATGTCAAGTGTCGACAGTACCTCTCCGCTCCATGTACAAATACCTCTCCGCTCTCATGTACAAGTACCTCTCCGCTCCATGTACAAGTACCTCTCCGCTCAATGTCAAGTGTCGACAGTACCTCTCCGCTCCATGTACAAATACCTCTCCGCTCCATGTACAAGTACCTCTCCGCTCTCATGTACAAGTACCTCTCCGCTCCATGTACAAGTAGCTCTCCGCTCAATGTACAAGTGTCGACAGTACCTTTCCGCTCCATGTACAAATACCTCTCCGCTCTCATGTACAAGTACCTCTCCGCTCCATGTACAAGTACCTCTCCGCTCAATGTACAAATACCTCTCCGCTCCATGTATAAGTACCTCTCCGCTCTATGTACAAGTACCTCTCCGCTCCATGTACAAGTACCTCTCCGCTCAATGTACAAATACCTCTCCGCTCCATGTACAAGTAGCTCTCCGCTGAATGTACAAGTGTCGACAGTACCTCTCCGCTCAATGTACAAGTACCTCTCCGCTCAATGTACAAATACCTCTCCGCTCCATGTACAAGTACCTCTCCGCTCAATGTCAAGTATCGACAGTACCTCTCCGCTCCATGTACAAGTACCTCTCCGCTGAATGTACAAGTGTCGACAGTACCTCTCCGCTCAATGTACAAGTACCTCTCCGCTCCATGTACAAGTACCTCTCCGCTCTCATGTACAAGTACCTCTCCGCTCCATGTACAAGTACCTCTCCGCTCAATGTACAAGTACCTCTGCGCTCCATGTACAAGTACCTCTCCGCTCAATGTACAAGTACCTCTCCGCTCAATGTACAAGTGTCGACAGTACCTCTCCGCTCCATGTACAAGTACCTTTCCGCTCAATGTACAAGTGTCGACAGTACCTCTACGCTCAATGTACAAGTGTCGACAGTACCTCTCCGCTCTCATGTACAAGTACCTCTCCGATCCATGTACAAGTACATCTCCGCTCCATGTACAAGTACATCTCCGCTCAATGTACAAGTACCTCTCCGCTCCATGTACAAGTACCTCTCCGCTCCATGTACAAGTACCTCTCCGCTCCATGTACAAGTACCTCTCCGCTCCATGTACAAGTACCTCTCCGCTCAATGTACAAGTACCTCTCCGCTCCATGTACAAGTACCTCTCCGCTCAATGTACAAGTACCTCTCCGCTCCATGTACAAGTACCTCTCCGCTCCATGTACAAGTACCTCTCCGCTCCATGTACAAGTACCTCTCCGCTCAATGTCAAGTATCGACAGTACCTCTCCGCTCCATGTACAAGTACCTCTCCGCTGAATGTACAAGTGTCGACAGTACCTCTCCGCTCAATGTACAAGTACCTCTCCGCTCCATGTACAAGTACCTCTCCGCTCTCATGTACAAGTACCTCTCCGCTCCATGTACAAGTACCTCTCCGCTCAATGTACAAGTACCTCTGCGCTCCATGTACAAGTACCTCTCCGCTCAATGTACAAGTACCTCTCCGCTCAATGTACAAGTGTCGACAGTACCTCTCCGCTCCATGTACAAGTACCTCTCCGCTCAATGTACAAGTGTCGACAGTACCTCTACGCTCAATGTACAAGTGTCGACAGTACCTCTCCGCTCTCATGTACAAGTACCTCTCCGATCCATGTACAAGTACATCTCCGCTCCATGTACAAGTACATCTCCGCTCAATGTACAAGTACCTCTCCGCTCCATGTACAAGTACCTCTCCGCTCCATGTACAAGTACCTCTCCGCTCCATGTACAAGTACCTCTCCGCTCCATGTACAAGTACCTCTCCGCTCAATGTACAAGTACCTCTCCGCTCCATGTACAAGTACCTCTCCGCTCCATGTACAAGTACCTCTCCGCTCCATGTACAAGTACCTCTCTGCTCAATGTACAAGTACCTCTCCGCTCCATGTACAAGTACCTCTCCGCTCCATGTACAAGTACCTCTCCGCTCCATGTACAAGTACCTCTCCGCTCAATGTACAAGTACCTCTCCGCTCCCTGTACAAGTACATCTCCGCTCCATGTACAAGTACCTCTCCGCTCCATGTACAAGTACCTCTCCGCTCAATGTACAAGTGTCGACAGTACCTCTCCGCTCCATGTACAAGTACCTCTCCGCTCCATGTACAAGTACCTCTCCGCTCAATGTACAAGTGTCGACAGTACCTCTCCGCTCCATCTACAAGTACCTCTCCGCTCAATGTACAAGTACCTCTCCGCTGAATGTACAAGTACCTCTCCGCTCCATGTACAAGTACCTCTCCGCTCCATGTACAAATACCTCTCCGCTCCATGTACAAGTACCTCTCCGCTCCATGTACAAGCACCTCTCCGCTACATGTACAAGTACCTCTCCGCTCCATGTACAAGTACCTCTCCGCTCAATGTACAAGTACCTCTCCGCTCCATGTACAAATACCTCTCCGCTCCATGTACAAATACCTCTCCGCTCCATGTACAAGTACCTCTCCGCTCCATGTACCAGTACCTCTCTGCTCAATGTACAAGTACATCTCCGCTCAATGTACAAGTACATCTCCGCTCAATGTACAAGTACGTCTCCGCTCAATGTACAAGTACCTCTCCGCTCAATGTACAAGTACCTCTCCGCTCCATGTACAAGTACCTCTCCGCTCAATGTACAAGTACATCTCCGCTCCATGTACCAGTACCTCTCCGCTCAATGTACAAGTACCTCTCCGCTCAATGTACAAGTACATCTCCGCTCCATGTACAAGTACGTCTCCGCTCAATGTATAAGTACCTCTCCGCTCCATGTACAAGTACCTCTCCGCTCCATGTACAAGTACATCTCCGCTCCATGTACAAGTACATCTCCGCTCCATGTACAAGTACCTCTCCGCTCCATGTACAAGTACCTCTCCGCTCCATGTACAAGTACATCTCCGCTCCATGTACAAGTACCTCTCCGCTCAATGTACAAGTACATCTCCGCTCCATGTACAAGTACATCTCCACTCCATGTACAAGTACCTCTCCGCTCAATGTACAAGTACATCTCCGCTCCATGTACCAGTACCTCTCCGCTCAATGTACAAGTACATCTCCACTCCATGTACAAGTACCTCTCCGCTCAATGTACAAGTACATCTCCGCTCCATGTACCAGTACCTCTCCGCTCAATGTACAAGTACATCTCCACTCCATGTACAAGTACCTCTCCGCTCAATGTACAAGTACATCTCCGCTCCATGTACCAGTACCTCTCCGCTCAATGTACAAGTACATCTCCGCTCCATGTACAAGTACCTCTCCGCTCAATGTACAAGTACCTCTCCGCTCAATGTACAAGTACATCTCCGCTCCATGTACAAGTACATCTCCGCTCCATGTACCAGTACCTCTCCGCTCAATGTACAAGTACATCTGCGCTCCATGTAGGGTTGGGTATCGTTCAAAATTTTTCGATATCGATACCGTTTCGATACTTGGATTTCGATACCGGTTCCTGAACGATACTTTTTTCGATACCAATTTTTAGAAAAATCCATTTTAACAAAAATAAAACTGCATTACACATTGAAATTATTTTACAAATCTTTAGTTTCCCCCCATCTTAAGTTTTACAGCAGAAAAAAATAAAACCTACTGTATTTAACATAACTTTAAGTTCTCTAAACGTATTGCCGTCCCTACAAAAAATATTGGAGTACTACAAAGGAAAGAAATGTAGCTAAAACAAATAAATCAGTGGAATAGTTTTCAGTGCAAAACAGAGAGTTGCAAATCAGGGTTTAATGCGCACTGATGCAACAGAACTCTATTCTTGTACAAACTGATGAGATGGCTCCACTTCATGCATGGAAGACTAGTTGAGCATTGACTAGCCTATCAATATAGCCTTATATGCCACAAAGTGAATCGCATTTATATTCAACAAACTATCATGACATCAGCGTTTGTTAACGAGTTGCTAAAAATACATGGGCGATAACTGCCCGCTTGCACATAACGCTAATTAATTAAACATTAACGCTAGCGTTGCAGATCAGTGTGCTCACTGCTGCAACAGAACGTCATTCTTGTCAAATCTGACGAGACAGCTCAACTTCACTGACTAGCCAATCAATATAAATGAATCGCATTTACATTCAACAAACTATCATGACATCAGCGTTTGTTAACGAGTTGCTAAAAATACACAATGCCCGCTTGCGCATAACGTTACGGCGGCAATTAATTAAACGATCTAATGCTACAACTCACAGCCAGATGCATGGATTTGTCAGACTGAGGGATCTGATAACCGCTAACTTGCGGTAAGCTGAGCTGACCCACCTCTCAATTATTTCTCTTGTCTGTGGAAACCAGTCCGTGTTGTTTCTGTTTCTTTTCCTGCTTTTCATCATCTTCGCCATATGGTAATCCAGGATAGGAGTAGCTTGAGTGGCTAACTTCTTGTATACTATCCGCACCGCACGCCTGGCTCACAGTCACAACAAACACACCGGCTAAAGTGGGCGTAACGTTTCCTGCATGCCTCTACATGACAGCCAATCACCAGCCGTATTAGAGCGCGGCGTGCAAGCATGTCGCATGCTTATAGGCTCAATGACGCTGTTTTGTTTTGGTATCGAAAATTGGTATCGATTGACAAGGGAGGCTTCGATACCCCTTAGTATCGATGTTTCCATTTCGGTGCCAAGTAAGTATCGAAACTCGATACCCAGCCCTAGCTCCATGTACAAGTACCTCTCCGCTCAATGTACAAGTACCTCTCCGCTCAATGTACAAGTACCTCTCCGCTCCATGTACAAGTACCTCTCCGCTCCATGTACAAGTACCTCTCCGCTCCATGTACAAGTACCTCTCCGCTCCATGTACAAGTACATCTCTGGTCCATGTACAAGTACCTCTCCGCTCAATGTACAAGTACATCTCCGCTCCATGTACAAGTACCTCTCCGCTCCATGTACAAGTACATCTCCGCTCCATGTACAAGTACCTCTCCGCTCCATGTACAAGTACCTCTCCGCTCAATGTACAAGTACATCTCCGCTCCATGTACAAGTACCTCTCCGCTCCATGTACAAGTACCTCTCCGCTCCATGTACAAGTACCTCTCCGCTCAATGTACAAGTGTCGACAGTACCTCTCCGCTCCATGTACAAGTACCTCTCCGCTCCATGTACAAGTACCTCTCCGCTCAATGTACAAGTGTCGACAGTACCTCTCCGCTCCATCTACAAGTACCTCTCCGCTCAATGTACAAGTACCTCTCCGCTGAATGTACAAGTACCTCTCCGCTCCATGTACAAGTACCTCTCCGCTCCATGTACAAATACCTCTCCGCTCCATGTACAAGTACCTCTCCGCTCCATGTACAAGCACCTCTCCGCTACATGTACAAGTACCTCTCCGCTCCATGTACAAGTACCTCTCCGCTCCATGTACAAGTACCTCTCCGCTCAATGTACAAGTACCTCTCCGCTCCATGTACAAATACCTCTCCGCTCCATGTACAAATACCTCTCCGCTCCATGTACAAGTACCTCTCCGCTCCATGTACCAGTACCTCTCCGCTCAATGTACAAGTACATCTCCGCTCAATGTACAAGTACATCTCCGCTCAATGTACAAGTACGTCTCCGCTCAATGTACAAGTACCTCTCCGCTCAATGTACAAGTACCTCTCCGCTCCATGTACAAGTACCTCTCCGCTCAATGTACAAGTACATCTCCGCTCAATGTACAAGTACATCTCCGCTCAATGTACAAGTACGTCTCCGCTCAATGTACAAGTACCTCTCCGCTCAATGTACAAGTACCTCTCCGCTCCATGTACAAGTACCTCTCCGCTCAATGTACAAGTACATCTCCGCTCCATGTACCAGTACCTCTCCGCTCAATGTACAAGTACCTCTCCGCTCAATGTACAAGTACATCTCCGCTCCATGTACAAGTACGTCTCCGCTCAATGTATAAGTACCTCTCCGCTCCATGTACAAGTACCTCTCCGCTCAATGTACAAGTACATCTCCGCTCCATGTACAAGTACATCTCCGCTCCATGTACAAGTACCTCTCCGCTCCATGTACAAGTACCTCTCCGCTCCATGTACAAGTACATCTCCGCTCCATGTACAAGTACCTCTCCGCTCAATGTACAAGTACATCTCCGCTCCATGTACAAGTACATCTCCACTCCATGTACAAGTACCTCTCCGCTCAATGTACAAGTACATCTCCGCTCCATGTACCAGTACCTCTCCGCTCAATGTACAAGTACATCTCCACTCCATGTACAAGTACCTCTCCGCTCAATGTACAAGTACATCTCCGCTCCATGTACCAGTACCTCTCCGCTCAATGTACAAGTACATCTCCACTCCATGTACAAGTACCTCTCCGCTCAATGTACAAGTACATCTCCGCTCCATGTACCAGTACCTCTCCGCTCAATGTACAAGTACATCTCCGCTCCATGTACAAGTACCTCTCCGCTCAATGTACAAGTACCTCTCCGCTCAATGTACAAGTACATCTCCGCTCCATGTACCAGTACCTCTCCGCTCAATGTACAAGTACATCTGCGCTCCATGTAGGGCTGGGTATCGTTCAAAATTTTTCGATATCAATACCGTTTCGATACTTGGATTTCGATACCGGTTCCTGAACGATACTTTTTTCGATACCAATTTTTAGAAAAATCCATTTTAACAAAAATAAAACTGCATTACACATTGAAATTATTTTACAAATCTTTAGTTTCCCCCCATCTTAAGTTTTACAGCAGAAAAAAATAAAACCTACTGTATTTAACATAACTTTAAGTTCTCTAAACGTATTGCCGTCCCTACAAAAAATATTGGAGTACTACAAAGGAAAGAAATGTAGCTAAAACAAATAAATCAGTGGAATAGTTTTCAGTGCAAAACAGAGAGTTGCAAATCAGGGTTTAATGCTCACTGATGCAACAGAACTCTATTCTTGTACAAACTGATGAGATGGCTCCACTTCATGCATGGAAGACTAGTTGAGCATTGACTAGCCTATCAATATAGCCTTATATGCCACAAAGTGAATCGCATTTATATTCAACAAACTATCATGACATCAGCGTTTGTTAACGAGTTGCTAAAAATACATGGGCGATAACTGCCCGCTTGCACATAACGCTAATTAATTAAACATTAACGCTAGCGTTGCAGATCAGTGTGCTCACTGCTGCAACAGAACGTCATTCTTGTCAAATCTGACGAGACAGCTCAACTTCACTGACTAGCCAATCAATATAAATGAATCGCATTTACATTCAACAAACTATCATGACATCAGCGTTTGTTAACGAGTTGCTAAAAATACACAATGCCCGCTTGCGCATAACGTTACGGCGGCAATTAATTAAACGATCTAATGCTACAACTCACAGCCAGATGCATGGATTTGTCAGACTGAGGGATCTGATAACCGCTAACTTGCGGTAAGCTGAGCTGACCCACCTCTCAATTATTTCTCTTGTCTGTGGAAACCAGTCCGTGTTGTTTCTGTTTCTTTTCCTGCTTTTCATCATCTTCGCCATATGGTAATCCAGGATAGGAGTAGCTTGAGTGGCTAACTTCTTGTATACTATCCGCACCGCACGCCTGGCTCACAGTCACAACAAACACACCGGCTAAAGTGGGCGTAACGTTTCCTGCATGCCTCTACATGACAGCCAATCACCAGCCGTATTAGAGCGCGGCGTGCAAGCATGTCGCATGCTTATAGGCTCAATGACGCTGTTTTGTTTTGGTATCGAAAATTGGTATCGATTGACAAGGGAGGCTTCGATACCCCTTAGTATCGATGTTTCCATTTCGGTGCCAAGTAAGTATCGAAACTCGATACCCAGCCCTAGCTCCATGTACAAGTACCTCTCCGCTCAATGTACAAGTACCTCTCCGCTCAATGTACAAGTACCTCTCCGCTCCATGTACAAGTACCTCTCCGCTCCATGTACAAGTACCTCTCCGCTCCATGTACAAGTACCTCTCCGCTCCATGTACAAGTACATCTCTGCTCCATGTACAAGTACCTCTCCGCTCAATGTACAAGTACATCTCCGCTCCATGTACAAGTACCTCTCCGCTCCATGTACAAGTACATCTCCGCTCCATGTACAAGTACCTCTCCGCTCCATGTACAAGTACCTCTCCGCTCAATGTACAAGTACATCACCGCTCCATGTACAAGTACCTCTCCGCTCCATGTACAAGTACCTCTCCGCTCCATGTACAAGTACCTCTCCGCTCAATGTACAAGTGTCGACAGTACCTCTCCACTCCATGTACAAGTACCTCTCCGCTCCATGTACAAGTACCTCTCCGCTCAATGTACAAGTGTCGACAGTACCTCTCCGCTCCATCTACAAGTACCTCTCCGCTCAATGTACAAGTACCTCTCCGCTGAATGTACAAGTACCTCTCCGCTCCATGTACAAGTACCTCTCCGCTCCATGTACAAATACCTCTCCGCTCCATGTACAAGTACCTCTCCGCTCCATGTACAAGCACCTCTCCGCTACATGTACAAGTACCTCTCCGCTCCATGTACAAGTACCTCTCCGCTCCATGTACAAGTACCTCTCCGCTCAATGTACAAGTACCTCTCCGCTCCATGTACAAATACCTCTCCGCTCCATGTACAAATACCTCTCCGCTCCATGTACAAGTACCTCTCCGCTCCATGTACCAGTACCTCTCCGCTCAATGTACAAGTACATCTCCGCTCAATGTACAAGTACATCTCCGCTCAATGTACAAGTACGTCTCCGCTCAATGTACAAGTACCTCTCCGCTCAATGTACAAGTACCTCTCCGCTCCATGTACAAGTACCTCTCCGCTCAATGTACAAGTACATCTCCGCTCAATGTACAAGTACATCTCCGCTCAATGTACAAGTACGTCTCCGCTCAATGTACAAGTACCTCTCCGCTCAATGTACAAGTACCTCTCCGCTCCATGTACAAGTACCTCTCCGCTCAATGTACAAGTACATCTCCGCTCCATGTACCAGTACCTCTCCGCTCAATGTACAAGTACCTCTCCGCTCAATGTACAAGTACATCTCCGCTCCATGTACAAGTACGTCTCCGCTCAATGTATAAGTACCTCTCCGCTCCATGTACAAGTACCTCTCCGCTCAATGTACAAGTACATCTCCGCTCCATGTACAAGTACATCTCCGCTCCATGTACAAGTACCTCTCCGCTCCATGTACAAGTACCTCTCCGCTCCATGTACAAGTACATCTCCGCTCCATGTACAAGTACCTCTCCGCTCAATGTACAAGTACATCTCCGCTCCATGTACAAGTACATCTCCACTCCATGTACAAGTACCTCTCCGCTCAATGTACAAGTACATCTCCGCTCCATGTACCAGTACCTCTCCGCTCAATGTACAAGTACATCTCCACTCCATGTACAAGTACCTCTCCGCTCAATGTACAAGTACATCTCCGCTCCATGTACCAGTACCTCTCCGCTCAATGTACAAGTACATCTCCACTCCATGTACAAGTACCTCTCCGCTCAATGTACAAGTACATCTCCGCTCCATGTACCAGTACCTCTCCGCTCAATGTACAAGTACATCTCCGCTCCATGTACAAGTACCTCTCCGCTCAATGTACAAGTACCTCTCCGCTCAATGTACAAGTACATCTCCGCTCCATGTACCAGTACCTCTCCGCTCAATGTACAAGTACATCTGCGCTCCATGTAGGGCTGGGTATCGTTCAAAATTTTTCGATATCGATACCGTTTCGATACTTGGATTTCGATACCGGTTCCTGAACGATACTTTTTTCGATACCAATTTTTAGAAAAATCCATTTTAACAAAAATAAAACTGCATTACACATTGAAATTATTTTACAAATCTTTAGTTTCCCCCCATCTTAAGTTTTACAGCAGAAAAAAATAAAACCTACTGTATTTAACATAACTTTAAGTTCTCTAAACGTATTGCCGTCCCTACAAAAAATATTGGAGTACTACAAAGGAAAGAAATGTAGCTAAAACAAATAAATCAGTGGAATAGTTTTCAGTGCAAAACAGAGAGTTGCAAATCAGGGTTTAATGCTCACTGATGCAACAGAACTCTATTCTTGTACAAACTGATGAGATGGCTCCACTTCATGCATGGAAGACTAGTTGAGCATTGACTAGCCTATCAATATAGCCTTATATGCCACAAAGTGAATCGCATTTATATTCAACAAACTATCATGACATCAGCGTTTGTTAACGAGTTGCTAAAAATACATGGGCGATAACTGCCCGCTTGCACATAACGCTAATTAATTAAACATTAACGCTAGCGTTGCAGATCAGTGTGCTCACTGCTGCAACAGAACGTCATTCTTGTCAAATCTGACGAGACAGCTCAACTTCACTGACTAGCCAATCAATATAAATGAATCGCATTTACATTCAACAAACTATCATGACATCAGCGTTTGTTAACGAGTTGCTAAAAATACACAATGCCCGCTTGCGCATAACGTTACGGCGGCAATTAATTAAACGATCTAATGCTACAACTCACAGCCAGATGCATGGATTTGTCAGACTGAGGGATCTGATAACCGCTAACTTGCGGTAAGCTGAGCTGACCCACCTCTCAATTATTTCTCTTGTCTGTGGAAACCAGTCCGTGTTGTTTCTGTTTCTTTTCCTGCTTTTCATCATCTTCGCCATATGGTAATCCAGGATAGGAGTAGCTTGAGTGGCTAACTTCTTGTATACTATCCGCACCGCACGCCTGACTCACAGTCACAACAAACACACCGGCTAAAGTGGGCGTAACGTTTCCTGCATGCCTCTACATGACAGCCAATCACCAGCTGTATTAGAGCGCGGCGTGCAAGCATGTCGCATGCTTATAGGCTCAATGACGCTGTTTTGTTTTGGTATCGAAAATTGGTATCGATTGACAAGGGAGGCTTCGATACCCCTTAGTATCGATGTTTCCATTTCGGTGCCAAGTAAGTATCGAAACTCGATACCCAGCCCTAGCTCCATGTACAAGTACCTCTCCGCTCAATGTACAAGTACCTCTCCTCTCAATGTACAAGTACCTCTCCGCTCCATGTACAAGTACCTCTCCGCTCCATGTACAAGTACCTCTCCGCTCCATGTACAAGTACCTCTCCGCTCCATGTACAAGTACATCTCTGCTCCATGTACAAGTACCTCTCCGCTCAATGTACAAGTACATCTCCGCTCCATGTACAAGTACCTCTCCGCTCCATGTACAAGTACATCTCCGCTCCATGTACAAGTACCTCTCCGCTCCATGTACAAGTACCTCTCCGCTCAATGTACAAGTACATCTCCGCTCCATGTACAAGTACCTCTCCGCTCCATGTACAAGTACCTCTCCGCTCCATGTACAAGTACCTCTCCGCTCAATGTACAAGTGTCGACAGTACCTCTCCGCTCCATGTACAAGTACCTCTCCGCTCCATGTACAAGTACCTCTCCGCTCAATGTACAAGTGTCGACAGTACCTCTCCGCTCCATCTACAAGTACCTCTCCGCTCAATGTACAAGTACCTCTCCGCTGAATGTACAAGTACCTCTCCGCTCCATGTACAAGTACCTCTCCGCTCCATGTACAAATACCTCTCCGCTCCATGTACAAGTACCTCTCCGCTCCATGTACAAGCACCTCTCCGCTACATGTACAAGTACCTCTCCGCTCCATGTACAAGTACCTCTCCGCTCCATGTACAAGTACCTCTCCGCTCAATGTACAAGTACCTCTCCGCTCCATGTACAAATACCTCTCCGCTCCATGTACAAATACCTCTCCGCTCCATGTACAAGTACCTCTCCGCTCCATGTACCAGTACCTCTCCGCTCAATGTACAAGTACATCTCCGCTCAATGTACAAGTACATCTCCGCTCAATGTACAAGTACGTCTCCGCTCAATGTACAAGTACCTCTCCGCTCAATGTACAAGTACCTCTCCGCTCCATGTACAAGTACCTCTCCGCTCAATGTACAAGTACATCTCCGCTCAATGTACAAGTACATCTCCGCTCAATGTACAAGTACGTCTCCGCTCAATGTACAAGTACCTCTCCGCTCAATGTACAAGTACCTCTCCGCTCCATGTACAAGTACCTCTCCGCTCAATGTACAAGTACATCTCCGCTCCATGTACCAGTACCTCTCCGCTCAATGTACAAGTACCTCTCCGCTCAATGTACAAGTACATCTCCGCTCCATGTACAAGTACGTCTCCGCTCAATGTATAAGTACCTCTCCGCTCCATGTACAAGTACCTCTCCGCTCAATGTACAAGTACATCTCCGCTCCATGTACAAGTACATCTCCGCTCCATGTACAAGTACCTCTCCGCTCCATGTACAAGTACCTCTCCGCTCCATGTACAAGTACATCTCCGCTCCATGTACAAGTACCTCTCCGCTCAATGTACAAGTACATCTCCGCTCCATGTACAAGTACATCTCCACTCCATGTACAAGTACCTCTCCGCTCAATGTACAAGTACATCTCCGCTCCATGTACCAGTACCTCTCCGCTCAATGTACAAGTACATCTCCACTCCATGTACAAGTACCTCTCCGCTCAATGTACAAGTACATCTCCGCTCCATGTACCAGTACCTCTCCGCTCAATGTACAAGTACATCTCCACTCCATGTACAAGTACCTCTCCGCTCAATGTACAAGTACATCTCCGCTCCATGTACCAGTACCTCTCCGCTCAATGTACAAGTACATCTCCGCTCCATGTACAAGTACCTCTCCGCTCAATGTACAAGTACCTCTCCGCTCAATGTACAAGTACATCTCCGCTCCATGTACCAGTACCTCTCCGCTCAATGTACAAGTACATCTGCGCTCCATGTAGGGCTGGGTATCGTTCAAAATTTTTCGATATCGATACCGTTTCGATACTTGGATTTCGATACCGGTTCCTGAACGATACTTTTTTCGATACCAATTTTTAGAAAAATCCATTTTAACAAAAATAAAACTGCATTACACATTGAAATTATTTTACAAATCTTTAGTTTCCCCCCATCTTAAGTTTTACAGCAGAAAAAAATAAAACCTACTGTATTTAACATAACTTTAAGTTCTCTAAACGTATTGCCGTCCCTACAAAAAATATTGGAGTACTACAAAGGAAAGAAATGTAGCTAAAACAAATAAATCAGTGGAATAGTTTTCAGTGCAAAACAGAGAGTTGCAAATCAGGGTTTAATGCTCACTGATGCAACAGAACTCTATTCTTGTACAAACTGATGAGATGGCTCCACTTCATGCATGGAAGACTAGTTGAGCATTGACTAGCCTATCAATATAGCCTTATATGCCACAAAGTGAATCGCATTTATATTCAACAAACTATCATGACATCAGCGTTTGTTAACGAGTTGCTAAAAATACATGGGCGATAACTGCCCGCTTGCACATAACGCTAATTAATTAAACATTAACGCTAGCGTTGCAGATCAGTGTGCTCACTGCTGCAACAGAACGTCATTCTTGTCAAATCTGACGAGACAGCTCAACTTCACTGACTAGCCAATCAATATAAATGAATCGCATTTACATTCAACAAACTATCATGACATCAGCGTTTGTTAACGAGTTGCTAAAAATACACAATGCCCGCTTGCGCATAACGTTACGGCGGCAATTAATTAAACGATCTAATGCTACAACTCACAGCCAGATGCATGGATTTGTCAGACTGAGGGATCTGATAACCGCTAACTTGCGGTAAGCTGAGCTGACCCACCTCTCAATTATTTCTCTTGTCTGTGGAAACCAGTCCGTGTTGTTTCTGTTTCTTTTCCTGCTTTTCATCATCTTCGCCATATGGTAATCCAGGATAGGAGTAGCTTGAGTGGCTAACTTCTTGTATACTATCCGCACCGCACGCCTGACTCACAGTCACAACAAACACACCGGCTAAAGTGGGCGTAACGTTTCCTGCATGCCTCTACATGACAGCCAATCACCAGCCGTATTAGAGCGCGGCGTGCAAGCATGTCGCATGCTTATAGGCTCAATGACGCTGTTTTGTTTTGGTATCGAAAATTGGTATCGATTGACAAGGGAGGCTTCGATACCCCTTAGTATCGATGTTTCCATTTCGGTGCCAAGTAAGTATCGAAACTCGATACCCAGCCCTAGCTCCATGTACAAGTACCTCTCCGCTCAATGTACAAGTACCTCTCCGCTCAATGTACAAGTACCTCTCCGCTCCATGTACAAGTACCTCTCCGCTCCATGTACAAGTACCTCTCCGCTCCATGTACAAGTACCTCTCCGCTCCATGTACAAGTACATCTCTGCTCCATGTACAAGTACCTCTCCGCTCAATGTACAAGTACATCTCCGCTCCATGTACAAGTACCTCTCCGCTCCATGTACAAGTACATCTCCGCTCCATGTACAAGTACCTCTCCGCTCCATGTACAAGTACCTCTCCGCTCAATGTACAAGTACATCTCCGCTCCATGTACAAGTACCTCTCCGCTCCATGTACAAGTACCTCTCCGCTCCATGTACAAGTACCTCTCCGCTCAATGTACAAGTGTCGACAGTACCTCTCCGCTCCATGTACAAGTACCTCTCCGCTCCATGTACAAGTACCTCTCCGCTCAATGTACAAGTGTCGACAGTACCTCTCCGCTCCATCTACAAGTACCTCTCCGCTCAATGTACAAGTACCTCTCCGCTGAATGTACAAGTACCTCTCCGCTCCATGTACAAGTACCTCTCCGCTCCATGTACAAATACCTCTCCGCTCCATGTACAAGTACCTCTCCGCTCCATGTACAAGCACCTCTCCGCTACATGTACAAGTACCTCTCCGCTCCATGTACAAGTACCTCTCCGCTCCATGTACAAGTACCTCTCCGCTCAATGTACAAGTACCTCTCCGCTCCATGTACAAATACCTCTCCGCTCCATGTACAAATACCTCTCCGCTCCATGTACAAGTACCTCTCCGCTCCATGTACCAGTACCTCTCCGCTCAATGTACAAGTACATCTCCGCTCAATGTACAAGTACATCTCCGCTCAATGTACAAGTACGTCTCCGCTCAATGTACAAGTACCTCTCCGCTCAATGTACAAGTACCTCTCCGCTCCATGTACAAGTACCTCTCCGCTCAATGTACAAGTACATCTCCGCTCAATGTACAAGTACATCTCCGCTCAATGTACAAGTACGTCTCCGCTCAATGTACAAGTACCTCTCCGCTCAATGTACAAGTACCTCTCCGCTCCATGTACAAGTACCTCTCCGCTCAATGTACAAGTACATCTCCGCTCCATGTACCAGTACCTCTCCGCTCAATGTACAAGTACCTCTCCGCTCAATGTACAAGTACATCTCCGCTCCATGTACAAGTACGTCTCCGCTCAATGTATAAGTACCTCTCCGCTCCATGTACAAGTACCTCTCCGCTCAATGTACAAGTACATCTCCGCTCCATGTACAAGTACATCTCCGCTCCATGTACAAGTACCTCTCCGCTCCATGTACAAGTACCTCTCCGCTCCATGTACAAGTACATCTCCGCTCCATGTACAAGTACCTCTCCGCTCAATGTACAAGTACATCTCCGCTCCATGTACAAGTACATCTCCACTCCATGTACAAGTACCTCTCCGCTCAATGTACAAGTACATCTCCGCTCCATGTACCAGTACCTCTCCGCTCAATGTACAAGTACATCTCCACTCCATGTACAAGTACCTCTCCGCTCAATGTACAAGTACATCTCCGCTCCATGTACCAGTACCTCTCCGCTCAATGTACAAGTACATCTCCACTCCATGTACAAGTACCTCTCCGCTCAATGTACAAGTACATCTCCGCTCCATGTACCAGTACCTCTCCGCTCAATGTACAAGTACATCTCCGCTCCATGTACAAGTACCTCTCCGCTCAATGTACAAGTACCTCTCCGCTCAATGTACAAGTACATCTCCGCTCCATGTACCAGTACCTCTCCGCTCAATGTACAAGTACATCTGCGCTCCATGTAGGGCTGGGTATCGTTCAAAATTTTTCGATATCGATACCGTTTTGATACTTGGATTTCGATACCGGTTCCTGAACGATACTTTTTTCGATACCAATTTTTTGAAAAATCCATTTTAACAAAAATAAAACTGCATTACACATTGAAATTATTTTACAAATCTTTAGTTTCCCCCCATCTTAAGTTTTACAGCAGAAAAAAATAAAACCTACTGTATTTAACATAACTTTAAGTTCTCTAAACGTATTGCCGTCCCTACAAAAAATATTGGAGTACTACAAAGGAAAGAAATGTAGCTAAAACAAATAAATCAGTGGAATAGTTTTCAGTGCAAAACAGAGAGTTGCAAATCAGGGTTTAATGCTCACTGATGCAACAGAACTCTATTCTTGTACAAACTGATGAGATGGCTCCACTTCATGCATGGAAGACTAGTTGAGCATTGACTAGCCTATCAATATAGCCTTATATGCCACAAAGTGAATCGCATTTATATTCAACAAACTATCATGACATCAGCGTTTGTTAACGAGTTGCTAAAAATACATGGGCGATAACTGCCCGCTTGCACATAACGCTAATTAATTAAACATTAACGCTAGCGTTGCAGATCAGTGTGCTCACTGCTGCAACAGAACGTCATTCTTGTCAAATCTGACGAGACAGCTCAACTTCACTGACTAGCCAATCAATATAAATGAATCGCATTTACATTCAACAAACTATCATGACATCAGCGTTTGTTAACGAGTTGCTAAAAATACACAATGCCCGCTTGCGCATAACGTTACGGCGGCAATTAATTAAACGATCTAATGCTACAACTCACAGCCAGATGCATGGATTTGTCAGACTGAGGGATCTGATAACCGCTAACTTGCGGTAAGCTGAGCTGACCCACCTCTCAATTATTTCTCTTGTCTGTGGAAACCAGTCCGTGTTGTTTCTGTTTCTTTTCCTGCTTTTCATCATCTTCGCCATATGGTAATCCAGGATAGGAGTAGCTTGAGTGGCTAACTTCTTGTATACTATCCGCACCGCACGCCTGGCTCACAGTCACAACAAACACACCGGCTAAAGTGGGCGTAACGTTTCCTGCATGCCTCTACATGACAGCCAATCACCAGCCGTATTAGAGCGCGGCGTGCAAGCATGTCGCATGCTTATAGGCTCAATGACGCTGTTTTGTTTTGGTATCGAAAATTGGTATCGATTGACAAGGGAGGCTTCGATACCCCTTAGTATCGATGTTTCCATTTCGGTGCCAAGTAAGTATCGAAACTCGATACCCAGCCCTAGCTCCATGTACAAGTACCTCTCCGCTCAATGTACAAGTACCTCTCCGCTCAATGTACAAGTACCTCTCCGCTCCATGTACAAGTACCTCTCCGCTCCATGTACAAGTACCTCTCCGCTCCATGTACAAGTACCTCTCCGCTCCATGTACAAGTACATCTCTGCTCCATGTACAAGTACCTCTCCGCTCAATGTACAAGTACATCTCCGCTCCATGTACAAGTACCTCTCCGCTCCATGTACAAGTACATCTCCGCTCCATGTACAAGTACCTCTCCGCTCCATGTACAAGTACCTCTCCGCTCAATGTACAAGTACATCTCCGCTCCATGTACAAGTACCTCTCCGCTCCATGTACAAGTACATCTCCGCTCCATGTACAAGTACCTCTCCGCTCAATGTACAAGTACATCTCCGCTCCATGTACAAGTACATCTCCACTCCATGTACAAGTACCTCTCCGCTCAATGTACAAGTACATCTCCGCTCCATGTACCAGTACCTCTCCGCTCAATGTACAAGTACATCTCCACTCCATGTACAAGTACCTCTCCGCTCAATGTACAAGTACATCTCCGCTCCATGTACCAGTACCTCTCCGCTCAATGTACAAGTACATCTCCACTCCATGTACAAGTACCTCTCCGCTCAATGTACAAGTACATCTCCGCTCCATGTACCAGTACCTCTCCGCTCAATGTACAAGTACCTCTCCGCTCAATGTACAAGTACATCTCCGCTCCATGTACCAGTACCTCTCCGCTCAATGTACAAGTACATCTGCGCTCCATGTAGGGCTGGGTATCGTTCAAAATTTTTCGATATCGATACCGTTTCGATACTTGGATTTCGATACCGGTTCCTGAACGATACTTTTTTCGATACCAATTTTTAGAAAAATCAATTTTAACAAAAATAAAACTGCATTACACATTGAAATTATTTTACAAATCTTTAGTTTCCCCCCATCTTAAGTTTTACAGCAGAAAAAAATAAAACCTACTGTATTTAACATAACTTTAAGTTCTCTAAACGTATTGCCGTCCCTACAAAAAATATTGGAGTACTACAAAGGAAAGAAATGTAGCTAAAACAAATAAATCAGTGGAATAGTTTTCAGTGCAAAACAGAGAGTTGCAAATCAGGGTTTAATGCTCACTGATGCAACAGAACTCTATTCTTGTACAAACTGATGAGATGGCTCCACTTCATGCATGGAAGACTAGTTGAGCATTGACTAGCCTATCAATATAGCCTTATATGCCACAAAGTGAATCGCATTTATATTCAACAAACTATCATGACATCAGCGTTTGTTAACGAGTTGCTAAAAATACATGGGCGATAACTGCCCGCTTGCACATAACGCTAATTAATTAAACATTAACGCTAGCGTTGCAGATCAGTGTGCTCACTGCTGCAACAGAACGTCATTCTTGTCAAATCTGACGAGACAGCTCAACTTCACTGACTAGCCAATCAATATAAATGAATCGCATTTACATTCAACAAACTATCATGACATCAGCGTTTGTTAACGAGTTGCTAAAAATACACAATGCCCGCTTGCGCATAACGTTACGGCGGCAATTAATTAAACGATCTAATGCTACAACTCACAGCCAGATGCATGGATTTGTCAGACTGAGGGATCTGATAACCGCTAACTTGCGGTAAGCTGAGCTGACCCACCTCTCAATTATTTCTCTTGTCTGTGGAAACCAGTCCGTGTTGTTTATGTTTCTTTTCCTGCTTTTCATCATCTTCGCCATATGGTAATCCAGGATAGGAGTAGCTTGAGTGGCTAACTTCTTGTATACTATCCGCACCGCACGCCTGGCTCACAGTCACAACAAACACAGCGGCTAAAGTGGGCGTAACGTTTCCTGCATGCCTCTACATGACAGCCAATCACCAGCCGTATTAGAGCGCGGCGTGCAAGCATGTCGCATGCTTATAGGCTCAATGACGCTGTTTTGTTTTGGTATCGAAAATTGGTATCGATTGACAAGGGAGGCTTCGATACCCCTTAGTATCGATGTTTCCATTTCGGTGCCAAGTAAGTATCGAAACTCGATACCCAGCCCTAGCTCCATGTACAAGTACCTCTCCGCTCAATGTACAAGTACCTCTCCGCTCAATGTACAAGTACCTCTCCGCTCCATGTACAAGTACCTCTCCGCTCCATGTACAAGTACCTCTCCGCTCCATGTACAAGTACCTCTCCGCTCCATGTACAAGTACATCTCTGCTCCATGTACAAGTACCTCTCCGCTCAATGTACAAGTACATCTCCGCTCCATGTACAAGTACCTCTCCGCTCCATGTACAAGTACATCTCCGCTCCATGTACAAGTACCTCTCCGCTCCATGTACAAGTACCTCTCCGCTCAATGTACAAGTACATCTCCGCTCCATGTACAAGTACCTCTCCGCTCCATGTACAAGTACATCTCCGCTCCATGTACAAGTACCTCTCCGCTCAATGTACAAGTACATCTCCGCTCCATGTACAAGTACATCTCCACTCCATGTACAAGTACCTCTCCGCTCAATGTACAAGTACATCTCCGCTCCATGTACCAGTACCTCTCCGCTCAATGTACAAGTACATCTCCACTCCATGTACAAGTACCTCTCCGCTCAATGTACAAGTACATCTCCGCTCCATGTACCAGTACCTCTCCGCTCAATGTACAAGTACATCTCCACTCCATGTACAAGTACCTCTCCGCTCAATGTACAAGTACATCTCCGCTCCATGTACCAGTACCTCTCCGCTCAATGTACAAGTACCTCTCCGCTCAATGTACAAGTACATCTCCGCTCCATGTACCAGTACCTCTCCGCTCAATGTACAAGTACATCTGCGCTCCATGTAGGGCTGGGTATCGTTCAAAATTTTTCGATATCGATACCGTTTCGATACTTGGATTTCGATACCGGTTCCTGAACGATACTTTTTTCGATACCAATTTTTAGAAAAATCCATTTTAACAAAAATAAAACTGCATTACACATTGAAATTATTTTACAAATCTTTAGTTTCCCCCCATCTTAAGTTTTACAGCAGAAAAAAATAAAACCTACTGTATTTAACATAACTTTAAGTTCTCTAAACGTATTGCCGTCCCTACAAAAAATATTGGAGTACTACAAAGGAAAGAAATGTAGCTAAAACAAATAAATCAGTGGAATAGTTTTCAGTGCAAAACAGAGAGTTGCAAATCAGGGTTTAATGCTCACTGATGCAACAGAACTCTATTCTTGTACAAACTGATGAGATGGCTCCACTTCATGCATGGAAGACTAGTTGAGCATTGACTAGCCTATCAATATAGCCTTATATGCCACAAAGTGAATCGCATTTATATTCAACAAACTATCATGACATCAGCGTTTGTTAACGAGTTGCTAAAAATACATGGGCGATAACTGCCCGCTTGCACATAACGCTAATTAATTAAACATTAACGCTAGCGTTGCAGATCAGTGTGCTCACTGCTGCAACAGAACGTCATTCTTGTCAAATCTGACGAGACAGCTCAACTTCACTGACTAGCCAATCAATATAAATGAATCGCATTTACATTCAACAAACTATCATGACATCAGCGTTTGTTAACGAGTTGCTAAAAATACACAATGCCCGCTTGCGCATAACGTTACGGCGGCAATTAATTAAACGATCTAATGCTACAACTCACAGCCAGATGCATGGATTTGTCAGACTGAGGGATCTGATAACCGCTAACTTGCGGTAAGCTGAGCTGACCCACCTCTCAATTATTTCTCTTGTCTGTGGAAACCAGTCCGTGTTGTTTCTGTTTCTTTTCCTGCTTTTCATCATCTTCGCCATATGGTAATCCAGGATAGGAGTAGCTTGAGTGGCTAACTTCTTGTATACTATCCGCACCGCACGCCTGGCTCACAGTCACAACAAACACACCGGCTAAAGTGGGCGTAACGTTTCCTGCATGCCTCTACATGACAGCCAATCACCAGCCGTATTAGAGCGCGGCGTGCAAGCATGTCGCATGCTTATAGGCTCAATGACGCTGTTTTGTTTTGGTATCGAAAATTGGTATCGATTGACAAGGGAGGCTTCGATACCCCTTAGTATCGATGTTTCCATTTCGGTGCCAAGTAAGTATCGAAACTCGATACCCAGCCCTAGCTCCATGTACAAGTACCTCTCCGCTCAATGTACAAGTACCTCTCCGCTCAATGTACAAGTACCTCTCCGCTCCATGTACAAGTACCTCTCCGCTCCATGTACAAGTACCTCTCCGCTCCATGTACAAGTACCTCTCCGCTCCATGTACAAGTACATCTCTGCTCCATGTACAAGTACCTCTCCGCTCAATGTACAAGTACATCTCCGCTCCATGTACAAGTACCTCTCCGCTCCATGTACAAGTACATCTCCGCTCCATGTACAAGTACCTCTCCGCTCCATGTACAAGTACCTCTCCGCTCAATGTACAAGTACATCTCCGCTCCATGTACAAGTACCTCTCCGCTCCATGTACAAGTACATCTCCGCTCCATGTACAAGTACCTCTCCGCTCAATGTACAAGTACATCTCCGCTCCATGTACAAGTACATCTCCACTCCATGTACAAGTACCTCTCCGCTCAATGTACAAGTACATCTCCGCTCCATGTACCAGTACCTCTCCGCTCAATGTACAAGTACATCTCCACTCCATGTACAAGTACCTCTCCGCTCAATGTACAAGTACATCTCCGCTCCATGTACCAGTACCTCTCCGCTCAATGTACAAGTACATCTCCACTCCATGTACAAGTACCTCTCCGCTCAATGTACAAGTACATCTCCGCTCCATGTACCAGTACCTCTCCGCTCAATGTACAAGTACCTCTCCGCTCAATGTACAAGTACATCTCCGCTCCATGTACCAGTACCTCTCCGCTCAATGTACAAGTACATCTGCGCTCCATGTAGGGCTGGGTATCGTTCAAAATTTTTCGATATCGATACCGTTTCGATACTTGGATTTCGATACCGGTTCCTGAACGATACTTTTTTCGATACCAATTTTTAGAAAAATCCATTTTAACAAAAATAAAACTGCATTACACATTGAAATTATTTTACAAATCTTTAGTTTCCCCCCATCTTAAGTTTTACAGCAGAAAAAAATAAAACCTACTGTATTTAACATAACTTTAAGTTCTCTAAACGTATTGCCGTCCCTACAAAAAATATTGGAGTACTACAAAGGAAAGAAATGTAGCTAAAACAAATAAATCAGTGGAATAGTTTTCAGTGCAAAACAGAGAGTTGCAAATCAGGGTTTAATGCTCACTGATGCAACAGAACTCTATTCTTGTACAAACTGATGAGATGGCTCCACTTCATGCATGGAAGACTAGTTGAGCATTGACTAGCCTATCAATATAGCCTTATATGCCACAAAGTGAATCGCATTTATATTCAACAAACTATCATGACATCAGCGTTTGTTAACGAGTTGCTAAAAATACATGGGCGATAACTGCCCGCTTGCACATAACGCTAATTAATTAAACATTAACGCTAGCGTTGCAGATCAGTGTGCTCACTGCTGCAACAGAACGTCATTCTTGTCAAATCTGACGAGACAGCTCAACTTCACTGACTAGCCAATCAATATAAATGAATCGCATTTACATTCAACAAACTATCATGACATCAGCGTTTGTTAACGAGTTGCTAAAAATACACAATGCCCGCTTGCGCATAACGTTACGGCGGCAATTAATTAAACGATCTAATGCTACAACTCACAGCCAGATGCATGGATTTGTCAGACTGAGGGATCTGATAACCGCTAACTTGCGGTAAGCTGAGCTGACCCACCTCTCAATTATTTCTCTTGTCTGTGGAAACCAGTCCGTGTTGTTTCTGTTTCTTTTCCTGCTTTTCATCATCTTCGCCATATGGTAATCCAGGATAGGAGTAGCTTGAGTGGCTAACTTCTTGTATACTATCCGCACCGCACGCCTGGCTCACAGTCACAACAAACACACCGGCTAAAGTGGGCGTAACGTTTCCTGCATGCCTCTACATGACAGCCAATCACCAGCCGTATTAGAGCGCGGCGTGCAAGCATGTCGCATGCTTATAGGCTCAATGACGCTGTTTTGTTTTGGTATCGAAAATTGGTATCGATTGACAAGGGAGGCTTCGATACCCCTTAGTATCGATGTTTCCATTTCGGTGCCAAGTAAGTATCGAAACTCGATACCCAGCCCTAGCTCCATGTACAAGTACCTCTCCGCTCAATGTACAAGTACCTCTCCGCTCAATGTACAAGTACCTCTCCGCTCCATGTACAAGTACCTCTCCGCTCCATGTACAAGTACCTCTCCGCTCCATGTACAAGTACCTCTCCGCTCCATGTACAAGTACATCTCTGCTCCATGTACAAGTACCTCTCCGCTCAATGTACAAGTACATCTCCGCTCCATGTACAAGTACCTCTCCGCTCCATGTACAAGTACATCTCCGCTCCATGTACAAGTACCTCTCCGCTCCATGTACAAGTACCTCTCCGCTCAATGTACAAGTACATCTCCGCTCCATGTACAAGTACCTCTCCGCTCCATGTACAAGTACATCTCCGCTCCATGTACAAGTACCTCTCCGCTCAATGTACAAGTACATCTCCGCTCCATGTACAAGTACATCTCCACTCCATGTACAAGTACCTCTCCGCTCAATGTACAAGTACATCTCCGCTCCATGTACCAGTACCTCTCCGCTCAATGTACAAGTACATCTCCACTCCATGTACAAGTACCTCTCCGCTCAATGTACAAGTACATCTCCGCTCCATGTACCAGTACCTCTCCGCTCAATGTACAAGTACATCTCCACTCCATGTACAAGTACCTCTCCGCTCCATGTACAAGTACCTCTCCGCTCAATGTACAAGTACATCTCCGCTCCATGTACAAGTACCTCTCCGCTCAATGTGCAAGTACATCTCCGCTCCATGTACAAGTACATCTCCACTCCATGTACAAGTACCTCTCCGCTCAATGTACAAGTACATCTCCGCTCCATGTACCAGTACCTCTCCGCTCAATGTACAAGTACATCTCCACTCCATGTACAAGTACCTCTCCGCTCAATGTACAAGTACATCTCCGCTCCATGTACCAGTACCTCTCCGCTCAATGTACAAGTACATCTCCACTCCATGTACAAGTACCTCTCCGCTCAATGTACAAGTACATCTCCGCTCCATGTACCAGTACCTCTCCGCTCAATGTACAAGTACCTCTCCGCTCAATGTACAAGTACATCTCCGCTCCATGTACCAGTACCTCTCCGCTCAATGTACAAGTACATCTGCGCTCCATGTAGGGCTGGGTATCGTTCAAAATTTTTCGATATCGATACCGTTTCGATACTTGGATTTCGATACCGGTTCCTGAACGATACTTTTTTCGATACCAATTTTTAGAAAAATCCATTTTAACAAAAATAAAACTGCATTACACATTGAAATTATTTTACAAATCTTTAGTTTCCCCCCATCTTAAGTTTTACAGCAGAAAAAAATAAAACCTACTGTATTTAACATAACTTTAAGTTCTCTAAACGTATTGCCGTCCCTACAAAAAATATTGGAGTACTACAAAGGAAAGAAATGTAGCTAAAACAAATAAATCAGTGGAATAGTTTTCAGTGCAAAACAGAGAGTTGCAAATCAGGGTTTAATGCTCACTGATGCAACAGAACTCTATTCTTGTACAAACTGATGAGATGGCTCCACTTCATGCATGGAAGACTAGTTGAGCATTGACTAGCCTATCAATATAGCCTTATATGCCACAAAGTGAATCGCATTTATATTCAACAAACTATCATGACATCAGCGTTTGTTAACGAGTTGCTAAAAATACATGGGCGATAACTGCCCGCTTGCACATAACGCTAATTAATTAAACATTAACGCTAGCGTTGCAGATCAGTGTGCTCACTGCTGCAACAGAACGTCATTCTTGTCAAATCTGACGAGACAGCTCAACTTCACTGACTAGCCAATCAATATAAATGAATCGCATTTACATTCAACAAACTATCATGACATCAGCGTTTGTTAACGAGTTGCTAAAAATACACAATGCCCGCTTGCGCATAACGTTACGGCGGCAATTAATTAAACGATCTAATGCTACAACTCACAGCCAGATGCATGGATTTGTCAGACTGAGGGATCTGATAACCGCTAACTTGCGGTAAGCTGAGCTGACCCACCTCTCAATTATTTCTCTTGTCTGTGGAAACCAGTCCGTGTTGTTTCTGTTTCTTTTCCTGCTTTTCATCATCTTCACCATATGGTAATCCAGGATAGGAGTAGCTTGAGTGGCTAACTTCTTGTATACTATCCGCACCGCACGCCTGGCTCACAGTCACAACAAACACACCGGCTAAAGTGGGCGTAACGTTTCCTGCATGCCTCTACATGACAGCCAATCACCAGCCGTATTAGAGCGCGGCGTGCAAGCATGTCGCATGCTTATAGGCTCAATGACGCTGTTTTGTTTTGGTATCGAAAATTGGTATCGATTGACAAGGGAGGCTTCGATACCCCTTAGTATCGATGTTTCCATTTCGGTGCCAAGTAAGTATCGAAACTCGATACCCAGCCCTAGCTCCATGTACAAGTACCTCTCCGCTCAATGTACAAGTACCTCTCCGCTCAATGTACAAGTACCTCTCCGCTCCATGTACAAGTACCTCTCCGCTCCATGTACAAGTACCTCTCCGCTCCATGTACAAGTACCTCTCCGCTCCATGTACAAGTACATCTCTGCTCCATGTACAAGTACCTCTCCGCTCAATGTACAAGTACATCTCCGCTCCATGTACAAGTACCTCTCCGCTCCATGTACAAGTACATCTCCGCTCCATGTACAAGTACCTCTCCGCTCCATGTACAAGTACCTCTCCGCTCAATGTACAAGTACATCTCCGCTCCATGTACAAGTACCTCTCCGCTCCATGTACAAGTACATCTCCGCTCCATGTACAAGTACCTCTCCGCTCAATGTACAAGTACATCTCCGCTCCATGTACAAGTACATCTCCACTCCATGTACAAGTACCTCTCCGCTCAATGTACAAGTACATCTCCGCTCCATGTACCAGTACCTCTCCGCTCAATGTACAAGTACATCTCCACTCCATGTACAAGTACCTCTCCGCTCAATGTACAAGTACATCTCCGCTCCATGTACCAGTACCTCTCCGCTCAATGTACAAGTACATCTCCACTCCATGTACAAGTACCTCTCCGCTCAATGTACAAGTACATCTCCGCTCCATGTACCAGTACCTCTCCGCTCAATGTACAAGTACCTCTCCGCTCAATGTACAAGTACATCTCCGCTCCATGTACCAGTACCTCTCCGCTCAATGTACAAGTACATCTGCGCTCCATGTAGGGCTGGGTATCGTTCAAAATTTTTCGATATCGATACCGTTTCGATACTTGGATTTCGATACCGGTTCCTGAACGATACTTTTTTCGATACCAATTTTTAGAAAAATCCATTTTAACAAAAATAAAACTGCATTACACATTGAAATTATTTTACAAATCTTTAGTTTCCCCCCATCTTAAGTTTTACAGCAGAAAAAAATAAAACCTACTGTATTTAACATAACTTTAAGTTCTCTAAACGTATTGCCGTCCCTACAAAAAATATTGGAGTACTACAAAGGAAAGAAATGTAGCTAAAACAAATAAATCAGTGGAATAGTTTTCAGTGCAAAACAGAGAGTTGCAAATCAGGGTTTAATGCTCACTGATGCAACAGAACTCTATTCTTGTACAAACTGATGAGATGGCTCCACTTCATGCATGGAAGACTAGTTGAGCATTGACTAGCCTATCAATATAGCCTTATATGCCACAAAGTGAATCGCATTTATATTCAACAAACTATCATGACATCAGCGTTTGTTAACGAGTTGCTAAAAATACATGGGCGATAACTGCCCGCTTGCACATAACGCTAATTAATTAAACATTAACGCTAGCGTTGCAGATCAGTGTGCTCACTGCTGCAACAGAACGTCATTCTTGTCAAATCTGACGAGACAGCTCAACTTCACTGACTAGCCAATCAATATAAATGAATCGCATTTACATTCAACAAACTATCATGACATCAGCGTTTGTTAACGAGTTGCTAAAAATACACAATGCCCGCTTGCGCATAACGTTAGGGCGGCAATTAATTAAACGATCTAATGCTACAACTCACAGCCAGATGCATGGATTTGTCAGACTGAGGGATCTGATAACCGCTAACTTGCGGTAAGCTGAGCTGACCCACCTCTCAATTATTTCTCTTGTCTGTGGAAACCAGTCCGTGTTGTTTCTGTTTCTTTTCCTGCTTTTCATCATCTTCGCCATATGGTAATCCAGCATAGGAGTAGCTTGAGTGGCTAACTTCTTGTATACTATCCGCACCGCACGCCTGGCTCACAGTCACAACAAACACACCGGCTAAAGTGGGCGTAACGTTTCCTGCATGCCTCTACATGACAGCCAATCACCAGCCGTATTAGAGCGCGGCGTGCAAGCATGTCGCATGCTTATAGGCTCAATGACGCTGTTTTGTTTTGGTATCGAAAATTGGTATCGATTGACAAGGGAGGCTTCGATACCCCTTAGTATCGATGTTTCCATTTCGGTGCCAAGTAAGTATCGAAACTCGATACCCAGCCCTAGCTCCATGTACAAGTACCTCTCCGCTCAATGTACAAGTACCTCTCCGCTCCATGTACAAGTACCTCTCCGCTCCATGTACAAGTACCTCTCCGCTCCATGTACAAGTACCTCTCCGCTCCATGTACAAGTACATCTCTGCTCCATGTACAAGTACCTCTCCGCTCAATGTACAAGTACATCTCCGCTCCATGTACAAGTACCTCTCCGCTCCATGTACAAGTACATCTCCGCTCCATGTACAAGTACCTCTCCGCTCCATGTACAAGTACCTCACCGCTCAATGTACAAGTACATCTCCGCTCCATGTACAAGTACATCTCTGCTCCATGTACAAGTACCTCTCCGCTCAATGTACAAGTACATCTCCGCTCCATGTACAAGTACCTCTCCGCTCCATGTACAAGTACCTCTCCGCTCCATGTACAAGTACCTCTCCGCTCCATGTACAAGTACCTCTCCGCTCCATGTACAAGTACCTCTCCGCTCAATGTCAAGTGTCGACAGTACCTCTCCGCTCCATGTACAAATACCTCTCCGCTCTCATGTACAAGTACCTCTCCGCTCCATGTACAAGTACCTCTCCGCTCAATGTCAAGTGTCGACAGTACCTCTCCGCTCCATGTACAAATACCTCTCCGCTCCATGTACAAGTACCTCTCTGCTCTCATGTACAAGTACCTCTCCGCTCCATGTACAAGTAGCTCTCCGCTCAATGTACAAGTGTCGACAGTACCTTTCCGCTCCATGTACAAATACCTCTCCGCTCTCATGTACAAGTACCTCTCCGCTCCATGTACAAGTACCTCTCCGCTCAATGTACAAATACCTCTCCGCTCCATGTATAAGTACCTCTCCGCTCTATGTACAAGTACCTCTCCGCTCCATGTACAAGTACCTCTCCGCTCAATGTACAAATACCTCTCCGCTCCATGTACAAGTAGCTCTCCGCTGAATGTACAAGTGTCGACAGTACCTCTCCGCTCAATGTACAAGTACCTCTCCGCTCAATGTACAAATACCTCTCCGCTCCATGTACAAGTACCTCTCCGCTCAATGTCAAGTATCGACAGTACCTCTCCGCTCCATGTACAAGTACCTCTCCGCTGAATGTACAAGTGTCGACAGTACCTCTCCGCTCAATGTACAAGTACCTCTCCGCTCCATGTACAAGTACCTCTCCGCTCTCATGTACAAGTACCTCTCCGCTCCATGTACAAGTACCTCTCCGCTCAATGTACAAGTACCTCTGCGCTCCATGTACAAGTACCTCTCCGCTCAATGTACAAGTACCTCTCCGCTCAATGTACAAGTGTCGACAGTACCTCTCCGCTCCATGTACAAGTACCTCTCCGCTCAATGTACAAGTGTCGACAGTACCTCTACGCTCAATGTACAAGTGTCGACAGTACCTCTCCGCTCTCATGTACAAGTACCTCTCCGATCCATGTACAAGTACATCTCCGCTCCATGTACAAGTACATCTCCGCTCAATGTACAAGTACCTCTCCGCTCCATGTACAAGTACCTCTCCGCTCCATGTACAAGTACCTCTCCGCTCCATGTACAAGTACCTCTCCGCTCCATGTACAAGTACCTCTCCGCTCAATGTACAAGTACCTCTCCGCTCCATGTACAAGTACCTCTCCGCTCAATGTACAAGTACCTCTCCGCTCCATGTACAAGTACCTCTCCGCTCCATGTACAAGTACCTCTCCGCTCAATGTACAAGTACCTCTCCGCTCCATGAGAGGTACATTGGTAGAGCTGAATTCTTTTTTAAACAAAGCAGAACTCTCTATTGTACTGTCATATACTGAGTTCTGGTCTTACTTAGTTGAGTGCCCTATTGCTCTTGAGGTGAGGTTTGTACCTCCAAAAAGTGTATTTATTTTATCTTCAATACTTTTACTTTATCAAATGGGAAATTGCAATGAGGGTTGTGCAATAAACCCACAATGACTGTGCAATATGCTTAGAATGTCATTAGGATGAAATGTTGAACCAAATTGAACAAACCAGTGTTTGCTGTCTTTTATTTCTATATTACACGCTGGCAAAATTTCCCAGTGGAAAGTGCATGTTGGAAAGGGACCACATTGTATGCTCGATATGTTTTTTCCCTGTCTGTTGTATGTATTGTGTCTAAACCTCTATACATGCGATATGTGGCTGTTGTACGGCACTACTTGCCCAAGACAAATTTCCCCTCGGGGACAATAAAGTTCATCTCATCTCATCTCATGTACAAGTACCTCTCCGCTCCATGTACAAGTACCTCTCCGCTCCATGTACAAGTACCTCTCCGCTCAATGTACAAGTACCTCTCCGCTCCCTGTACAAGTACATCTCCGCTCCATGTACAAGTACCTCTCCGCTCCATGTACAAGTACCTATCCGCTCAATGTACAAGTGTCGACAGTACCTCTCCGCTCCATGTACAAGTACCTCTCCGCTCCATGTACAAGTACCTCTCCGCTCAATGTACAAGTGTCGACAGTACCTCTCCGCTCCATCTACAAGTACCTCTCCGCTCAATGTACAAGTACCTCTCCGCTGAATGTACAAGTACCTCTCCGCTCCATGTACAAGTACCTCTCCGCTCCATGTACAAATACCTCTCCGCTCCATGTACAAGTACCTCTCCGCTCCATGTACAAGCACCTCTCCGCTACATGTACAAGTACCTCTCCGCTCCATGTACAAGTACCTCTCCGCTCCATGTACAAGTACCTCTCCGCTCAATGTACAAGTACCTCTCCGCTCCATGTACAAATACCTCTCCGCTCCATGTACAAATACCTCTCCGCTCCATGTACAAGTACCTCTCCGCTCCATGTACCAGTACCTCTCCGCTCAATGTACAAGTACATCTCCGCTCAATGTACAAGTACATCTCCGCTCAATGTACAAGTACGTCTCCGCTCAATGTACAAGTACCTCTCCGCTCAATGTACAAGTACCTCTCCGCTCCATGTACAAGTACCTCTCCGCTCAATGTACAAGTACATCTCCGCTCCATGTACCAGTACCTCTCCGCTCAATGTACAAGTACCTCTCCGCTCAATGTACAAGTACATCTCCGCTCCATGTACAAGTACGTCTCCGCTCAATGTATAAGTACCTCTCCGCTCCATGTACAAGTACCTCTCCGCTCCATGTACAAGTACATCTCCGCTCCATGTACAAGTACATCTCCGCTCCATGTACAAGTACCTCTCCGCTCCATGTACAAGTACCTCTCCGCTCCATGTACAAGTACATCTCCGCTCCATGTACAAGTACCTCTCCGCTCAATGTACAAGTACATCTCCGCTCCATGTACAAGTACATCTCCACTCCATGTACAAGTACCTCTCCGCTCAATGTACAAGTACATCTCCGCTCCATGTACCAGTACCTCTCCGCTCAATGTACAAGTACATCTCCACTCCATGTACAAGTACCTCTCCGCTCAATGTACAAGTACATCTCGGCTCCATGTACCAGTACCTCTCCGCTCAATGTACAAGTACATCTCCACTCCATGTACAAGTACCTCTCCGCTCAATGTACAAGTACATCTCCGCTCCATGTACCAGTACCTCTCCGCTCAATGTACAAGTACATCTCCGCTCCATGTACAAGTACCTCTCCGCTCAATGTACAAGTACCTCTCCGCTCAATGTACAAGTACATCTCCGCTCCATGTACCAGTACCTCTCCGCTCAATGTACAAGTACATCTGCGCTCCATGTAGGGCTGGGTATCGTTCAAAATTTTTCGATATCGATACCGTTTCGATACTTGGATTTCGATACCGGTTCCTGAACGATACTTTTTTCGATACCAATTTTTAGAAAAATCCATTTTAACAAAAATAAAACTGCATTACACATTGAAATTATTTTACAAATCTTTAGTTTCCCCCCATCTTAAGTTTTACAGCAGAAAAAAATAAAACCTACTGTATTTAACATAACTTTAAGTTCTCTAAACGTATTGCCGTCCCTACAAAAAATATTGGAGTACTACAAAGGAAAGAAATGTAGCTAAAACAAATAAATCAGTGGAATAGTTTTCAGTGCAAAACAGAGAGTTGCAAATCAGGGTTTAATGCTCACTGATGCAACAGAACTCTATTCTTGTACAAACTGATGAGATGGCTCCACTTCATGCATGGAAGACTAGTTGAGCATTGACTAGCCTATCAATATAGCCTTATATGCCACAAAGTGAATCGCATTTATATTCAACAAACTATCATGACATCAGCGTTTGTTAACGAGTTGCTAAAAATACATGGGCGATAACTGCCCGCTTGCACATAACGCTAATTAATTAAACATTAACGCTAGCGTTGCAGATCAGTGTGCTCACTGCTGCAACAGAACGTCATTCTTGTCAAATCTGACGAGACAGCTCAACTTCACTGACTAGCCAATCAATATAAATGAATCGCATTTACATTCAACAAACTATCATGACATCAGCGTTTGTTAACGAGTTGCTAAAAATACACAATGCCCGCTTGCGCATAACGTTACGGCGGCAATTAATTAAACGATCTAATGCTACAACTCACAGCCAGATGCATGGATTTGTCAGACTGAGGGATCTGATAACCGCTAACTTGCGGTAAGCTGAGCTGACCCACCTCTCAATTATTTCTCTTGTCTGTGGAAACCAGTCCGTGTTGTTTCTGTTTCTTTTCCTGCTTTTCATCATCTTCGCCATATGGTAATCCAGGATAGGAGTAGCTTGAGTGGCTAACTTCTTGTATACTATCCGCACCGCACGCCTGGCTCACAGTCACAACAAACACACCGGCTAAAGTGGGCGTAACGTTTCCTGCATGCCTCTACATGACAGCCAATCACCAGCCGTATTAGAGCGCGGCGTGCAAGCATGTCGCATGCTTATAGGCTCAATGACGCTGTTTTGTTTTGGTATCGAAAATTGGTATCGATTGACAAGGGAGGCTTCGATACCCCTTAGTATCGATGTTTCCATTTCGGTGCCAAGTAAGTATCGAAACTCGATACCCAGCCCTAGCTCCATGTACAAGTACCTCTCCGCTCAATGTACAAGTACCTCTCCGCTCAATGTACAAGTACCTCTCCGCTCCATGTACAAGTACCTCTCCGCTCCATGTACAAGTACCTCTCCGCTCCATGTACAAGTACCTCT
This sequence comes from Poromitra crassiceps, assembly GCF_964638095.1. Classification (NCBI taxonomy): domain Eukaryota; kingdom Metazoa; phylum Chordata; class Actinopteri; order Beryciformes; family Melamphaidae; genus Poromitra; species Poromitra crassiceps. The sequence goes on from NW_028152257.1 coordinate 1,003,671, forward strand.
CCGCTCCATGTACAAGTACATCTCTGCTCCATGTACAAGTACCTCTCCGCTCAATGTACAAGTACATCTCCGCTCCATGTACAAGTACCTCTCCGCTCCATGTACAAGTACATCTCCGCTCCATGTACAAGTACCTCTCCGCTCCATGTACAAGTACCTCTCCGCTCAATGTACAAGTACATCTCCGCTCCATGTACAAGTACCTCTCCGCTCCATGTACAAGTACATCTCCGCTCCATGTACAAGTACCTCTCCGCTCAATGTACAAGTACATCTCCGCTCCATGTACAAGTACATCTCCACTCCATGTACAAGTACCTCTCCGCTCAATGTACAAGTACATCTCCGCTCCATGTACCAGTACCTCTCCGCTCAATGTACAAGTACATCTCCACTCCATGTACAAGTACCTCTCCGCTCAATGTACAAGTACATCTCCGCTCCATGTACCAGTACCTCTCCGCTCAATGTACAAGTACATCTCCACTCCATGTACAAGTACCTCTCCGCTCAATGTACAAGTACATCTCCGCTCCATGTACCAGTACCTCTCCGCTCAATGTACAAGTACATCTCCGCTCCATGTACAAGTACCTCTCCGCTCAATGTACAAGTACCTCTCCGCTCAATGTACAAGTACATCTCCGCTCCATGTACCAGTACCTCTCCGCTCAATGTACAAGTACATCTGCGCTCCATGTAGGGCTGGGTATCGTTCAAAATTTTTCGATATCGATACCGTTTCGATACTTGGATTTCGATACCGGTTCCTGAACGATACTTTTTTCGATACCAATTTTTAGAAAAATCCATTTTAACAAAAATAAAACTGCATTACACATTGAAATTATTTTACAAATCTTTAGTTTCCCCCCATCTTAAGTTTTACAGCAGAAAAAAATAAAACCTACTGTATTTAACATAACTTTAAGTTCTCTAAACGTATTGCCGTCCCTACAAAAAATATTGGAGTACTACAAAGGAAAGAAATGTAGCTAAAACAAATAAATCAGTGGAATAGTTTTCAGTGCAAAACAGAGAGTTGCAAATCAGGGTTTAATGCTCACTGATGCAACAGAACTCTATTCTTGTACAAACTGATGAGATGGCTCCACTTCATGCATGGAAGACTAGTTGAGCATTGACTAGCCTATCAATATAGCCTTATATGCCACAAAGTGAATCGCATTTATATTCAACAAACTATCATGACATCAGCGTTTGTTAACGAGTTGCTAAAAATACATGGGCGATAACTGCCCGCTTGCACATAACGCTAATTAATTAAACATTAACGCTAGCGTTGCAGATCAGTGTGCTCACTGCTGCAACAGAACGTCATTCTTGTCAAATCTGACGAGACAGCTCAACTTCACTGACTAGCCAATCAATATAAATGAATCGCATTTACATTCAACAAACTATCATGACATCAGCGTTTGTTAACGAGTTGCTAAAAATACACAATGCCCGCTTGCGCATAACGTTACGGCGGCAATTAATTAAACGATCTAATGCTACAACTCACAGCCAGATGCATGGATTTGTCAGACTGAGGGATCTGATAACCGCTAACTTGCGGTAAGCTGAGCTGACCCACCTCTCAATTATTTATCTTGTCTGTGGAAACCAGTCCGTGTTGTTTCTGTTTCTTTTCCTGCTTTTCATCATCTTCGCCATATGGTAATCCAGGATAGGAGTAGCTTGAGTGGCTAACTTCTTGTATACTATCCGCACCGCACGCCTGGCTCACAGTCACAACAAACACACCGGCTAAAGTGGGCGTAACGTTTCCTGCATGCCTCTACATGACAGCCAATCACCAGCCGTATTAGAGCGCGGCGTGCAAGCATGTCGCATGCTTATAGGCTCAATGACGCTGTTTTGTTTTGGTATCGAAAATTGGTATCGATTGACAAGGGAGGCTTCGATACCCCTTAGTATCGATGTTTCCATTTCGGTGCCAAGTAAGTATCGAAACTCGATACCCAGCCCTAGCTCCATGTACAAGTACCTCTCCGCTCAATGTACAAGTACCTCTCCGCTCCATGTACAAGTACCTCTCCGCTCCATGTACAAGTACCTCTCCGCTCCATGTACAAGTACCTCTCCGCTCCATGTACAAGTACATCTCTGCTCCATGTACAAGTACCTCTCCGCTCAATGTACAAGTACATCTCCGCTCCATGTACAAGTACCTCTCCGCTCCATGTACAAGTACATCTCCGCTCCATGTACAAGTACCTCTCCGCTCCATGTACAAGTACCTCACCGCTCAATGTACAAGTACATCTCCGCTCCATGTACAAGTACATCTCTGCTCCATGTACAAGTACCTCTCCGCTCAATGTACAAGTACATCTCCGCTCCATGTACAAGTACCTCTCCGCTCCATGTACAAGTACCTCTCCGCTCCATGTACAAGTACCTCTCCGCTCCATGTACAAGTACCTCTCCGCTCCATGTACAAGTACCTCTCCGCTCAATGTCAAGTGTCGACAGTACCTCTCCGCTCCATGTACAAATACCTCTCCGCTCTCATGTACAAGTACCTCTCCGCTCCATGTACAAGTACCTCTCCGCTCAATGTCAAGTGTCGACAGTACCTCTCCGCTCCATGTACAAATACCTCTCCGCTCCATGTACAAGTACCTCTCCGCTCTCATGTACAAGTACCTCTCCGCTCCATGTACAAGTAGCTCTCCGCTCAATGTACAAGTGTCGACAGTACCTTTCCGCTCCATGTACAAATACCTCTCCGCTCTCATGTACAAGTACCTCTCCGCTCCATGTACAAGTACCTCTCCGCTCAATGTACAAATACCTCTCCGCTCCATGTATAAGTACCTCTCCGCTCTATGTACAAGTACCTCTCCGCTCCATGTACAAGTACCTCTCCGCTCAATGTACAAATACCTCTCCGCTCCATGTACAAGTAGCTCTCCGCTGAATGTACAAGTGTCGACAGTACCTCTCCGCTCAATGTACAAGTACCTCTCCGCTCAATGTACAAATACCTCTCCGCTCCATGTACAAGTACCTCTCCGCTCAATGTCAAGTATCGACAGTACCTCTCCGCTCCATGTACAAGTACCTCTCCGCTGAATGTACAAGTGTCGACAGTACCTCTCCGCTCAATGTACAAGTACCTCTCCGCTCCATGTACAAGTACCTCTCCGCTCTCATGTACAAGTACCTCTCCGCTCCATGTACAAGTACCTCTCCGCTCAATGTACAAGTACCTCTGCGCTCCATGTACAAGTACCTCTCCGCTCAATGTACAAGTACCTCTCCGCTCAATGTACAAGTACCTCTCCGCTCAATGTACAAGTACATCTCCGCTCCATGTACCAGTACCTCTCAGCTCAATGTACAAGTACATCTGCGCTCCATGTAGGGCTGGGTATCGTTCAAAATTTTTCGATATCGATACCGTTTCGATACTTGGATTTCGATACCGGTTCCTGAACGATACTTTTTTCGATACCAATTTTTAGAAAAATCCATTTTAACAAAAATAAAACTGCATTACACATTGAAATTATTTTACAAATCTTTAGTTTCCCCCCATCTTAAGTTTTACAGCAGAAAAAAATAAAACCTACTGTATTTAACATAACTTTAAGTTCTCTAAACGTATTGCCGTCCCTACAAAAAATATTGGAGTACTACAAAGGAAAGAAATGTAGCTAAAACAAATAAATCAGTGGAATAGTTTTCAGTGCAAAACAGAGAGTTGCAAATCAGGGTTTAATGCTCACTGATGCAACAGAACTCTATTCTTGTACAAACTGATGAGATGGCTCCACTTCATGCATGGAAGACTAGTTGAGCATTGACTAGCCTATCAATATAGCCTTATATGCCACAAAGTGAATCGCATTTATATTCAACAAACTATCATGACATCAGCGTTTGTTAACGAGTTGCTAAAAATACATGGGCGATAACTGCCCGCTTGCACATAACGCTAATTAATTAAACATTAACGCTAGCGTTGCAGATCAGTGTGCTCACTGCTGCAACAGAACGTCATTCTTGTCAAATCTGACGAGACAGCTCAACTTCACTGACTAGCCAATCAATATAAATGAATCGCATTTACATTCAACAAACTATCATGACATCAGCGTTTGTTAACGAGTTGCTAAAAATACACAATGCCCGCTTGCGCATAACGTTACGGCGGCAATTAATTAAACGATCTAATGCTACAACTCACAGCCAGATGCATGGATTTGTCAGACTGAGGGATCTGATAACCGCTAACTTGCGGTAAGCTGAGCTGACCCACCTCTCAATTATTTCTCTTGTCTGTGGAAACCAGTCCGTGTTGTTTCTGTTTCTTTTCCTGCTTTTCATCATCTTCGCCATATGGTAATCCAGGATAGGAGTAGCTTGAGTGGCTAACTTCTTGTATACTATCCGCACCGCACGCCTGGCTCACAGTCACAACAAACACACCGGCTAAAGTGGGCGTAACGTTTCCTGCATGCCTCTACATGACAGCCAATCACCAGCCGTATTAGAGCGCGGCGTGCAAGCATGTCGCATGCTTATAGGCTCAATGACGCTGTTTTGTTTTGGTATCGAAAATTGGTATCGATTGACAAGGGAGGCTTCGATACCCCTTAGTATCGATGTTTCCATTTCGGTGCCAAGTAAGTATCGAAACTCGATACCCAGCCCTAGCTCCATGTACAAGTACCTCTCCGCTCAATGTACAAGTACCTCTCCGCTCAATGTACAAGTACCTCTCCGCTCCATGTACAAGTACCTCTCCGCTCCATGTACAAGTACCTCTCCGCTCCATGTACAAGTACCTCTCCGCTCCATGTACAAGTACATCTCTGCTCCATGTACAAGTACCTCTCCGCTCAATGTACAAGTACATCTCCGCTCCATGTACAAGTACCTCTCCGCTCCATGTACAAGTACATCTCCGCTCCATGTACAAGTACCTCTCCGCTCCATGTACAAGTACCTCTCCGCTCAATGTACAAGTACATCTCCGCTCCATGTACAAGTACCTCTCCGCTCCATGTACAAGTACATCTCCGCTCCATGTACAAGTACCTCTCCGCTCAATGTACAAGTACATCTCCGCTCCATGTACAAGTACATCTCCGCTCCATGTACGCTAGTACCTCTCCGCTCCATGTACAAGTACCTCTCCGCTCCATGTACAAGTACCTCTCCGCTCAATGTCAAGTATCGACAGTACCTCTCCGCTCCATGTACAAGTACCTCTCCGCTGAATGTACAAGTGTCGACAGTACCTCTCCGCTCAATGTACAAGTACCTCTCCGCTCCATGTACAAGTACCTCTCCGCTCTCATGTACAAGTACCTCTCCGCTCCATGTACAAGTACCTCTCCGCTCAATGTACAAGTACCTCTGCGCTCCATGTACAAGTACCTCTCCGCTCAATGTACAAGTACCTCTCCGCTCAATGTACAAGTGTCGACAGTACCTCTCCGCTCCATGTACAAGTACCTCTCCGCTCAATGTACAAGTGTCGACAGTACCTCTACGCTCAATGTACAAGTGTCGACAGTACCTCTCCGCTCTCATGTACAAGTACCTCTCCGATCCATGTACAAGTACATCTCCGCTCCATGTACAAGTACATCTCCGCTCAATGTACAAGTACCTCTCCGCTCCATGTACAAGTACCTCTCCGCTCCATGTACAAGTACATCTCTGCTCCATGTACAAGTACCTCTCCGCTCAATGTACAAGTACATCTCCGCTCCATGTACAAGTACCTCTCCGCTCCATGTACAAGTACCTCTCCGCTCTCATGTACAAGTACCTCTCCGCTCCATGTACAAGTACCTCTCCGCTCCATGTACAAGTACCTCTCCGCTCCATGTACAAGTACATCTCCGCTCCATGTACAAGTACATCTCCGCTCCATGTACAAGTACCTCTCCGCTGAATGTACAAGTGTCGACAGTACCTCTCCGCTCAATGTACAAGTACCTCTCCGCTCCATGTACAAGTACCTCTCCGCTCTCATGTACAAGTACCTCTCCGCTCCATGTACAAGTACCTCTCCGCTCAATGTACAAGTACCTCTGCGCTCCATGTACAAGTACCTCTCCGCTCAATGTACAAGTACCTCTCCGCTCAATGTACAAGTACCTCTCCGCTCAATGTACAAGTACATCTCCGCTCCATGTACCAGTACCTCTCAGCTCAATGTACAAGTACATCTGCGCTCCATGTAGGGCTGGGTATCGTTCAAAATTTTTCGATATCGATACCGTTTCGATACTTGGATTTCGATACCGGTTCCTGAACGATACTTTTTTCGATACCAATTTTTAGAAAAATCCATTTTAACAAAAATAAAACTGCATTACACATTGAAATTATTTTACAAATCTTTAGTTTCCCCCCATCTTAAGTTTTACAGCAGAAAAAAATAAAACCTACTGTATTTAACATAACTTTAAGTTCTCTAAACGTATTGCCGTCCCTACAAAAAATATTGGAGTACTACAAAGGAAAGAAATGTAGCTAAAACAAATAAATCAGTGGAATAGTTTTCAGTGCAAAACAGAGAGTTGCAAATCAGGGTTTAATGCTCACTGATGCAACAGAACTCTATTCTTGTACAAACTGATGAGATGGCTCCACTTCATGCATGGAAGACTAGTTGAGCATTGACTAGCCTATCAATATAGCCTTATATGCCACAAAGTGAATCGCATTTATATTCAACAAACTATCATGACATCAGCGTTTGTTAACGAGTTGCTAAAAATACATGGGCGATAACTGCCCGCTTGCACATAACGCTAATTAATTAAACATTAACGCTAGCGTTGCAGATCAGTGTGCTCACTGCTGCAACAGAACGTCATTCTTGTCAAATCTGACGAGACAGCTCAACTTCACTGACTAGCCAATCAATATAAATGAATCGCATTTACATTCAACAAACTATCATGACATCAGCGTTTGTTAACGAGTTGCTAAAAATACACAATGCCCGCTTGCGCATAACGTTACGGCGGCAATTAATTAAACGATCTAATGCTACAACTCACAGCCAGATGCATGGATTTGTCAGACTGAGGGATCTGATAACCGCTAACTTGCGGTAAGCTGAGCTGACCCACCTCTCAATTATTTCTCTTGTCTGTGGAAACCAGTCCGTGTTGTTTCTGTTTCTTTTCCTGCTTTTCATCATCTTCGCCATATGGTAATCCAGGATAGGAGTAGCTTGAGTGGCTAACTTCTTGTATACTATCCGCACCGCACGCCTGGCTCACAGTCACAACAAACACACCGGCTAAAGTGGGCGTAACGTTTCCTGCATGCCTCTACATGACAGCCAATCACCAGCCGTATTAGAGCGCGGCGTGCAAGCATGTCGCATGCTTATAGGCTCAATGACGCTGTTTTGTTTTGGTATCGAAAATTGGTATCGATTGACAAGGGAGGCTTCGATACCCCTTAGTATCGATGTTTCCATTTCGGTGCCAAGTAAGTATCGAAACTCGATACCCAGCCCTAGCTCCATGTACAAGTACCTCTCCGCTCAATGTACAAGTACCTCTCCGCTCAATGTACAAGTACCTCTCCGCTCCATGTACAAGTACCTCTCCGCTCCATGTACAAGTACCTCTCCGCTCCATGTACAAGTACCTCTCCGCTCCATGTACAAGTACATCTCTGCTCCATGTACAAGTACCTCTCCGCTCAATGTACAAGTACATCTCCGCTCCATGTACAAGTACCTCTCCGCTCCATGTACAAGTACATCTCCGCTCCATGTACAAGTACCTCTCCGCTCCATGTACAAGTACCTCTCCGCTCAATGTACAAGTACATCTCCGCTCCATGTACAAGTACCTCTCCGCTCCATGTACAAGTACATCTCCGCTCCATGTACAAGTACCTCTCCGCTCAATGTACAAGTACATCTCCGCTCCATGTACAAGTACATCTCCGCTCCATGTACGCTAGTACCTCTCCGCTCCATGTACAAGTACCTCTCCGCTCCATGTACAAGTACCTCTCCGCTCAATGTCAAGTATCGACAGTACCTCTCCGCTCCATGTACAAGTACCTCTCCGCTGAATGTACAAGTGTCGACAGTACCTCTCCGCTCAATGTACAAGTACCTCTCCGCTCCATGTACAAGTACCTCTCCGCTCTCATGTACAAGTACCTCTCCGCTCCATGTACAAGTACCTCTCCGCTCAATGTACAAGTACCTCTGCGCTCCATGTACAAGTACCTCTCCGCTCAATGTACAAGTACCTCTCCGCTCAATGTACAAGTGTCGACAGTACCTCTCCGCTCCATGTACAAGTACCTCTCCGCTCAATGTACAAGTGTCGACAGTACCTCTACGCTCAATGTACAAGTGTCGACAGTACCTCTCCGCTCTCATGTACAAGTACCTCTCCGATCCATGTACAAGTACATCTCCGCTCCATGTACAAGTACATCTCCGCTCAATGTACAAGTACCTCTCCGCTCCATGTACAAGTACCTCTCCGCTCCATGTACAAGTACATCTCTGCTCCATGTACAAGTACCTCTCCGCTCAATGTACAAGTACATCTCCGCTCCATGTACAAGTACCTCTCCGCTCCATGTACAAGTACCTCTCCGCTCTCATGTACAAGTACCTCTCCGCTCCATGTACAAGTACCTCTCCGCTCCATGTACAAGTACCTCTCCGCTCCATGTACAAGTACATCTCCGCTCCATGTACAAGTACATCTCCGCTCCATGTACAAGTACCTCTCCGCTGAATGTACAAGTGTCGACAGTACCTCTCCGCTCAATGTACAAGTACCTCTCCGCTCCATGTACAAGTACCTCTCCGCTCTCATGTACAAGTACCTCTCCGCTCCATGTACAAGTACCTCTCCGCTCAATGTACAAGTACCTCTGCGCTCCATGTACAAGTACCTCTCCGCTCAATGTACAAGTACCTCTCCGCTCAATGTACAAGTGTCGACAGTACCTCTCCGCTCCATGTACAAGTACCTCTCCGCTCAATGTACAAGTGTCGACAGTACCTCTACGCTCAATGTACAAGTGTCGACAGTACCTCTCCGCTCCATGTACAAGTACCTCTCCGCTGAATGTACAAGTGTCGACAGTACCTCTCCGCTCAATGTACAAGTACCTCTCCGCTCCATGTACAAGTACCTCTCCGCTCTCATGTACAAGTACCTCTCCGCTCCATGTACAAGTACCTCTCCGCTCAATGTACAAGTACCTCTGCGCTCCATGTACAAGTACCTCTCCGCTCAATGTACAAGTACCTCTCCGCTCAATGTACAAGTGTCGACAGTACCTCTCCGCTCCATGTACAAGTACCTCTCCGCTCCATGTACAAGTACCTCTCCGCTCCATGTACAAGTACATCTCCGCTCCATGTACAAGTACCTCTCCGCTCCATGTACAAGTACCTCTCCGCTCAATGTACAAGTACATCTCCGCTCCATGTACAAGTACCTCTCCGCTCCATGTACAAGTACCTCTCCGCTCCATGTACAAGTACCTCTCCGCTCAATGTCAAGTATCGACAGTACCTCTCCGCTCCATGTACAAGTACCTCTCCGCTCAATGTACAAGTGTCGACAGTACCTCTCCGCTCAATGTACAAGTACCTCTCCGCTCCATGTACAAGTACCTCTCCGCTCTCATGTACAAGTACCTCTCCGCTCCATGTACAAGTACCTCTCCGCTCAATGTACAAGTACCTCTGCGCTCCATGTACAAGTACCTCTCCGCTCAATGTACAAGTACCTCTCCGCTCAATGTACAAGTGTCGACAGTACCTCTCCGCTCCATGTACAAGTACCTCTCCGCTCAATGTACAAGTGTCGACAGTACCTCTACGCTCAATGTACAAGTACCTCTCCGCTGAATGTACAAGTGTTGACAGTACCTCTCCGCTCTCATGTACAAGTACCTCTCCGATCCATGTACAAGTACATCTCCGCTCCATGTACAAGTACATCTCCGCTCAATGTACAAGTACCTCTCCGCTCCATGTACAAGTACCTCTCCGCTCCATGTACAAGTACCTCTCCGCTCCATGTACAAGTACCTCTCCGCTCCATGTACAAGTACCTCTCCGCTCAATGTACAAGTACCTCTCCGCTCCATGTACAAGTACCTCTCCGCTCAATGTACAAGTACCTCTCCGCTCCATGTACAAGTACCTCTCCGCTCCATGTACAAGTACCTCTCCGCTCCATGTACAAGTACCTCTCCGCTCAATGTACAAGTACCTCTCCGCTCCATGTACAAGTACCTCTCCGCTCCATGTACAAGTACCTCTCCGCTCCATGTACAAGTACCTCTCCGCTCAATGTCAAGTATCGACAGTACCTCTCCGCTCCATGTACAAGTACCTCTCCGCTGAATGTACAAGTGTCGACAGTACCTCTCCGCTCAATGTACAAGTACCTCTCCGCTGAATGTACAAGTGTCGACAGTACCTCTCCGCTCAATGTACAAGTACCTCTCCGCTCCATGTACAAGTACCTCTCCGCTCTCATGTACAAGTACCTCTCCGCTCCATGTACAAGTACCTCTCCGCTCAATGTACAAGTACCTCTGCGCTCCATGTACAAGTACCTCTCCGCTCAATGTACAAGTACCTCTCCGCTCAATGTACAAGTACCTCTCCGCTCAATGTACAAGTACATCTCCGCTCCATGTACCAGTACCTCTCAGCTCAATGTACAAGTACATCTGCGCTCCATGTAGGGCTGGGTATCGTTCAAAATTTTTCGATATCGATACCGTTTCGATACTTGGATTTCGATACCGGTTCCTGAACGATACTTTTTTCGATACCAATTTTTAGAAAAATCCATTTTAACAAAAATAAAACTGCATTACACATTGAAATTATTTTACAAATCTTTAGTTTCCCCCCATCTTAAGTTTTACAGCAGAAAAAAATAAAACCTACTGTATTTAACATAACTTTAAGTTCTCTAAACGTATTGCCGTCCCTACAAAAAATATTGGAGTACTACAAAGGAAAGAAATGTAGCTAAAACAAATAAATCAGTGGAATAGTTTTCAGTGCAAAACAGAGAGTTGCAAATCAGGGTTTAATGCTCACTGATGCAACAGAACTCTATTCTTGTACAAACTGATGAGATGGCTCCACTTCATGCATGGAAGACTAGTTGAGCATTGACTAGCCTATCAATATAGCCTTATATGCCACAAAGTGAATCGCATTTATATTCAACAAACTATCATGACATCAGCGTTTGTTAACGAGTTGCTAAAAATACATGGGCGATAACTGCCCGCTTGCACATAACGCTAATTAATTAAACATTAACGCTAGCGTTGCAGATCAGTGTGCTCACTGCTGCAACAGAACGTCATTCTTGTCAAATCTGACGAGACAGCTCAACTTCACTGACTAGCCAATCAATATAAATGAATCGCATTTACATTCAACAAACTATCATGACATCAGCGTTTGTTAACGAGTTGCTAAAAATACACAATGCCCGCTTGCGCATAACGTTACGGCGGCAATTAATTAAACGATCTAATGCTACAACTCACAGCCAGATGCATGGATTTGTCAGACTGAGGGATCTGATAACCGCTAACTTGCGGTAAGCTGAGCTGACCCACCTCTCAATTATTTCTCTTGTCTGTGGAAACCAGTCCGTGTTGTTTCTGTTTCTTTTCCTGCTTTTCATCATCTTCGCCATATGGTAATCCAGGATAGGAGTAGCTTGAGTGGCTAACTTCTTGTATACTATCCGCACCGCACGCCTGGCTCACAGTCACAACAAACACACCGGCTAAAGTGGGCGTAACGTTTCCTGCATGCCTCTACATGACAGCCAATCACCAGCCGTATTAGAGCGCGGCGTGCAAGCATGTCGCATGCTTATAGGCTCAATGACGCTGTTTTGTTTTGGTATCGAAAATTGGTATCGATTGACAAGGGAGGCTTCGATACCCCTTAGTATCGATGTTTCCATTTCGGTGCCAAGTAAGTATCGAAACTCGATACCCAGCCCTAGCTCCATGTACAAGTACCTCTCCGCTCAATGTACAAGTACCTCTCCGCTCAATGTACAAGTACCTCTCCGCTCCATGTACAAGTACCTCTCCGCTCCATGTACAAGTACCTCTCCGCTCCATGTACAAGTACCTCTCCGCTCCATGTACAAGTACATCTCTGCTCCATGTACAAGTACCTCTCCGCTCAATGTACAAGTACATCTCCGCTCCATGTACAAGTACCTCTCCGCTCCATGTACAAGTACATCTCCGCTCCATGTACAAGTACCTCTCCGCTCCATGTACAAGTACCTCTCCGCTCAATGTACAAGTACATCTCCGCTCCATGTACAAGTACCTCTCCGCTCCATGTACAAGTACATCTCCGCTCCATGTACAAGTACCTCTCCGCTCAATGTACAAGTACATCTCCGCTCCATGTACAAGTACATCTCCGCTCCATGTACGCTAGTACCTCTCCGCTCCATGTACAAGTACCTCTCCGCTCCATGTACAAGTACCTCTCCGCTCAATGTCAAGTATCGACAGTACCTCTCCGCTCCATGTACAAGTACCTCTCCGCTGAATGTACAAGTGTCGACAGTACCTCTCCGCTCAATGTACAAGTACCTCTCCGCTCCATGTACAAGTACCTCTCCGCTCTCATGTACAAGTACCTCTCCGCTCCATGTACAAGTACCTCTCCGCTCAATGTACAAGTACCTCTGCGCTCCATGTACAAGTACCTCTCCGCTCAATGTACAAGTACCTCTCCGCTCAATGTACAAGTGTCGACAGTACCTCTCCGCTCCATGTACAAGTACCTCTCCGCTCAATGTACAAGTGTCGACAGTACCTCTACGCTCAATGTACAAGTGTCGACAGTACCTCTCCGCTCTCATGTACAAGTACCTCTCCGATCCATGTACAAGTACATCTCCGCTCCATGTACAAGTACATCTCCGCTCAATGTACAAGTACCTCTCCGCTCCATGTACAAGTACCTCTCCGCTCCATGTACAAGTACATCTCTGCTCCATGTACAAGTACCTCTCCGCTCAATGTACAAGTACATCTCCGCTCCATGTACAAGTACCTCTCCGCTCCATGTACAAGTACCTCTCCGCTCTCATGTACAAGTACCTCTCCGCTCCATGTACAAGTACCTCTCCGCTCCATGTACAAGTACCTCTCCGCTCCATGTACAAGTACATCTCCGCTCCATGTACAAGTACATCTCCGCTCCATGTACAAGTACCTCTCCGCTGAATGTACAAGTGTCGACAGTACCTCTCCGCTCAATGTACAAGTACCTCTCCGCTCCATGTACAAGTACCTCTCCGCTCTCATGTACAAGTACCTCTCCGCTCCATGTACAAGTACCTCTCCGCTCAATGTACAAGTACCTCTGCGCTCCATGTACAAGTACCTCTCCGCTCAATGTACAAGTACCTCTCCGCTCAATGTACAAGTGTCGACAGTACCTCTCCGCTCCATGTACAAGTACCTCTCCGCTCAATGTACAAGTGTCGACAGTACCTCTACGCTCAATGTACAAGTGTCGACAGTACCTCTCCGCTCCATGTACAAGTACCTCTCCGCTGAATGTACAAGTGTCGACAGTACCTCTCCGCTCAATGTACAAGTACCTCTCCGCTCCATGTACAAGTACCTCTCCGCTCTCATGTACAAGTACCTCTCCGCTCCATGTACAAGTACCTCTCCGCTCAATGTACAAGTACCTCTGCGCTCCATGTACAAGTACCTCTCCGCTCAATGTACAAGTACCTCTCCGCTCAATGTACAAGTGTCGACAGTACCTCTCCGCTCCATGTACAAGTACCTCTCCGCTCCATGTACAAGTACCTCTCCGCTCCATGTACAAGTACATCTCCGCTCCATGTACAAGTACCTCTCCGCTCCATGTACAAGTACCTCTCCGCTCAATGTACAAGTACATCTCCGCTCCATGTACAAGTACCTCTCCGCTCCATGTACAAGTACCTCTCCGCTCCATGTACAAGTACCTCTCCGCTCAATGTCAAGTATCGACAGTACCTCTCCGCTCCATGTACAAGTACCTCTCCGCTCAATGTACAAGTGTCGACAGTACCTCTCCGCTCAATGTACAAGTACCTCTCCGCTCCATGTACAAGTACCTCTCCGCTCTCATGTACAAGTACCTCTCCGCTCCATGTACAAGTACCTCTCCGCTCAATGTACAAGTACCTCTGCGCTCCATGTACAAGTACCTCTCCGCTCAATGTACAAGTACCTCTCCGCTCAATGTACAAGTGTCGACAGTACCTCTCCGCTCCATGTACAAGTACCTCTCCGCTCAATGTACAAGTGTCGACAGTACCTCTACGCTCAATGTACAAGTACCTCTCCGCTGAATGTACAAGTGTTGACAGTACCTCTCCGCTCTCATGTACAAGTACCTCTCCGATCCATGTACAAGTACATCTCCGCTCCATGTACAAGTACATCTCCGCTCAATGTACAAGTACCTCTCCGCTCCATGTACAAGTACCTCTCCGCTCCATGTACAAGTACCTCTCCGCTCCATGTACAAGTACCTCTCCGCTCCATGTACAAGTACCTCTCCGCTCAATGTACAAGTACCTCTCCGCTCCATGTACAAGTACCTCTCCGCTCAATGTACAAGTACCTCTCCGCTCCATGTACAAGTACCTCTCCGCTCCATGTACAAGTACCTCTCCGCTCCATGTACAAGTACCTCTCCGCTCAATGTACAAGTACCTCTCCGCTCCATGTACAAGTACCTCTCCGCTCCATGTACAAGTACCTCTCCGCTCCATGTACAAGTACCTCTCCGCTCAATGTCAAGTATCGACAGTACCTCTCCGCTCCATGTACAAGTACCTCTCCGCTGAATGTACAAGTGTCGACAGTACCTCTCCGCTCAATGTACAAGTACCTCTCCGCTCCATGTACAAGTACCTCTCCGCTCTCATGTACAAGTACCTCTCCGCTCCATGTACAAGTACCTCTCCGCTCAATGTACAAGTACCTCTGCGCTCCATGTACAAGTACCTCTCCGCTCAATGTACAAGTACCTCTCCGCTCAATGTACAAGTGTCGACAGTACCTCTCCGCTCCATGTACAAGTACCTCTCCGCTCAATGTACAAGTGTCGACAGTACCTCTACGCTCAATGTACAAGTGTCGACAGTACCTCTCCGCTCTCATGTACAAGTACCTCTCCGATCCATGTACAAGTACATCTCCGCTCCATGTACACGTACATCTCCGCTCAATGTACAAGTACCTCTCCGCTCCATGTACAAGTACCTCTCCGCTCCATGTACAAGTACCTCTCCGCTCCATGTACAAGTACCTCTCCGCTCCATGTACAAGTACCTCTCCGCTCAATGTACAAGTACCTCTCCGCTCCATGTACAAGTACCTCTCCGCTCCATGTACAAGTACCTCTCCGCTCCATGTACAAGTACCTCTCCGCTGAATGTACAAGTACCTCTCCGCTCCATGTACAAGTACCTCTCCGCTCCATGTACAAATACCTCTCCGCTCCATGTACAAGTACCTCTCCGCTCCATGTACAAGCACCTCTCCGCTACATGTACAAGTACCTCTCCGCTCCATGTACAAGTACCTCTCCGCTCCATGTACAAGTACCTCTCCGCTCAATGTACAAGTACCTCTCCGCTCCATGTACAAATACCTCTCCGCTCCATGTACAAATACCTCTCCGCTCCATGTACAAGTACCTCTCCGCTCCATGTACCAGTACCTCTCCGCTCAATGTACAAGTACATCTCCGCTCAATGTACAAGTACATCTCCGCTCAATGTACAAGTACGTCTCCGCTCAATGTACAAGTACCTCTCCGCTCAATGTACAAGTACCTCTCCGCTCCATGTACAAGTACCTCTCCGCTCAATGTACAAGTACATCTCCGCTCCATGTACCAGTACCTCTCCGCTCAATGTACAAGTACCTCTCCGCTCAATGTACAAGTACATCTCCGCTCCATGTACAAGTACGTCTCCGCTCAATGTATAAGTACCTCTCCGCTCCATGTACAAGTACCTCTCCGCTCCATGTACAAGTACATCTCCGCTCCATGTACAAGTACATCTCCGCTCCATGTACAAGTACCTCTCCGCTCCATGTACAAGTACCTCTCCGCTCCATGTACAAGTACATCTCCGCTCCATGTACAAGTACCTCTCCGCTCAATGTACAAGTACATCTCCGCTCCATGTACAAGTACATCTCCACTCCATGTACAAGTACCTCTCCGCTCAATGTACAAGTACATCTCCGCTCCATGTACCAGTACCTCTCCGCTCAATGTACAAGTACATCTCCACTCCATGTACAAGTACCTCTCCGCTCAATGTACAAGTACATCTCCGCTCCATGTACCAGTACCTCTCCGCTCAATGTACAAGTACATCTCCACTCCATGTACAAGTACCTCTCCGCTCAATGTACAAGTACATCTCCGCTCCATGTACCAGTACCTCTCCGCTCAATGTACAAGTACATCTCCGCTCCATGTACAAGTACCTCTCCGCTCAATGTACAAGTACCTCTCCGCTCAATGTACAAGTACATCTCCGCTCCATGTACCAGTACCTCTCCGCTCAATGTACAAGTACATCTGCGCTCCATGTAGGGCTGGGTATCGTTCAAAATTTTTCGATATCGATACCGTTTCGATACTTGGATTTCGATACCGGTTCCTGAACGATACTTTTTTCGATACCAATTTTTAGAAAAATCCATTTTAACAAAAATAAAACTGCATTACACATTGAAATTATTTTACAAATCTTTAGTTTCCCCCCATCTTAAGTTTTACAGCAGAAAAAAATAAAACCTACTGTATTTAACATAACTTTAAGTTCTCTAAACGTATTGCCGTCCCTACAAAAAATATTGGAGTACTACAAAGGAAAGAAATGTAGCTAAAACAAATAAATCAGTGGAATAGTTTTCAGTGCAAAACAGAGAGTTGCAAATCAGGGTTTAATGCTCACTGATGCAACAGAACTCTATTCTTGTACAAACTGATGAGATGGCTCCACTTCATGCATGGAAGACTAGTTGAGCATTGACTAGCCTATCAATATAGCCTTATATGCCACAAAGTGAATCGCATTTATATTCAACAAACTATCATGACATCAGCGTTTGTTAACGAGTTGCTAAAAATACATGGGCGATAACTGCCCGCTTGCACATAACGCTAATTAATTAAACATTAACGCTAGCGTTGCAGATCAGTGTGCTCACTGCTGCAACAGAACGTCATTCTTGTCAAATCTGACGAGACAGCTCAACTTCACTGACTAGCCAATCAATATAAATGAATCGCATTTACATTCAACAAACTATCATGACATCAGCGTTTGTTAACGAGTTGCTAAAAATACACAATGCCCGCTTGCGCATAACGTTACGGCGGCAATTAATTAAACGATCTAATGCTACAACTCACAGCCAGATGCATGGATTTGTCAGACTGAGGGATCTGATAACCGCTAACTTGCGGTAAGCTGAGCTGACCCACCTCTCAATTATTTCTCTTGTCTGTGGAAACCAGTCCGTGTTGTTTCTGTTTCTTTTCCTGCTTTTCATCATCTTCGCCATATGGTAATCCAGGATAGGAGTAGCTTGAGTGGCTAACTTCTTGTATACTATCCGCACCGCACGCCTGGCTCACAGTCACAACAAACACACCGGCTAAAGTGGGCGTAACGTTTCCTGCATGCCTCTACATGACAGCCAATCACCAGCCGTATTAGAGCGCGGCGTGCAAGCATGTCGCATGCTTATAGGCTCAATGACGCTGTTTTGTTTTGGTATCGAAAATTGGTATCGATTGACAAGGGAGGCTTCGATACCCCTTAGTATCGATGTTTCCATTTCGGTGCCAAGTAAGTATCGAAACTCGATACCCAGCCCTAGCTCCATGTACAAGTACCTCTCCGCTCAATGTACAAGTACCTCTCCGCTCAATGTACAAGTACCTCTCCGCTCCATGTACAAGTACCTCTCCGCTCCATGTACAAGTACCTCTCCGCTCCATGTACAAGTACCTCTCCGCTCCATGTACAAGTACATCTCTGCTCCATGTACAAGTACCTCTCCGCTCAATGTACAAGTACATCTCCGCTCCATGTACAAGTACCTCTCCGCTCCATGTACAAGTACATCTCCGCTCCATGTACAAGTACCTCTCCGCTCCATGTACAAGTACCTCTCCGCTCAATGTACAAGTACATCTCCGCTCCATGTACAAGTACCTCTCCGCTCCATGTACAAGTACATCTCCGCTCCATGTACAAGTACCTCTCCGCTCAATGTACAAGTACATCTCCGCTCCATGTACAAGTACATCTCCACTCCATGTACAAGTACCTCTCCGCTCAATGTACAAGTACATCTCCGCTCCATGTACCAGTACCTCTCCGCTCAATGTACAAGTACATCTCCACTCCATGTACAAGTACCTCTCCGCTCAATGTACAAGTACATCTCCGCTCCATGTACCAGTACCTCTCCGCTCAATGTACAAGTACATCTCCACTCCATGTACAAGTACCTCTCCGCTCAATGTACAAGTACATCTCCGCTCCATGTACCAGTACCTCTCCGCTCAATGTACAAGTACATCTCCGCTCCATGTACAAGTACCTCTCCGCTCAATGTACAAGTACCTCTCCGCTCAATGTACAAGTACATCTCCGCTCCATGTACCAGTACCTCTCCGCTCAATGTACAAGTACATCTGCGCTCCATGTAGGGCTGGGTATCGTTCAAAATTTTTCGATATCGATACCGTTTCGATACTTGGATTTCGATACCGGTTCCTGAACGATACTTTTTTCGATACCAATTTTTAGAAAAATCCATTTTAACAAAAATAAAACTGCATTACACATTGAAATTATTTTACAAATCTTTAGTTTCCCCCCATCTTAAGTTTTACAGCAGAAAAAAATAAAACCTACTGTATTTAACATAACTTTAAGTTCTCTAAACGTATTGCCGTCCCTACAAAAAATATTGGAGTACTACAAAGGAAAGAAATGTAGCTAAAACAAATAAATCAGTGGAATAGTTTTCAGTGCAAAACAGAGAGTTGCAAATCAGGGTTTAATGCTCACTGATGCAACAGAACTCTATTCTTGTACAAACTGATGAGATGGCTCCACTTCATGCATGGAAGACTAGTTGAGCATTGACTAGCCTATCAATATAGCCTTATATGCCACAAAGTGAATCGCATTTATATTCAACAAACTATCATGACATCAGCGTTTGTTAACGAGTTGCTAAAAATACATGGGCGATAACTGCCCGCTTGCACATAACGCTAATTAATTAAACATTAACGCTAGCGTTGCAGATCAGTGTGCTCACTGCTGCAACAGAACGTCATTCTTGTCAAATCTGACGAGACAGCTCAACTTCACTGACTAGCCAATCAATATAAATGAATCGCATTTACATTCAACAAACTATCATGACATCAGCGTTTGTTAACGAGTTGCTAAAAATACACAATGCCCGCTTGCGCATAACGTTACGGCGGCAATTAATTAAACGATCTAATGCTACAACTCACAGCCAGATGCATGGATTTGTCAGACTGAGGGATCTGATAACCGCTAACTTGCGGTAAGCTGAGCTGACCCACCTCTCAATTATTTATCTTGTCTGTGGAAACCAGTCCGTGTTGTTTCTGTTTCTTTTCCTGCTTTTCATCATCTTCGCCATATGGTAATCCAGGATAGGAGTAGCTTGAGTGGCTAACTTCTTGTATACTATCCGCACCGCACGCCTGGCTCACAGTCACAACAAACACACCGGCTAAAGTGGGCGTAACGTTTCCTGCATGCCTCTACATGACAGCCAATCACCAGCCGTATTAGAGCGCGGCGTGCAAGCATGTCGCATGCTTATAGGCTCAATGACGCTGTTTTGTTTTGGTATCGAAAATTGGTATCGATTGACAAGGGAGGCTTCGATACCCCTTAGTATCGATGTTTCCATTTCGGTGTCAAGTAAGTATCGAAACTCGATACCCAGCCCTAGCTCCATGTACAAGTACCTCTCCGCTCAATGTACAAGTACCTCTCCGCTCAATGTACAAGTACCTCTCCGCTCCATGTACAAGTACCTCTCCGCTCCATGTACAAGTACCTCTCCGCTCCATGTACAAGTACCTCTCCGCTCCATGTACAAGTACATCTCTGCTCCATGTACAAGTACCTCTCCGCTCAATGTACAAGTACATCTCCGCTCCATGTACAAGTACCTCTCCGCTCCATGTACAAGTACATCTCCGCTCCATGTACAAGTACCTCTCCGCTCCATGTACAAGTACCTCACCGCTCAATGTACAAGTACATCTCCGCTCCATGTACAAGTACATCTCTGCTCCATGTACAAGTACCTCTCCGCTCAATGTACAAGTACATCTCCGCTCCATGTACAAGTACCTCTCCGCTCCATGTACAAGTACCTCTCCGCTCCATGTACAAGTACCTCTCCGCTCCATGTACAAGTACCTCTCCGCTCAATGTCAAGTGTCGACAGTACCTCTCCGCTCCATGTACAAATACCTCTCCGCTCTCATGTACAAGTACCTCTCCGCTCCATGTACAAGTACCTCTCCGCTCAATGTCAAGTGTCGACAGTACCTCTCCGCTCCATGTACAAATACCTCTCCGCTCCATGTACAAGTACCTCTCCGCTCTCATGTACAAGTACCTCTCCGCTCCATGTACAAGTAGCTCTCCGCTCAATGTACAAGTGTCGACAGTACCTTTCCGCTCCATGTACAAATACCTCTCCGCTCTCATGTACAAGTACCTCTCCGCTCCATGTACAAGTACCTCTCCGCTCAATGTACAAATACCTCTCCGCTCCATGTATAAGTACCTCTCCGCTCTATGTACAAGTACCTCTCCGCTCCATGTACAAGTACCTCTCCGCTCAATGTACAAATACCTCTCCGCTCCATGTACAAGTAGCTCTCCGCTGAATGTACAAGTGTCGACAGTACCTCTCCGCTCAATGTACAAGTACCTCTCCGCTCAATGTACAAATACCTCTCCGCTCCATGTACAAGTACCTCTCCGCTCAATGTCAAGTATCGACAGTACCTCTCCGCTCCATGTACAAGTACCTCTCCGCTGAATGTACAAGTGTCGACAGTACCTCTCCGCTCAATGTACAAGTACCTCTCCGCTCCATGTACAAGTACCTCTCCGCTCCATGTACAAGTACCTCTCCGCTCCATGTACAAGTACCTCTCCGCTCCATGTACAAGTACCTCTCCGCTCAATGTACAAGTACCTCTCCGCTCCATGTACAAGTACCTCTCCGCTCCATGTACAAGTACCTCTCCGCTCCATGTACAAGTACCTCTCCGCTCAATGTACAAGTACCTCTCCGCTCCATGTACAAGTACCTCTCCGCTCCATGTACAAGTACCTCTCCGCTCCATGTACAAGTACCTCTCCGCTCAATGTACAAGTACCTCTCCGCTCCCTGTACAAGTACATCTCCGCTCCATGTACAAGTACCTCTCCGCTCCATGTACAAGTACCTCTCCGCTCAATGTACAAGTGTCGACAGTACCTCTCCGCTCCATGTACAAGTACCTCTCCGCTCCATGTACAAGTACCTCTCCGCTCAATGTACAAGTGTCGACAGTACCTCTCCGCTCCATCTACAAGTACCTCTCCGCTCAATGTACAAGTACCTCTCCGCTGAATGTACAAGTACCTCTCCGCTCCATGTACAAGTACCTCTCCGCTCCATGTACAAATACCTCTCCGCTCCATGTACAAGTACCTCTCCGCTCCATGTACAAGCACCTCTCCGCTACATGTACAAGTACCTCTCCGCTCCATGTACAAGTACCTCTCCGCTCCATGTACAAGTACCTCTCCGCTCAATGTACAAGTACCTCTCCGCTCCATGTACAAATACCTCCCCGCTCCATGTACAAATACCTCTCCGCTCCATGTACAAGTACCTCTCCGCTCCATGTACCAGTACCTCTCCGCTCAATGTACAAGTACATCTCCGCTCAATGTACAAGTACATCTCCGCTCAATGTACAAGTACGTCTCCGCTCAATGTACAAGTACCTCTCCGCTCAATGTACAAGTACCTCTCCGCTCCATGTACAAGTACCTCTCCGCTCAATGTACAAGTACATCTCCGCTCCATGTACCAGTACCTCTCCGCTCAATGTACAAGTACCTCTCCGCTCAATGTACAAGTACATCTCCGCTCCATGTACAAGTACGTCTCCGCTCAATGTATAAGTACCTCTCCGCTCCATGTACAAGTACCTCTCCGCTCCATGTACAAGTACATCTCCGCTCCATGTACAAGTACATCTCCGCTCCATGTACAAGTACCTCTCCGCTCCATGTACAAGTACCTCTCCGCTCCATGTACAAGTACATCTCCGCTCCATGTACAAGTACCTCTCCGCTCAATGTACAAGTACATCTCCGCTCCATGTACAAGTACATCTCCACTCCATGTACAAGTACCTCTCCGCTCAATGTACAAGTACATCTCCGCTCCATGTACCAGTACCTCTCCGCTCAATGTACAAGTACATCTCCACTCCATGTACAAGTACCTCTCCGCTCAATGTACAAGTACATCTCCGCTCCATGTACCAGTACCTCTCCGCTCAATGTACAAGTACATCTCCACTCCATGTACAAGTACCTCTCCGCTCAATGTACAAGTACATCTCCGCTCCATGTACCAGTACCTCTCCGCTCAATGTACAAGTACATCTCCGCTCCATGTACAAGTACCTCTCCGCTCAATGTACAAGTACCTCTCCGCTCAATGTACAAGTACATCTCCGCTCCATGTACCAGTACCTCTCCGCTCAATGTACAAGTACATCTGCGCTCCATGTAGGGCTGGGTATCGTTCAAAATTTTTCGATATCGATACCGTTTCGATACTTGGATTTCGATACCGGTTCCTGAACGATACTTTTTTCGATACCAATTTTTAGAAAAATCCATTTTAACAAAAATAAAACTGCATTACACATTGAAATTATTTTACAAATCTTTAGTTTCCCCCCATCTTAAGTTTTACAGCAGAAAAAAATAAAACCTACTGTATTTAACATAACTTTAAGTTCTCTAAACGTATTGCCGTCCCTACAAAAAATATTGGAGTACTACAAAGGAAAGAAATGTAGCTAAAACAAATAAATCAGTGGAATAGTTTTCAGTGCAAAACAGAGAGTTGCAAATCAGGGTTTAATGCTCACTGATGCAACAGAACTCTATTCTTGTACAAACTGATGAGATGGCTCCACTTCATGCATGGAAGACTAGTTGAGCATTGACTAGCCTATCAATATAGCCTTATATGCCACAAAGTGAATCACATTTATATTCAACAAACTATCATGACATCAGCGTTTGTTAACGAGTTGCTAAAAATACATGGGCGATAACTGCCCGCTTGCACATAACGCTAATTAATTAAACATTAACGCTAGCGTTGCAGATCAGTGTGCTCACTGCTGCAACAGAACGTCATTCTTGTCAAATCTGACGAGACAGCTCAACTTCACTGACTAGCCAATCAATATAAATGAATCGCATTTACATTCAACAAACTATCATGACATCAGCGTTTGTTAACGAGTTGCTAAAAATACACAATGCCCGCTTGCGCATAACGTTACGGCGGCAATTAATTAAACGATCTAATGCTACAACTCACAGCCAGATGCATGGATTTGTCAGACTGAGGGATCTGATAACCGCTAACTTGCGGTAAGCTGAGCTGACCCACCTCTCAATTATTTATCTTGTCTGTGGAAACCAGTCCGTGTTGTTTCTGTTTCTTTTCCTGCTTTTCATCATCTTCGCCATATGGTAATCCAGGATAGGAGTAGCTTGAGTGGCTAACTTCTTGTATACTATCCGCACCGCACGCCTGGCTCACAGTCACAACAAACACACCGGCTAAAGTGGGCGTAACGTTTCCTGCATGCCTCTACATGACAGCCAATCACCAGCCGTATTAGAGCGCGGCGTGCAAGCATGTCGCATGCTTATAGGCTCAATGACGCTGTTTTGTTTTGGTATCGAAAATTGGTATCGATTGACAAGGGAGGCTTCGATACCCCTTAGTATCGATGTTTCCATTTCGGTGTCAAGTAAGTATCGAAACTCGATACCCAGCCCTAGCTCCATGTACAAGTACCTCTCCGCTCAATGTACAAGTACCTCTCCGCTCAATGTACAAGTACCTCTCCGCTCCATGTACAAGTACCTCTCCGCTCCATGTACAAGTACCTCTCCGCTCCATGTACAAGTACCTCTCCGCTCCATGTACAAGTACATCTCTGCTCCATGTACAAGTACCTCTCCGCTCAATGTACAAGTACATCTCCGCTCCATGTACAAGTACCTCTCCGCTCCATGTACAAGTACATCTCCGCTCCATGTACAAGTACCTCTCCGCTCCATGTACAAGTACCTCACCGCTCAATGTACAAGTACATCTCCGCTCCATGTACAAGTACATCTCTGCTCCATGTACAAGTACCTCTCCGCTCAATGTACAAGTACATCTCCGCTCCATGTACAAGTACCTCTCCGCTCCATGTACAAGTACCTCTCCGCTCCATGTACAAGTACCTCTCCGCTCCATGTACAAGTACCTCTCCGCTCAATGTCAAGTGTCGACAGTACCTCTCCGCTCCATGTACAAATACCTCTCCGCTCTCATGTACAAGTACCTCTCCGCTCCATGTACAAGTACCTCTCCGCTCAATGTCAAGTGTCGACAGTACCTCTCCGCTCCATGTACAAATACCTCTCCGCTCCATGTACAAGTACCTCTCCGCTCTCATGTACAAGTACCTCTCCGCTCCATGTACAAGTAGCTCTCCGCTCAATGTACAAGTGTCGACAGTACCTTTCCGCTCCATGTACAAATACCTCTCCGCTCTCATGTACAAGTACCTCTCCGCTCCATGTACAAGTACCTCTCCGCTCAATGTACAAATACCTCTCCGCTCCATGTATAAGTACCTCTCCGCTCTATGTACAAGTACCTCTCCGCTCCATGTACAAGTACCTCTCCGCTCAATGTACAAATACCTCTCCGCTCCATGTACAAGTAGCTCTCCGCTGAATGTACAAGTGTCGACAGTACCTCTCCGCTCAATGTACAAGTACCTCTCCGCTCAATGTACAAATACCTCTCCGCTCCATGTACAAGTACCTCTCCGCTCAATGTCAAGTATCGACAGTACCTCTCCGCTCCATGTACAAGTACCTCTCCGCTGAATGTACAAGTGTCGACAGTACCTCTCCGCTCAATGTACAAGTACCTCTCCGCTCCATGTACAAGTACCTCTCCGCTCCATGTACAAGTACCTCTCCGCTCCATGTACAAGTACCTCTCCGCTCCATGTACAAGTACCTCTCCGCTCAATGTACAAGTACCTCTCCGCTCCATGTACAAGTACCTCTCCGCTCCATGTACAAGTACCTCTCCGCTCCATGTACAAGTACCTCTCCGCTCAATGTACAAGTACCTCTCCGCTCCATGTACAAGTACCTCTCCGCTCCATGTACAAGTACCTCTCCGCTCCATGTACAAGTACCTCTCCGCTCAATGTACAAGTACCTCTCCGCTCCCTGTACAAGTACATCTCCGCTCCATGTACAAGTACCTCTCCGCTCCATGTACAAGTACCTCTCCGCTCAATGTACAAGTGTCGACAGTACCTCTCCGCTCCATGTACAAGTACCTCTCCGCTCCATGTACAAGTACCTCTCCGCTCAATGTACAAGTGTCGACAGTACCTCTCCGCTCCATCTACAAGTACCTCTCCGCTCAATGTACAAGTACCTCTCCGCTGAATGTACAAGTACCTCTCCGCTCCATGTACAAGTACCTCTCCGCTCCATGTACAAATACCTCTCCGCTCCATGTACAAGTACCTCTCCGCTCCATGTACAAGCACCTCTCCGCTACATGTACAAGTACCTCTCCGCTCCATGTACAAGTACCTCTCCGCTCCATGTACAAGTACCTCTCCGCTCAATGTACAAGTACCTCTCCGCTCCATGTACAAATACCTCTCCGCTCCATGTACAAATACCTCTCCGCTCCATGTACAAGTACCTCTCCGCTCCATGTACCAGTACCTCTCCGCTCAATGTACAAGTACATCTCCGCTCAATGTACAAGTACATCTCCGCTCAATGTACAAGTACGTCTCCGCTCAATGTACAAGTACCTCTCCGCTCAATGTACAAGTACCTCTCCGCTCCATGTACAAGTACCTCTCCGCTCAATGTACAAGTACATCTCCGCTCCATGTACCAGTACCTCTCCGCTCAATGTACAAGTACCTCTCCGCTCAATGTACAAGTACATCTCCGCTCCATGTACAAGTACGTCTCCGCTCAATGTATAAGTACCTCTCCGCTCCATGTACAAGTACCTCTCCGCTCCATGTACAAGTACATCTCCGCTCCATGTACAAGTACATCTCCGCTCCATGTACAAGTACCTCTCCGCTCCATGTACAAGTACCTCTCCGCTCCATGTACAAGTACATCTCCGCTCCATGTACAAGTACCTCTCCGCTCAATGTACAAGTACATCTCCGCTCCATGTACAAGTACATCTCCACTCCATGTACAAGTACCTCTCCGCTCAATGTACAAGTACATCTCCGCTCCATGTACCAGTACCTCTCCGCTCAATGTACAAGTACATCTCCACTCCATGTACAAGTACCTCTCCGCTCAATGTACAAGTACATCTCCGCTCCATGTACCAGTACCTCTCCGCTCAATGTACAAGTACATCTCCACTCCATGTACAAGTACCTCTCCGCTCAATGTACAAGTACATCTCCGCTCCATGTACCAGTACCTCTCCGCTCAATGTACAAGTACATCTCCGCTCCATGTACAAGTACCTCTCCGCTCAATGTACAAGTACCTCTCCGCTCAATGTACAAGTACATCTCCGCTCCATGTACCAGTACCTCTCCGCTCAATGTACAAGTACATCTGCGCTCCATGTAGGGCTGGGTATCGTTCAAAATTTTTCGATATCGATACCGTTTCGATACTTGGATTTCGATACCGGTTCCTGAACGATACTTTTTTCGATACCAATTTTTAGAAAAATCCATTTTAACAAAAATAAAACTGCATTACACATTGAAATTATTTTACAAATCTTTAGTTTCCCCCCATCTTAAGTTTTACAGCAGAAAAAAATAAAACCTACTGTATTTAACATAACTTTAAGTTCTCTAAACGTATTGCCGTCCCTACAAAAAATATTGGAGTACTACAAAGGAAAGAAATGTAGCTAAAACAAATAAATCAGTGGAATAGTTTTCAGTGCAAAACAGAGAGTTGCAAATCAGGGTTTAATGCTCACTGATGCAACAGAACTCTATTCTTGTACAAACTGATGAGATGGCTCCACTTCATGCATGGAAGACTAGTTGAGCATTGACTAGCCTATCAATATAGCCTTATATGCCACAAAGTGAATCGCATTTATATTCAACAAACTATCATGACATCAGCGTTTGTTAACGAGTTGCTAAAAATACATGGGCGATAACTGCCCGCTTGCACATAACGCTAATTAATTAAACATTAACGCTAGCGTTGCAGATCAGTGTGCTCACTGCTGCAACAGAACGTCATTCTTGTCAAATCTGACGAGACAGCTCAACTTCACTGACTAGCCAATCAATATAAATGAATCGCATTTACATTCAACAAACTATCATGACATCAGCGTTTGTTAACGAGTTGCTAAAAATACACAATGCCCGCTTGCGCATAACGTTACGGCGGCAATTAATTAAACGATCTAATGCTACAACTCACAGCCAGATGCATGGATTTGTCAGACTGAGGGATCTGATAACCGCTAACTTGCGGTAAGCTGAGCTGACCCACCTCTCAATTATTTCTCTTGTCTGTGGAAACCAGTCCGTGTTGTTTCTGTTTCTTTTCCTGCTTTTCATCATCTTCGCCATATGGTAATCCAGGATAGGAGTAGCTTGAGTGGCTAACTTCTTGTATACTATCCGCACCGCACGCCTGGCTCACAGTCACAACAAACACACCGGCTAAAGTGGGCGTAACGTTTCCTGCATGCCTCTACATGACAGCCAATCACCAGCCGTATTAGAGCGCGGCGTGCAAGCATGTCGCATGCTTATAGGCTCAATGACGCTGTTTTGTTTTGGTATCGAAAATTGGTATCGATTGACAAGGGAGGCTTCGATACCCCTTAGTATCGATGTTTCCATTTCGGTGCCAAGTAAGTATCGAAACTCGATACCCAGCCCTAGCTCCATGTACAAGTACCTCTCCGCTCAATGTACAAGTACCTCTCCGCTCAATGTACAAGTACCTCTCCGCTCCATGTACAAGTACCTCTCCGCTCCATGTACAAGTACCTCTCCGCTCCATGTACAAGTACCTCTCCGCTCCATGTACAAGTACATCTCTGCTCCATGTACAAGTACCTCTCCGCTCAATGTACAAGTACATCTCCGCTCCATGTACAAGTACCTCTCCGCTCCATGTACAAGTACATCTCCGCTCCATGTACAAGTACCTCTCCGCTCCATGTACAAGTACCTCACCGCTCAATGTACAAGTACATCTCCGCTCCATGTACAAGTACATCTCTGCTCCATGTACAAGTACCTCTCCGCTCAATGTACAAGTACATCTCCGCTCCATGTACAAGTACCTCTCCGCTCCATGTACAAGTACCTCTCCGCTCCATGTACAAGTACCTCTCCGCTCCATGTACAAGTACCTCTCCGCTCCATGTACAAGTACCTCTCCGCTCAATGTCAAGTGTCGACAGTACCTCTCCGCTCCATGTACAAATACCTCTCCGCTCTCATGTACAAGTACCTCTCCGCTCCATGTACAAGTACCTCTCCGCTCAATGTCAAGTGTCGACAGTACCTCTCCGCTCCATGTACAAATACCTCTCCGCTCCATGTACAAGTACCTCTCCGCTCTCATGTACAAGTACCTCTCCGCTCCATGTACAAGTAGCTCTCCGCTCAATGTACAAGTGTCGACAGTACCTTTCCGCTCCATGTACAAATACCTCTCCGCTCTCATGTACAAGTACCTCTCCGCTCCATGTACAAGTACCTCTCCGCTCAATGTACAAATACCTCTCCGCTCCATGTATAAGTACCTCTCCGCTCTATGTACAAGTACCTCTCCGCTCCATGTACAAGTACCTCTCCGCTCAATGTACAAATACCTCTCCGCTCCATGTACAAGTAGCTCTCCGCTGAATGTACAAGTGTCGACAGTACCTCTCCGCTCAATGTACAAGTACCTCTCCGCTCAATGTACAAATACCTCTCCGCTCCATGTACAAGTACCTCTCCGCTCAATGTCAAGTATCGACAGTACCTCTCCGCTCCATGTACAAGTACCTCTCCGCTGAATGTACAAGTGTCGACAGTACCTCTCCGCTCAATGTACAAGTACCTCTCCGCTCCATGTACAAGTACCTCTCCGCTCCATGTACAAGTACCTCTCCGCTCCATGTACAAGTACCTCTCCGCTCCATGTACAAGTACCTCTCCGCTCAATGTACAAGTACCTCTCCGCTCCATGTACAAGTACCTCTCCGCTCCATGTACAAGTACCTCTCCGCTCCATGTACAAGTACCTCTCCGCTCAATGTACAAGTACCTCTCCGCTCCATGTACAAGTACCTCTCCGCTCCATGTACAAGTACCTCTCCGCTCCATGTACAAGTACCTCTCCGCTCAATGTACAAGTACCTCTCCGCTCCCTGTACAAGTACATCTCCGCTCCATGTACAAGTACCTCTCCGCTCCATGTACAAGTACCTCTCCGCTCAATGTACAAGTGTCGACAGTACCTCTCCGCTCCATGTACAAGTACCTCTCCGCTCCATGTACAAGTACCTCTCCGCTCAATGTACAAGTGTCGACAGTACCTCTCCGCTCCATCTACAAGTACCTCTCCGCTCAATGTACAAGTACCTCTCCGCTGAATGTACAAGTACCTCTCCGCTCCATGTACAAGTACCTCTCCGCTCCATGTACAAATACCTCTCCGCTCCATGTACAAGTACCTCTCCGCTCCATGTACAAGCACCTCTCCGCTACATGTACAAGTACCTCTCCGCTCCATGTACAAGTACCTCTCCGCTCCATGTACAAGTACCTCTCCGCTCAATGTACAAGTACCTCTCCGCTCCATGTACAAATACCTCTCCGCTCCATGTACAAATACCTCTCCGCTCCATGTACAAGTACCTCTCCGCTCCATGTACCAGTACCTCTCCGCTCAATGTACAAGTACATCTCCGCTCAATGTACAAGTACATCTCCGCTCAATGTACAAGTACGTCTCCGCTCAATGTACAAGTACCTCTCCGCTCAATGTACAAGTACCTCTCCGCTCCATGTACAAGTACCTCTCCGCTCAATGTACAAGTACATCTCCGCTCCATGTACCAGTACCTCTCCGCTCAATGTACAAGTACCTCTCCGCTCAATGTACAAGTACATCTCCGCTCCATGTACAAGTACGTCTCCGCTCAATGTATAAGTACCTCTCCGCTCCATGTACAAGTACCTCTCCGCTCCATGTACAAGTACATCTCCGCTCCATGTACAAGTACATCTCCGCTCCATGTACAAGTACCTCTCCGCTCCATGTACAAGTACCTCTCCGCTCCATGTACAAGTACATCTCCGCTCCATGTACAAGTACCTCTCCGCTCAATGTACAAGTACATCTCCGCTCCATGTACAAGTACATCTCCACTCCATGTACAAGTACCTCTCCGCTCAATGTACAAGTACATCTCCGCTCCATGTACCAGTACCTCTCCGCTCAATGTACAAGTACATCTCCACTCCATGTACAAGTACCTCTCCGCTCAATGTACAAGTACATCTCCGCTCCATGTACCAGTACCTCTCCGCTCAATGTACAAGTACATCTCCACTCCATGTACAAGTACCTCTCCGCTCAATGTACAAGTACATCTCCGCTCCATGTACCAGTACCTCTCCGCTCAATGTACAAGTACATCTCCGCTCCATGTACAAGTACCTCTCCGCTCAATGTACAAGTACCTCTCCGCTCAATGTACAAGTACATCTCCGCTCCATGTACCAGTACCTCTCCGCTCAATGTACAAGTACATCTGCGCTCCATGTAGGGCTGGGTATCGTTCAAAATTTTTCGATATCGATACCGTTTCGATACTTGGATTTCGATACCGGTTCCTGAACGATACTTTTTTCGATACCAATTTTTAGAAAAATCCATTTTAACAAAAATAAAACTGCATTACACATTGAAATTATTTTACAAATCTTTAGTTTCCCCCCATCTTAAGTTTTACAGCAGAAAAAAATAAAACCTACTGTATTTAACATAACTTTAAGTTCTCTAAACGTATTGCCGTCCCTACAAAAAATATTGGAGTACTACAAAGGAAAGAAATGTAGCTAAAACAAATAAATCAGTGGAATAGTTTTCAGTGCAAAACAGAGAGTTGCAAATCAGGGTTTAATGCTCACTGATGCAACAGAACTCTATTCTTGTACAAACTGATGAGATGGCTCCACTTCATGCATGGAAGACTAGTTGAGCATTGACTAGCCTATCAATATAGCCTTATATGCCACAAAGTGAATCGCATTTATATTCAACAAACTATCATGACATCAGCGTTTGTTAACGAGTTGCTAAAAATACATGGGCGATAACTGCCCGCTTGCACATAACGCTAATTAATTAAACATTAACGCTAGCGTTGCAGATCAGTGTGCTCACTGCTGCAACAGAACGTCATTCTTGTCAAATCTGACGAGACAGCTCAACTTCACTGACTAGCCAATCAATATAAATGAATCGCATTTACATTCAACAAACTATCATGACATCAGCGTTTGTTAACGAGTTGCTAAAAATACACAATGCCCGCTTGCGCATAACGTTACGGCGGCAATTAATTAAACGATCTAATGCTACAACTCACAGCCAGATGCATGGATTTGTCAGACTGAGGGATCTGATAACCGCTAACTTGCGGTAAGCTGAGCTGACCCACCTCTCAATTATTTCTCTTGTCTGTGGAAACCAGTCCGTGTTGTTTCTGTTTCTTTTCCTGCTTTTCATCATCTTCGCCATATGGTAATCCAGGATAGGAGTAGCTTGAGTGGCTAACTTCTTGTATACTATCCGCACCGCACGCCTGGCTCACAGTCACAACAAACACACCGGCTAAAGTGGGCGTAACGTTTCCTGCATGCCTCTACATGACAGCCAATCACCAGCCGTATTAGAGCGCGGCGTGCAAG
This sequence comes from Poromitra crassiceps, assembly GCF_964638095.1. Taxonomy (NCBI): domain Eukaryota; kingdom Metazoa; phylum Chordata; class Actinopteri; order Beryciformes; family Melamphaidae; genus Poromitra; species Poromitra crassiceps. The sequence continues at coordinate 1,036,147 of NW_028152257.1, forward strand.
CATGTCGCATGCTTATAGGCTCAATGACGCTGTTTTGTTTTGGTATCGAAAATTGGTATCGATTGACAAGGGAGGCTTCGATACCCCTTAGTATCGATGTTTCCATTTCGGTGCCAAGTAAGTATCGAAACTCGATACCCAGCCCTAGCTCCATGTACAAGTACCTCTCCGCTCAATGTACAAGTACCTCTCCGCTCAATGTACAAGTACCTCTCCGCTCCATGTACAAGTACCTCTCCGCTCCATGTACAAGTACCTCTCCGCTCCATGTACAAGTACCTCTCCGCTCCATGTACAAGTACATCTCTGCTCCATGTACAAGTACCTCTCCGCTCAATGTACAAGTACATCTCCGCTCCATGTACAAGTACCTCTCCGCTCCATGTACAAGTACATCTCCGCTCCATGTACAAGTACCTCTCCGCTCCATGTACAAGTACCTCTCCGCTCAATGTACAAGTACATCTCCGCTCCATGTACAAGTACCTCTCCGCTCCATGTACAAGTACATCTCTGCTCCATGTACAAGTACCTCTCCGCTCAATGTACAAGTACATCTCCGCTCCATGTACAAGTACCTCTCCGCTCCATGTACAAGTACGTCTCCGCTCAATGTATAAGTACCTCTCCGCTCCATGTACAAGTACCTCTCCGCTCCATGTACAAGTACATCTCCGCTCCATGTACAAGTACATCTCCGCTCCATGTACAAGTACCTCTCCGCTCCATGTACAAGTACCTCTCCGCTCCATGTACAAGTACATCTCCGCTCCATGTACAAGTACCTCTCCGCTCAATGTACAAGTACATCTCCGCTCCATGTACAAGTACATCTCCACTCCATGTACAAGTACCTCTCCGCTCAATGTACAAGTACCTCTCCGCTCCATGTACAAGTACCTCTCCGCTCAATGTACAAGTACCTCTCCGCTCCATGTACAAGTACCTCTCCGCTCCATGTACAAGTACCTCTCCGCTCCATGTACAAGTACCTCTCCGCTCAATGTACAAGTACCTCTCCGCTCCATGTACAAGTACCTCTCCGCTCCATGTACAAGTACCTCTCCGCTCCATGTACAAGTACCTCTCCGCTCAATGTCAAGTATCGACAGTACCTCTCCGCTCCATGTACAAGTACCTCTCCGCTGAATGTACAAGTGTCGACAGTACCTCTCCGCTCAATGTACAAGTACCTCTCCGCTCCATGTACAAGTACCTCTCCGCTCTCATGTACAAGTACCTCTCCGCTCCATGTACAAGTACCTCTCCGCTCAATGTACAAGTACCTCTGCGCTCCATGTACAAGTACCTCTCCGCTCAATGTACAAGTACCTCTCTGCTCAATGTACAAGTGTCGACAGTACCTCTCCGCTCCATGTACAAGTACCTCTCCGCTCAATGTACAAGTGTCGACAGTACCTCTACGCTCAATGTACAAGTGTCGACAGTACCTCTCCGCTCTCATGTACAAGTACCTCTCCGATCCATGTACAAGTACATCTCCGCTCCATGTACACGTACATCTCCGCTCAATGTACAAGTACCTCTCCGCTCCATGTACAAGTACCTCTCCGCTCCATGTACAAGTACCTCTCCGCTCCATGTACAAGTACCTCTCCGCTCCATGTACAAGTACCTCTCCGCTCAATGTACAAGTACCTCTCCGCTCCATGTACAAGTACATCTCCGCTCCATGTACAAGTACCTCTCCGCTCCATGTACAAGTACCTCTCCGCTCAATGTACAAGTGTCGACAGTACCTCTCCGCTCCATGTACAAGTACCTCTCCGCTCCATGTACAAGTACCTCTCCGCTCAATGTACAAGTGTCGACAGTACCTCTCCGCTCCATCTACAAGTACCTCTCCGCTCAATGTACAAGTACCTCTCCGCTGAATGTACAAGTACCTCTCCGCTCCATGTACAAGTACATCTCCGCTCCATGTACAAATACCTCTCCGCTCCATGTACAAGTACCTCTCCGCTCCATGTACAAGCACCTCTCCGCTACATGTACAAGTACCTCTCCGCTCCATGTACAAGTACCTCTCCGCTCCATGTACAAGTACCTCTCCGCTCAATGTACAAGTACCTCTCCGCTCCATGTACAAATACCTCTCCGCTCCATGTACAAATACCTCTCCGCTCCATGTACAAGTACCTCTCCGCTCCATGTACCAGTACCTCTCCGCTCAATGTACAAGTACATCTCCGCTCAATGTACAAGTACATCTCCGCTCAATGTACAAGTACGTCTCCGCTCAATGTACAAGTACCTCTCCGCTCAATGTACAAGTACCTCTCCGCTCCATGTACAAGTACCTCTCCGCTCAATGTACAAGTACATCTCCGCTCCATGTACCAGTACCTCTCCGCTCAATGTACAAGTACCTCTCCGCTCAATGTACAAGTACATCTCCGCTCCATGTACAAGTACGTCTCCGCTCAATGTATAAGTACCTCTCCGCTCCATGTACAAGTACCTCTCCGCTCCATGTACAAGTACATCTCCGCTCCATGTACAAGTACATCTCCGCTCCATGTACAAGTACCTCTCCGCTCCATGTACAAGTACCTCTCCGCTCCATGTACAAGTACATCTCCGCTCCATGTACAAGTACCTCTCCGCTCAATGTACAAGTACATCTCCGCTCCATGTACAAGTACATCTCCACTCCATGTACAAGTACCTCTCCGCTCAATGTACAAGTACATCTCCGCTCCATGTACCAGTACCTCTCCGCTCAATGTACAAGTACATCTCCACTCCATGTACAAGTACCTCTCCGCTCAATGTACAAGTACATCTCCGCTCCATGTACCAGTACCTCTCCGCTCAATGTACAAGTACATCTCCACTCCATGTACAAGTACCTCTCCGCTCAATGTACAAGTACATCTCCGCTCCATGTACCAGTACCTCTCCGCTCAATGTACAAGTACATCTCCGCTCCATGTACAAGTACCTCTCCGCTCAATGTACAAGTACCTCTCCGCTCAATGTACAAGTACATATCCGCTCCATGTACCAGTACCTCTCCGCTCAATGTACAAGTACATCTGCGCTCCATGTAGGGCTGGGTATCGTTCAAAATTTTTCGATATCGATACCGTTTCGATACTTGGATTTCGATACCGGTTCCTGAACGATACTTTTTTCGATACCAATTTTTAGAAAAATCCATTTTAACAAAAATAAAACTGCATTACACATTGAAATTATTTTACAAATCTTTAGTTTCCCCCCATCTTAAGTTTTACAGCAGAAAAAAATAAAACCTACTGTATTTAACATAACTTTAAGTTCTCTAAACGTATTGCCGTCCCTACAAAAAATATTGGAGTACTACAAAGGAAAGAAATGTAGCTAAAACAAATAAATCAGTGGAATAGTTTTCAGTGCAAAACAGAGAGTTGCAAATCAGGGTTTAATGCTCACTGATGCAACAGAACTCTATTCTTGTACAAACTGATGAGATGGCTCCACTTCATGCATGGAAGACTAGTTGAGCATTGACTAGCCTATCAATATAGCCTTATATGCCACAAAGTGAATCGCATTTATATTCAACAAACTATCATGACATCAGCGTTTGTTAACGAGTTGCTAAAAATACATGGGCGATAACTGCCCGCTTGCACATAACGCTAATTAATTAAACATTAACGCTAGCGTTGCAGATCAGTGTGCTCACTGCTGCAACAGAACGTCATTCTTGTCAAATCTGACGAGACAGCTCAACTTCACTGACTAGCCAATCAATATAAATGAATCGCATTTACATTCAACAAACTATCATGACATCAGCGTTTGTTAACGAGTTGCTAAAAATACACAATGCCCGCTTGCGCATAACGTTACGGCGGCAATTAATTAAACGATCTAATGCTACAACTCACAGCCAGATGCATGGATTTGTCAGACTGAGGGATCTGATAACCGCTAACTTGCGGTAAGCTGAGCTGACCCACCTCTCAATTATTTCTCTTGTCTGTGGAAACCAGTCCGTGTTGTTTCTGTTTCTTTTCCTGCTTTTCATCATCTTCGCCATATGGTAATCCAGGATAGGAGTAGCTTGAGTGGCTAACTTCTTGTATACTATCCGCACCGCACGCCTGGCTCACAGTCACAACAAACACACCGGCTAAAGTGGGCGTAACGTTTCCTGCATGCCTCTACATGACAGCCAATCACCAGCCGTATTAGAGCGCGGCGTGCAAGCATGTCGCATGCTTATAGGCTCAATGACGCTGTTTTGTTTTGGTATCGAAAATTGGTATCGATTGACAAGGGAGGCTTCGATACCCCTTAGTATCGATGTTTCCATTTCGGTGCCAAGTAAGTATCGAAACTCGATACCCAGCCCTAGCTCCATGTACAAGTACCTCTCCGCTCAATGTACAAGTACCTCTCCGCTCAATGTACAAGTACCTCTCCGCTCCATGTACAAGTACCTCTCCGCTCCATGTACAAGTACCTCTCCGCTCCATGTACAAGTACCTCTCCGCTCCATGTACAAGTACATCTCTGCTCCATGTACAAGTACCTCTCCGCTCAATGTACAAGTACATCTCCGCTCCATGTACAAGTACCTCTCCGCTCCATGTACAAGTACATCTCCGCTCCATGTACAAGTACCTCTCCGCTCCATGTACAAGTACCTCTCCGCTCAATGTACAAGTACATCTCCGCTCCATGTACAAGTACCTCTCCGCTCCATGTACAAGTACATCTCCGCTCCATGTACAAGTACCTCTCCGCTCAATGTACAAGTACATCTCCGCTCCATGTACAAGTACATCTCCACTCCATGTACAAGTACCTCTCCGCTCAATGTACAAGTACATCTCCGCTCCATGTACCAGTACCTCTCCGCTCAATGTACAAGTACATCTCCACTCCATGTACAAGTACCTCTCCGCTCAATGTACAAGTACATCTCCGCTCCATGTACCAGTACCTCTCCGCTCAATGTACAAGTACATCTCCACTCCATGTACAAGTACCTCTCCGCTCAATGTACAAGTACATCTCCGCTCCATGTACCAGTACCTCTCCGCTCAATGTACAAGTACATCTCCGCTCCATGTACAAGTACCTCTCCGCTCAATGTACAAGTACCTCTCCGCTCAATGTACAAGTACATCTCCGCTCCATGTACCAGTACCTCTCCGCTCAATGTACAAGTACATCTGCGCTCCATGTAGGGCTGGGTATCGTTCAAAATTTTTCGATATCGATACCGTTTCGATACTTGGATTTCGATACCGGTTCCTGAACGATACTTTTTTCGATACCAATTTTTAGAAAAATCCATTTTAACAAAAATAAAACTGCATTACACATTGAAATTATTTTACAAATCTTTAGTTTCCCCCCATCTTAAGTTTTACAGCAGAAAAAAATAAAACCTACTGTATTTAACATAACTTTAAGTTCTCTAAACGTATTGCCGTCCCTACAAAAAATATTGGAGTACTACAAAGGAAAGAAATGTAGCTAAAACAAATAAATCAGTGGAATAGTTTTCAGTGCAAAACAGAGAGTTGCAAATCAGGGTTTAATGCTCACTGATGCAACAGAACTCTATTCTTGTACAAACTGATGAGATGGCTCCACTTCATGCATGGAAGACTAGTTGAGCATTGACTAGCCTATCAATATAGCCTTATATGCCACAAAGTGAATCGCATTTATATTCAACAAACTATCATGACATCAGCGTTTGTTAACGAGTTGCTAAAAATACATGGGCGATAACTGCCCGCTTGCACATAACGCTAATTAATTAAACATTAACGCTAGCGTTGCAGATCAGTGTGCTCACTGCTGCAACAGAACGTCATTCTTGTCAAATCTGACGAGACAGCTCAACTTCACTGACTAGCCAATCAATATAAATGAATCGCATTTACATTCAACAAACTATCATGACATCAGCGTTTGTTAACGAGTTGCTAAAAATACACAATGCCCGCTTGCGCATAACGTTACGGCGGCAATTAATTAAACGATCTAATGCTACAACTCACAGCCAGATGCATGGATTTGTCAGACTGAGGGATCTGATAACCGCTAACTTGCGGTAAGCTGAGCTGACCCACCTCTCAATTATTTCTCTTGTCTGTGGAAACCAGTCCGTGTTGTTTCTGTTTCTTTTCCTGCTTTTCATCATCTTCGCCATATGGTAATCCAGGATAGGAGTAGCTTGAGTGGCTAACTTCTTGTATACTATCCGCACCGCACGCCTGGCTCACAGTCACAACAAACACACCGGCTAAAGTGGGCGTAACGTTTCCTGCATGCCTCTACATGACAGCCAATCACCAGCCGTATTAGAGCGCGGCGTGCAAGCATGTCGCATGCTTATAGGCTCAATGACGCTGTTTTGTTTTGGTATCGAAAATTGGTATCGATTGACAAGGGAGGCTTCGATACCCCTTAGTATCGATGTTTCCATTTCGGTGCCAAGTAAGTATCGAAACTCGATACCCAGCCCTAGCTCCATGTACAAGTACCTCTCCGCTCAATGTACAAGTACCTCTCCGCTCAATGTACAAGTACCTCTCCGCTCCATGTACAAGTACCTCTCCGCTCCATGTACAAGTACCTCTCCGCTCCATGTACAAGTGCCTCTCCGCTCCATGTACAAGTACATCTCTGCTCCATGTACAAGTACCTCTCCGCTCAATGTACAAGTACATCTCCGCTCCATGTACAAGTACCTCTCCGCTCCATGTACAAGTACATCTCCGCTCCATGTACAAGTACCTCTCCGCTCCATGTACAAGTACCTCACCGCTCAATGTACAAGTACATCTCCGCTCCATGTACAAGTACATCTCTGCTCCATGTACAAGTACCTCTCCGCTCAATGTACAAGTACATCTCCGCTCCATGTACAAGTACCTCTCCGCTCCATGTACAAGTACCTCTCCGCTCCATGTACAAGTACCTCTCCGCTCCATGTACAAGTACCTCTCCGCTCCATGTACAAGTACCTCTCCGCTCAATGTCAAGTGTCGACAGTACCTCTCCGCTCCATGTACAAATACCTCTCCGCTCTCATGTACAAGTACCTCTCCGCTCCATGTACAAGTACCTCTCCGCTCAATGTCAAGTGTCGACAGTACCTCTCCGCTCCATGTACAAATACCTCTCCGCTCCATGTACAAGTACCTCTCCGCTCTCATGTACAAGTACCTCTCCGCTCCATGTACAAGTAGCTCTCCGCTCAATGTACAAGTGTCGACAGTACCTTTCCGCTCCATGTACAAATACCTCTCCGCTCTCATGTACAAGTACCCCTCCGCTCCATGTACAAGTACCTCTCCGCTCAATGTACAAATACCTCTCCGCTCCATGTATAAGTACCTCTCCGCTCTATGTACAAGTACCTCTCCGCTCCATGTACAAGTACCTCTCCGCTCAATGTACAAATACCTCTCCGCTCCATGTACAAGTAGCTCTCCGCTGAATGTACAAGTGTCGACAGTACCTCTCCGCTCAATGTACAAGTACCTCTCCGCTCAATGTACAAATACCTCTCCGCTCCATGTACAAGTACCTCTCCGCTCAATGTCAAGTATCGACAGTACCTCTCCGCTCCATGTACAAGTACCTCTCCGCTGAATGTACAAGTGTCGACAGTACCTCTCCGCTCAATGTACAAGTACCTCTCCGCTCCATGTACAAGTACCTCTCCGCTCCATGTACAAGTACCTCTCCGCTCCATGTACAAGTACCTCTCCGCTCCATGTACAAGTACCTCTCCGCTCAATGTACAAGTACCTCTCCGCTCCATGTACAAGTACCTCTCCGCTCCATGTACAAGTACCTCTCCGCTCCATGTACAAGTACCTCTCCGCTCAATGTACAAGTACCTCTCCGCTCCATGTACAAGTACCTCTCCGCTCCATGTACAAGTACCTCTCCGCTCCATGTACAAGTACCTCTCCGCTCAATGTACAAGTACCTCTCCGCTCCCTGTACAAGTACATCTCCGCTCCATGTACAAGTACCTCTCCGCTCCATGTACAAGTACCTCTCCGCTCAATGTACAAGTGTCGACAGTACCTCTCCGCTCCATGTACAAGTACCTCTCCGCTCCATGTACAAGTACCTCTCCGCTCAATGTACAAGTGTCGACAGTACCTCTCCGCTCCATCTACAAGTACCTCTCCGCTCAATGTACAAGTACCTCTCCGCTGAATGTACAAGTACCTCTCCGCTCCATGTACAAGTACCTCTCCGCTCCATGTACAAATACCTCTCCGCTCCATGTACAAGTACCTCTCCGCTCCATGTACAAGCACCTCTCCGCTACATGTACAAGTACCTCTCCGCTCCATGTACAAGTACCTCTCCGCTCCATGTACAAGTACCTCTCCGCTCCATGTACAAGTACCTCTCCGCTCCATGTACCAGTACCTCTCCGCTCAATGTACAAGTACATCTCCGCTCAATGTACAAGTACATCTCCGCTCAATGTACAAGTACGTCTCCGCTCAATGTACAAGTACCTCTCCGCTCAATGTACAAGTACCTCTCCGCTCCATGTACAAGTACCTCTCCGCTCAATGTACAAGTACATCTCCGCTCCATGTACCAGTACCTCTCCGCTCAATGTACAAGTACCTCTCCGCTCAATGTACAAGTACATCTCCGCTCCATGTACAAGTACGTCTCCGCTCAATGTATAAGTACCTCTCCGCTCCATGTACAAGTACCTCTCCGCTCCATGTACAAGTACATCTCCGCTCCATGTACAAGTACATCTCCGCTCCATGTACAAGTACCTCTCCGCTCCATGTACAAGTACCTCTCCGCTCCATGTACAAGTACATCTCCGCTCCATGTACAAGTACCTCTCCGCTCAATGTACAAGTACATCTCCGCTCCATGTACAAGTACATCTCCACTCCATGTACAAGTACCTCTCCGCTCAATGTACAAGTACATCTCCGCTCCATGTACCAGTACCTCTCCGCTCAATGTACAAGTACATCTCCACTCCATGTACAAGTACCTCTCCGCTCAATGTACAAGTACATCTCCGCTCCATGTACCAGTACCTCTCCGCTCAATGTACAAGTACATCTCCACTCCATGTACAAGTACCTCTCCGCTCAATGTACAAGTACATCTCCGCTCCATGTACCAGTACCTCTCCGCTCAATGTACAAGTACATCTCCGCTCCATGTACAAGTACCTCTCCGCTCAATGTACAAGTACCTCTCCGCTCAATGTACAAGTACATCTCCGCTCCATGTACCAGTACCTCTCCGCTCAATGTACAAGTACATCTGCGCTCCATGTAGGGCTGGGTATCGTTCAAAATTTTTCGATATCGATACCGTTTCGATACTTGGATTTCGATACCGGTTCCTGAACGATACTTTTTTCGATACCAATTTTTAGAAAAATCCATTTTAACAAAAATAAAACTGCATTACACATTGAAATTATTTTACAAATCTTTAGTTTCCCCCCATCTTAAGTTTTACAGCAGAAAAAAATAAAACCTACTGTATTTAACATAACTTTAAGTTCTCTAAACGTATTGCCGTCCCTACAAAAAATATTGGAGTACTACAAAGGAAAGAAATGTAGCTAAAACAAATAAATCAGTGGAATAGTTTTCAGTGCAAAACAGAGAGTTGCAAATCAGGGTTTAATGCTCACTGATGCAACAGAACTCTATTCTTGTACAAACTGATGAGATGGCTCCACTTCATGCATGGAAGACTAGTTGAGCATTGACTAGCCTATCAATATAGCCTTATATGCCACAAAGTGAATCGCATTTATATTCAACAAACTATCATGACATCAGCGTTTGTTAACGAGTTGCTAAAAATACATGGGCGATAACTGCCCGCTTGCACATAACGCTAATTAATTAAACATTAACGCTAGCGTTGCAGATCAGTGTGCTCACTGCTGCAACAGAACGTCATTCTTGTCAAATCTGACGAGACAGCTCAACTTCACTGACTAGCCAATCAATATAAATGAATCGCATTTACATTCAACAAACTATCATGACATCAGCGTTTGTTAACGAGTTGCTAAAAATACACAATGCCCGCTTGCGCATAACGTTACGGCGGCAATTAATTAAACGATCTAATGCTACAACTCACAGCCAGATGCATGGATTTGTCAGACTGAGGGATCTGATAACCGCTAACTTGCGGTAAGCTGAGCTGACCCACCTCTCAATTATTTCTCTTGTCTGTGGAAACCAGTCCGTGTTGTTTCTGTTTCTTTTCCTGCTTTTCATCATCTTCGCCATATGGTAATCCAGGATAGGAGTAGCTTGAGTGGCTAACTTCTTGTATACTATCCGCACCGCACGCCTGGCTCACAGTCACAACAAACACACCGGCTAAAGTGGGCGTAACGTTTCCTGCATGCCTCTACATGACAGCCAATCACCAGCCGTATTAGAGCGCGGCGTGCAAGCATGTCGCATGCTTATAGGCTCAATGACGCTGTTTTGTTTTGGTATCGAAAATTGGTATCGATTGACAAGGGAGGCTTCGATACCCCTTAGTATCGATGTTTCCATTTCGGTGCCAAGTAAGTATCGAAACTCGATACCCAGCCCTAGCTCCATGTACAAGTACCTCTCCGCTCAATGTACAAGTACCTCTCCGCTCAATGTACAAGTACCTCTCCGCTCCATGTACAAGTACCTCTCCGCTCCATGTACAAGTACCTCTCCGCTCCATGTACAAGTACCTCTCCGCTCCATGTACAAGTACATCTCTGCTCCATGTACAAGTACCTCTCCGCTCAATGTACAAGTACATCTCCGCTCCATGTACAAGTACCTCTCCGCTCTCATGTACAAGTACCTCTCCGCTCCATGTACAAGTAGCTCTCCGCTCAATGTACAAGTGTCGACAGTACCTTTCCGCTCCATGTACAAATACCTCTCCGCTCTCATGTACAAGTACCCCTCCGCTCCATGTACAAGTACCTCTCCGCTCAATGTACAAATACCTCTCCGCTCCATGTATAAGTACCTCTCCGCTCTATGTACAAGTACCTCTCCGCTCCATGTACAAGTACCTCTCCGCTCAATGTACAAATACCTCTCCGCTCCATGTACAAGTAGCTCTCCGCTGAATGTACAAGTGTCGACAGTACCTCTCCGCTCAATGTACAAGTACCTCTCCGCTCAATGTACAAATACCTCTCCGCTCCATGTACAAGTACCTCTCCGCTCAATGTCAAGTATCGACAGTACCTCTCCGCTCCATGTACAAGTACCTCTCCGCTGAATGTACAAGTGTCGACAGTACCTCTCCGCTCAATGTACAAGTACCTCTCCGCTCCATGTACAAGTACCTCTCCGCTCCATGTACAAGTACCTCTCCGCTCCATGTACAAGTACCTCTCCGCTCCATGTACAAGTACCTCTCCGCTCAATGTACAAGTACCTCTCCGCTCCATGTACAAGTACCTCTCCGCTCCATGTACAAGTACCTCTCCGCTCCATGTACAAGTACCTCTCCGCTCAATGTACAAGTACCTCTCCGCTCCATGTACAAGTACCTCTCCGCTCCATGTACAAGTACCTCTCCGCTCCATGTACAAGTACCTCTCCGCTCAATGTACAAGTACCTCTCCGCTCCCTGTACAAGTACATCTCCGCTCCATGTACAAGTACCTCTCCGCTCCATGTACAAGTACCTCTCCGCTCAATGTACAAGTGTCGACAGTACCTCTCCGCTCCATGTACAAGTACCTCTCCGCTCCATGTACAAGTACCTCTCCGCTCAATGTACAAGTGTCGACAGTACCTCTCCGCTCCATCTACAAGTACCTCTCCGCTCAATGTACAAGTACCTCTCCGCTGAATGTACAAGTACCTCTCCGCTCCATGTACAAGTACCTCTCCGCTCCATGTACAAATACCTCTCCGCTCCATGTACAAGTACCTCTCCGCTCCATGTACAAGCACCTCTCCGCTACATGTACAAGTACCTCTCCGCTCCATGTACAAGTACCTCTCCGCTCCATGTACAAGTACCTCTCCGCTCCATGTACAAGTACCTCTCCGCTCCATGTACCAGTACCTCTCCGCTCAATGTACAAGTACATCTCCGCTCAATGTACAAGTACATCTCCGCTCAATGTACAAGTACGTCTCCGCTCAATGTACAAGTACCTCTCCGCTCAATGTACAAGTACCTCTCCGCTCCATGTACAAGTACCTCTCCGCTCAATGTACAAGTACATCTCCGCTCCATGTACCAGTACCTCTCCGCTCAATGTACAAGTACCTCTCCGCTCAATGTACAAGTACATCTCCGCTCCATGTACAAGTACGTCTCCGCTCAATGTATAAGTACCTCTCCGCTCCATGTACAAGTACCTCTCCGCTCCATGTACAAGTACATCTCCGCTCCATGTACAAGTACATCTCCGCTCCATGTACAAGTACCTCTCCGCTCCATGTACAAGTACCTCTCCGCTCCATGTACAAGTACATCTCCGCTCCATGTACAAGTACCTCTCCGCTCAATGTACAAGTACATCTCCGCTCCATGTACAAGTACATCTCCACTCCATGTACAAGTACCTCTCCGCTCAATGTACAAGTACATCTCCGCTCCATGTACCAGTACCTCTCCGCTCAATGTACAAGTACATCTCCACTCCATGTACAAGTACCTCTCCGCTCAATGTACAAGTACATCTCCGCTCCATGTACCAGTACCTCTCCGCTCAATGTACAAGTACATCTCCACTCCATGTACAAGTACCTCTCCGCTCAATGTACAAGTACATCTCCGCTCCATGTACCAGTACCTCTCCGCTCAATGTACAAGTACATCTCCGCTCCATGTACAAGTACCTCTCCGCTCAATGTACAAGTACCTCTCCGCTCAATGTACAAGTACATCTCCGCTCCATGTACCAGTACCTCTCCGCTCAATGTACAAGTACATCTGCGCTCCATGTAGGGCTGGGTATCGTTCAAAATTTTTCGATATCGATACCGTTTCGATACTTGGATTTCGATACCGGTTCCTGAACGATACTTTTTTCGATACCAATTTTTAGAAAAATCCATTTTAACAAAAATAAAACTGCATTACACATTGAAATTATTTTACAAATCTTTAGTTTCCCCCCATCTTAAGTTTTACAGCAGAAAAAAATAAAACCTACTGTATTTAACATAACTTTAAGTTCTCTAAACGTATTGCCGTCCCTACAAAAAATATTGGAGTACTACAAAGGAAAGAAATGTAGCTAAAACAAATAAATCAGTGGAATAGTTTTCAGTGCAAAACAGAGAGTTGCAAATCAGGGTTTAATGCTCACTGATGCAACAGAACTCTATTCTTGTACAAACTGATGAGATGGCTCCACTTCATGCATGGAAGACTAGTTGAGCATTGACTAGCCTATCAATATAGCCTTATATGCCACAAAGTGAATCGCATTTATATTCAACAAACTATCATGACATCAGCGTTTGTTAACGAGTTGCTAAAAATACATGGGCGATAACTGCCCGCTTGCACATAACGCTAATTAATTAAACATTAACGCTAGCGTTGCAGATCAGTGTGCTCACTGCTGCAACAGAACGTCATTCTTGTCAAATCTGACGAGACAGCTCAACTTCACTGACTAGCCAATCAATATAAATGAATCGCATTTACATTCAACAAACTATCATGACATCAGCGTTTGTTAACGAGTTGCTAAAAATACACAATGCCCGCTTGCGCATAACGTTACGGCGGCAATTAATTAAACGATCTAATGCTACAACTCACAGCCAGATGCATGGATTTGTCAGACTGAGGGATCTGATAACCGCTAACTTGCGGTAAGCTGAGCTGACCCACCTCTCAATTATTTCTCTTGTCTGTGGAAACCAGTCCGTGTTGTTTCTGTTTCTTTTCCTGCTTTTCATCATCTTCGCCATATGGTAATCCAGGATAGGAGTAGCTTGAGTGGCTAACTTCTTGTATACTATCCGCACCGCACGCCTGGCTCACAGTCACAACAAACACACCGGCTAAAGTGGGCGTAACGTTTCCTGCATGCCTCTACATGACAGCCAATCACCAGCCGTATTAGAGCGCGGCGTGCAAGCATGTCGCATGCTTATAGGCTCAATGACGCTGTTTTGTTTTGGTATCGAAAATTGGTATCGATTGACAAGGGAGGCTTCGATACCCCTTAGTATCGATGTTTCCATTTCGGTGCCAAGTAAGTATCGAAACTCGATACCCAGCCCTAGCTCCATGTACAAGTACCTCTCCGCTCAATGTACAAGTACCTCTCCGCTCAATGTACAAGTACCTCTCCGCTCCATGTACAAGTACCTCTCCGCTCCATGTACAAGTACCTCTCCGCTCCATGTACAAGTACCTCTCCGCTCCATGTACAAGTACATCTCTGCTCCATGTACAAGTACCTCTCCGCTCAATGTACAAGTACATCTCCGCTCCATGTACAAGTACCTCTCCGCTCCATGTACAAGTACATCTCCGCTCCATGTACAAGTACCTCTCCGCTCCATGTACAAGTACCTCTCCGCTCAATGTACAAGTACATCTCCGCTCCATGTACAAGTACCTCTCCGCTCCATGTACAAGTACATCTCTGCTCCATGTACAAGTACCTCTCCGCTCAATGTACAAGTACATCTCCGCTCCATGTACAAGTACCTCTCCGCTCCATGTACAAGTACGTCTCCGCTCAATGTATAAGTACCTCTCCGCTCCATGTACAAGTACCTCTCCGCTCCATGTACAAGTACATCTCCGCTCCATGTACAAGTACATCTCCGCTCCATGTACAAGTACCTCTCCGCTCCAGGTACAAGTACCTCTCCGCTCCATGTACAAGTACATCTCCGCTCCATGTACAAGTACCTCTCCGCTCAATGTACAAGTACATCTCCGCTCCATGTACAAGTACATCTCCACTCCATGTACAAGTACCTCTCCGCTCAATGTACAAGTACATCTCCGCTCCATGTACCAGTACCTCTCCGCTCAATGTACAAGTACATCTCCACTCCATGTACAAGTACCTCTCCGCTCAATGTACAAGTACATCTCCGCTCCATGTACCAGTACCTCTCCGCTCAATGTACAAGTACATCTCCACTCCATGTACAAGTACCTCTCCGCTCAATGTACAAGTACATCTCCGCTCCATGTACCAGTACCTCTCCGCTCAATGTACAAGTACATCTCCGCTCCATGTACAAGTACCTCTCCGCTCAATGTACAAGTACCTCTCCGCTCAATGTACAAGTACATCTCCGCTCCATGTACCAGTACCTCTCCGCTCAATGTACAAGTACATCTGCGCTCCATGTAGGGCTGGGTATCGTTCAAAATTTTTCGATATCGATACCGTTTCGATACTTGGATTTCGATACCGGTTCCTGAACGATACTTTTTTCGATACCAATTTTTAGAAAAATCCATTTTAACAAAAATAAAACTGCATTACACATTGAAATTATTTTACAAATCTTTAGTTTCCCCCCATCTTAAGTTTTACAGCAGAAAAAAATAAAACCTACTGTATTTAACATAACTTTAAGTTCTCTAAACGTATTGCCGTCCCTACAAAAAATATTGGAGTACTACAAAGGAAAGAAATGTAGCTAAAACAAATAAATCAGTGGAATAGTTTTCAGTGCAAAACAGAGAGTTGCAAATCAGGGTTTAATGCTCACTGATGCAACAGAACTCTATTCTTGTACAAACTGATGAGATGGCTCCACTTCATGCATGGAAGACTAGTTGAGCATTGACTAGCCTATCAATATAGCCTTATATGCCACAAAGTGAATCGCATTTATATTCAACAAACTATCATGACATCAGCGTTTGTTAACGAGTTGCTAAAAATACATGGGCGATAACTGCCCGCTTGCACATAACGCTAATTAATTAAACATTAACGCTAGCGTTGCAGATCAGTGTGCTCACTGCTGCAACAGAACGTCATTCTTGTCAAATCTGACGAGACAGCTCAACTTCACTGACTAGCCAATCAATATAAATGAATCGCATTTACATTCAACAAACTATCATGACATCAGCGTTTGTTAACGAGTTGCTAAAAATACACAATGCCCGCTTGCGCATAACGTTACGGCGGCAATTAATTAAACGATCTAATGCTACAACTCACAGCCAGATGCATGGATTTGTCAGACTGAGGGATCTGATAACCGCTAACTTGCGGTAAGCTGAGCTGACCCACCTCTCAATTATTTCTCTTGTCTGTGGAAACCAGTCCGTGTTGTTTCTGTTTCTTTTCCTGCTTTTCATCATCTTCGCCATATGGTAATCCAGGATAGGAGTAGCTTGAGTGGCTAACTTCTTGTATACTATCCGCACCGCACGCCTGGCTCACAGTCACAACAAACACACCGGCTAAAGTGGGCGTAACGTTTCCTGCATGCCTCTACATGACAGCCAATCACCAGCCGTATTAGAGCGCGGCGTGCAAGCATGTCGCATGCTTATAGGCTCAATGACGCTGTTTTGTTTTGGTATCGAAAATTGGTATCGATTGACAAGGGAGGCTTCGATACCCCTTAGTATCGATGTTTCCATTTCGGTGCCAAGTAAGTATCGAAACTCGATACCCAGCCCTAGCTCCATGTACAAGTACCTCTCCGCTCAATGTACAAGTACCTCTCCGCTCAATGTACAAGTACCTCTCCGCTCCATGTACAAGTACCTCTCCGCTCCATGTACAAGTACCTCTCCGCTCCATGTACAAGTACCTCTCCGCTCCATGTACAAGTACATCTCTGCTCCATGTACAAGTACCTCTCCGCTCAATGTACAAGTACATCTCCGCTCCATGTACAAGTACCTCTCCGCTCCATGTACAAGTACATCTCCGCTCCATGTACAAGTACCTCTCCGCTCCATGTACAAGTACCTCTCCGCTCAATGTACAAGTACATCTCCGCTCCATGTACAAGTACCTCTCCGCTCCATGTACAAGTACATCTCTGCTCCATGTACAAGTACCTCTCCGCTCAATGTACAAGTACATCTCCGCTCCATGTACAAGTACCTCTCCGCTCCATGTACAAGTACGTCTCCGCTCAATGTATAAGTACCTCTCCGCTCCATGTACAAGTACCTCTCCGCTCCATGTACAAGTACATCTCCGCTCCATGTACAAGTACATCTCCGCTCCATGTACAAGTACCTCTCCGCTCCAGGTACAAGTACCTCTCCGCTCCATGTACAAGTACATCTCCGCTCCATGTACAAGTACCTCTCCGCTCAATGTACAAGTACATCTCCGCTCCATGTACAAGTACATCTCCACTCCATGTACAAGTACCTCTCCGCTCAATGTACAAGTACATCTCCGCTCCATGTACCAGTACCTCTCCGCTCAATGTACAAGTACATCTCCACTCCATGTACAAGTACCTCTCCGCTCAATGTACAAGTACATCTCCGCTCCATGTACCAGTACCTCTCCGCTCAATGTACAAGTACATCTCCACTCCATGTACAAGTACCTCTCCGCTCAATGTACAAGTACATCTCCGCTCCATGTACCAGTACCTCTCCGCTCAATGTACAAGTACATCTCCGCTCCATGTACAAGTACCTCTCCGCTCAATGTACAAGTACCTCTCCGCTCAATGTACAAGTACATCTCCGCTCCATGTACCAGTACCTCTCCGCTCAATGTACAAGTACATCTGCGCTCCATGTAGGGCTGGGTATCGTTCAAAATTTTTCGATATCGATACCGTTTCGATACTTGGATTTCGATACCGGTTCCTGAACGATACTTTTTTCGATACCAATTTTTAGAAAAATCCATTTTAACAAAAATAAAACTGCATTACACATTGAAATTATTTTACAAATCTTTAGTTTCCCCCCATCTTAAGTTTTACAGCAGAAAAAAATAAAACCTACTGTATTTAACATAACTTTAAGTTCTCTAAACGTATTGCCGTCCCTACAAAAAATATTGGAGTACTACAAAGGAAAGAAATGTAGCTAAAACAAATAAATCAGTGGAATAGTTTTCAGTGCAAAACAGAGAGTTGCAAATCAGGGTTTAATGCTCACTGATGCAACAGAACTCTATTCTTGTACAAACTGATGAGATGGCTCCACTTCATGCATGGAAGACTAGTTGAGCATTGACTAGCCTATCAATATAGCCTTATATGCCACAAAGTGAATCGCATTTATATTCAACAAACTATCATGACATCAGCGTTTGTTAACGAGTTGCTAAAAATACATGGGCGATAACTGCCCGCTTGCACATAACGCTAATTAATTAAACATTAACGCTAGCGTTGCAGATCAGTGTGCTCACTGCTGCAACAGAACGTCATTCTTGTCAAATCTGACGAGACAGCTCAACTTCACTGACTAGCCAATCAATATAAATGAATCGCATTTACATTCAACAAACTATCATGACATCAGCGTTTGTTAACGAGTTGCTAAAAATACACAATGCCCGCTTGCGCATAACGTTACGGCGGCAATTAATTAAACGATCTAATGCTACAACTCACAGCCAGATGCATGGATTTGTCAGACTGAGGGATCTGATAACCGCTAACTTGCGGTAAGCTGAGCTGACCCACCTCTCAATTATTTCTCTTGTCTGTGGAAACCAGTCCGTGTTGTTTCTGTTTCTTTTCCTGCTTTTCATCATCTTCGCCATATGGTAATCCAGGATAGGAGTAGCTTGAGTGGCTAACTTCTTGTATACTATCCGCACCGCACGCCTGGCTCACAGTCACAACAAACACACCGGCTAAAGTGGGCGTAACGTTTCCTGCATGCCTCTACATGACAGCCAATCACCAGCCGTATTAGAGCGCGGCGTGCAAGCATGTCGCATGCTTATAGGCTCAATGACGCTGTTTTGTTTTGGTATCGAAAATTGGTATCGATTGACAAGGGAGGCTTCGATACCCCTTAGTATCGATGTTTCCATTTCGGTGCCAAGTAAGTATCGAAACTCGATACCCAGCCCTAGCTCCATGTACAAGTACCTCTCCGCTCAATGTACAAGTACCTCTCCGCTCAATGTACAAGTACCTCTCCGCTCCATGTACAAGTACCTCTCCGCTCCATGTACAAGTACCTCTCCGCTCCATGTACAAGTACCTCTCCGCTCCATGTACAAGTACATCTCTGCTCCATGTACAAGTACCTCTCCGCTCAATGTACAAGTACATCTCCGCTCCATGTACAAGTACCTCTCCGCTCCATGTACAAGTACATCTCCGCTCCATGTACAAGTACCTCTCCGCTCCATGTACAAGTACCTCTCCGCTCAATGTACAAGTACATCTCCGCTCCATGTACAAGTACCTCTCCGCTCCATGTACAAGTACATCTCTGCTCCATGTACAAGTACCTCTCCGCTCAATGTACAAGTACATCTCCGCTCCATGTACAAGTACCTCTCCGCTCCATGTACAAGTACGTCTCCGCTCAATGTATAAGTACCTCTCCGCTCCATGTACAAGTACCTCTCCGCTCCATGTACAAGTACATCTCCGCTCCATGTACAAGTACATCTCCGCTCCATGTACAAGTACCTCTCCGCTCCAGGTACAAGTACCTCTCCGCTCCATGTACAAGTACATCTCCGCTCCATGTACAAGTACCTCTCCGCTCAATGTACAAGTACATCTCCGCTCCATGTACAAGTACATCTCCACTCCATGTACAAGTACCTCTCCGCTCAATGTACAAGTACATCTCCGCTCCATGTACCAGTACCTCTCCGCTCAATGTACAAGTACATCTCCACTCCATGTACAAGTACCTCTCCGCTCAATGTACAAGTACATCTCCGCTCCATGTAGCAGTACCTCTCCGCTCAATGTACAAGTACATCTCCACTCCATGTACAAGTACCTCTCCGCTCAATGTACAAGTACATCTCCGCTCCATGTACCAGTACCTCTCCGCTCAATGTACAAGTACATCTCCGCTCCATGTACAAGTACCTCTCCGCTCAATGTACAAGTACCTCTCCGCTCAATGTACAAGTACATCTCCGCTCCATGTACCAGTACCTCTCCGCTCAATGTACAAGTACATCTGCGCTCCATGTAGGGCTGGGTATCGTTCAAAATTTTTCGATATCGATACCGTTTCGATACTTGGATTTCGATACCGGTTCCTGAACGATACTTTTTTCGATACCAATTTTTAGAAAAATCCATTTTAACAAAAATAAAACTGCATTACACATTGAAATTATTTTACAAATCTTTAGTTTCCCCCCATCTTAAGTTTTACAGCAGAAAAAAATAAAACCTACTGTATTTAACATAACTTTAAGTTCTCTAAACGTATTGCCGTCCCTACAAAAAATATTGGAGTACTACAAAGGAAAGAAATGTAGCTAAAACAAATAAATCAGTGGAATAGTTTTCAGTGCAAAACAGAGAGTTGCAAATCAGGGTTTAATGCTCACTGATGCAACAGAACTCTATTCTTGTACAAACTGATGAGATGGCTCCACTTCATGCATGGAAGACTAGTTGAGCATTGACTAGCCTATCAATATAGCCTTATATGCCACAAAGTGAATCGCATTTATATTCAACAAACTATCATGACATCAGCGTTTGTTAACGAGTTGCTAAAAATACATGGGCGATAACTGCCCGCTTGCACATAACGCTAATTAATTAAACATTAACGCTAGCGTTGCAGATCAGTGTGCTCACTGCTGCAACAGAACGTCATTCTTGTCAAATCTGACGAGACAGCTCAACTTCACTGACTAGCCAATCAATATAAATGAATCGCATTTACATTCAACAAACTATCATGACATCAGCGTTTGTTAACGAGTTGCTAAAAATACACAATGCCCGCTTGCGCATAACGTTACGGCGGCAATTAATTAAACGATCTAATGCTACAACTCACAGCCAGATGCATGGATTTGTCAGACTGAGGGATCTGATAACCGCTAACTTGCGGTAAGCTGAGCTGACCCACCTCTCAATTATTTCTCTTGTCTGTGGAAACCAGTCCGTGTTGTTTCTGTTTCTTTTCCTGCTTTTCATCATCTTCGCCATATGGTAATCCAGGATAGGAGTAGCTTGAGTGGCTAACTTCTTGTATACTATCCGCACCGCACGCCTGGCTCACAGTCACAACAAACACACCGGCTAAAGTGGGCGTAACGTTTCCTGCATGCCTCTACATGACAGCCAATCACCAGCCGTATTAGAGCGCGGCGTGCAAGCATGTCGCATGCTTATAGGCTCAATGACGCTGTTTTGTTTTGGTATCGAAAATTGGTATCGATTGACAAGGGAGGCTTCGATACCCCTTAGTATCGATGTTTCCATTTCGGTGCCAAGTAAGTATCGAAACTCGATACCCAGCCCTAGCTCCATGTACAAGTACCTCTCCGCTCAATGTACAAGTACCTCTCCGCTCAATGTACAAGTACCTCTCCGCTCCATGTACAAGTACCTCTCCGCTCCATGTACAAGTACCTCTCCGCTCCATGTACAAGTACCTCTCCGCTCCATGTACAAGTACATCTCTGCTCCATGTACAAGTACCTCTCCGCTCAATGTACAAGTACATCTCCGCTCCATGTACAAGTACCTCTCCGCTCCATGTACAAGTACATCTCCGCTCCATGTACAAGTACCTCTCCGCTCCATGTACAAGTACCTCTCCGCTCAATGTACAAGTACATCTCCGCTCCATGTACAAGTACCTCTCCGCTCCATGTACAAGTACATCTCCGCTCCATGTACAAGTACCTCTCCGCTCAATGTACAAGTACATCTCCGCTCCATGTACAAGTACATCTCCACTCCATGTACAAGTACCTCTCCGCTCAATGTACAAGTACATCTCCGCTCCATGTACCAGTACCTCTCCGCTCAATGTACAAGTACATCTCCACTCCATGTACAAGTACCTCTCCGCTCAATGTACAAGTACATCTCCGCTCCATGTACCAGTACCTCTCCGCTCAATGTACAAGTACATCTCCACTCCATGTACAAGTACCTCTCCGCTCAATGTACAAGTACATCTCCGCTCCATGTACCAGTACCTCTCCGCTCAATGTACAAGTACATCTCCGCTCCATGTACAAGTACCTCTCCGCTCAATGTACAAGTACCTCTCCGCTCAATGTACAAGTACATCTCCGCTCCATGTACCAGTACCTCTCCGCTCAATGTACAAGTACATCTGCGCTCCATGTAGGGCTGGGTATCGTTCAAAATTTTTCGATATCGATACCGTTTCGATACTTGGATTTCGATACCGGTTCCTGAACGATACTTTTTTCGATACCAATTTTTAGAAAAATCCATTTTAACAAAAATAAAACTGCATTACACATTGAAATTATTTTACAAATCTTTAGTTTCCCCCCATCTTAAGTTTTACAGCAGAAAAAAATAAAACCTACTGTATTTAACATAACTTTAAGTTCTCTAAACGTATTGCCGTCCCTACAAAAAATATTGGAGTACTACAAAGGAAAGAAATGTAGCTAAAACAAATAAATCAGTGGAATAGTTTTCAGTGCAAAACAGAGAGTTGCAAATCAGGGTTTAATGCTCACTGATGCAACAGAACTCTATTCTTGTACAAACTGATGAGATGGCTCCACTTCATGCATGGAAGACTAGTTGAGCATTGACTAGCCTATCAATATAGCCTTATATGCCACAAAGTGAATCGCATTTATATTCAACAAACTATCATGACATCAGCGTTTGTTAACGAGTTGCTAAAAATACATGGGCGATAACTGCCCGCTTGCACATAACGCTAATTAATTAAACATTAACGCTAGCGTTGCAGATCAGTGTGCTCACTGCTGCAACAGAACGTCATTCTTGTCAAATCTGACGAGACAGCTCAACTTCACTGACTAGCCAATCAATATAAATGAATCGCATTTACATTCAACAAACTATCATGACATCAGCGTTTGTTAACGAGTTGCTAAAAATACACAATGCCCGCTTGCGCATAACGTTACGGCGGCAATTAATTAAACGATCTAATGCTACAACTCACAGCCAGATGCATGGATTTGTCAGACTGAGGGATCTGATAACCGCTAACTTGCGGTAAGCTGAGCTGACCCACCTCTCAATTATTTCTCTTGTCTGTGGAAACCAGTCCGTGTTGTTTCTGTTTCTTTTCCTGCTTTTCATCATCTTCGCCATATGGTAATCCAGGATAGGAGTAGCTTGAGTGGCTAACTTCTTGTATACTATCCGCACCGCACGCCTGGCTCACAGTCACAACAAACACACCGGCTAAAGTGGGCGTAACGTTTCCTGCATGCCTCTACATGACAGCCAATCACCAGCCGTATTAGAGCGCGGCGTGCAAGCATGTCGCATGCTTATAGGCTCAATGACGCTGTTTTGTTTTGGTATTGAAAATTGGTATCGATTGACAAGGGAGGCTTCGATACCCCTTAGTATCGATGTTTCCATTTCGGTGCCAAGTAAGTATCGAAACTCGATACCCAGCCCTAGCTCCATGTACAAGTACCTCTCCGCTCAATGTACAAGTACCTCTCCGCTCAATGTACAAGTACCTCTCCGCTCCATGTACAAGTACCTCTCCGCTCCATGTACAAGTACCTCTCCGCTCCATGTACAAGTACCTCTCCGCTCCATGTACAAGTACATCTCTGCTCCATGTACAAGTACCTCTCCGCTCAATGTACAAGTACATCTCCGCTCCATGTACAAGTACCTCTCCGCTCCATGTACAAGTACATCTCCGCTCCATGTACAAGTACCTCTCCGCTCCATGTACAAGTACCTCACCGCTCAATGTACAAGTACATCTCCGCTCCATGTACAAGTACATCTCTGCTCCATGTACAAGTACCTCTCCGCTCAATGTACAAGTACATCTCCGCTCCATGTACAAGTACCTCTCCGCTCCATGTACAAGTACCTCTCCGCTCCATGTACAAGTACCTCTCCGCTCCATGTACAAGTACCTCTCCGCTCCATGTACAAGTACCTCTCCGCTCAATGTCAAGTGTCGACAGTACCTCTCCGCTCCATGTACAAATACCTCTCCGCTCTCATGTACAAGTACCTCTCCGCTCCATGTACAAGTACCTCTCCGCTCAATGTCAAGTGTCGACAGTACCTCTCCGCTCCATGTACAAATACCTCTCCGCTCCATGTACAAGTACCTCTCCGCTCTCATGTACAAGTACCTCTCCGCTCCATGTACAAGTAGCTCTCCGCTCAATGTACAAGTGTCGACAGTACCTTTCCGCTCCATGTACAAATACCTCTCCGCTCTCATGTACAAGTACCTCTCCGCTCCATGTACAAGTACCTCTCCGCTCAATGTACAAATACCTCTCCGCTCCATGTATAAGTACCTCTCCGCTCTATGTACAAGTACCTCTCCGCTCCATGTACAAGTACCTCTCCGCTCAATGTACAAATACCTCTCCGCTCCATGTACAAGTAGCTCTCCGCTGAATGTACAAGTGTCGACAGTACCTCTCCGCTCAATGTACAAGTACCTCTCCGCTCAATGTACAAATACCTCTCCGCTCCATGTACAAGTACCTCTCCGCTCAATGTCAAGTATCGACAGTACCTCTCCGCTCCATGTACAAGTACCTCTCCGCTGAATGTACAAGTGTCGACAGTACCTCTCCGCTCAATGTACAAGTACCTCTCCGCTCCATGTACAAGTACCTCTCCGCTCTCATGTACAAGTACCTCTCCGCTCCATGTACAAGTACCTCTCCGCTCAATGTACAAGTACCTCTGCGCTCCATGTACAAGTACCTCTCCGCTCAATGTACAAGTACCTCTCCGCTCAATGTACAAGTGTCGACAGTACCTCTCCGCTCCATGTACAAGTACCTCTCCGCTCAATGTACAAGTGTCGACAGTACCTCTACGCTCAATGTACAAGTGTCGACAGTACCTCTCCGCTCTCATGTACAAGTACCTCTCCGATCCATGTACAAGTACATCTCCGCTCCATGTACAAGTACATCTCCGCTCAATGTACAAGTACCTCTCCGCTCCATGTACAAGTACCTCTCCGCTCCATGTACAAGTACCTCTCCGCTCCATGTACAAGTACCTCTCCGCTCCATGTACAAGTACCTCTCCGCTCAATGTACAAGTACCTCTCCGCTCCATGTACAAGTACCTCTCCGCTCAATGTACAAGTACCTCTCCGCTCCATGTACAAGTACCTCTCCGCTCCATGTACAAGTACCTCTCCGCTCCATGTACAAGTACCTCTCCGCTCAATGTCAAGTATCGACAGTACCTCTCCGCTCCATGTACAAGTACCTCTCCGCTGAATGTACAAGTGTCGACAGTACCTCTCCGCTCAATGTACAAGTACCTCTCCGCTCCATGTACAAGTACCTCTCCGCTCTCATGTACAAGTACCTCTCCGCTCCATGTACAAGTACCTCTCCGCTCAATGTACAAGTACCTCTGCGCTCCATGTACAAGTACCTCTCCGCTCAATGTACAAGTACCTCTCCGCTCAATGTACAAGTGTCGACAGTACCTCTCCGCTCCATGTACAAGTACCTCTCCGCTCCATGTACAAGTACCTCTCCGCTCCATGTACAAGTACCTCTCCGCTCCATGTACAAGTACCTCTCCGCTCCATGTACAAGTACCTCTCCGCTCAATGTCAAGTGTCGACAGTACCTCTCCGCTCCATGTACAAATACCTCTCCGCTCTCATGTACAAGTACCTCTCCGCTCCATGTACAAGTACCTCTCCGCTCAATGTCAAGTGTCGACAGTACCTCTCCGCTCCATGTACAAATACCTCTCCGCTCCATGTACAAGTACCTCTCCGCTCTCATGTACAAGTACCTCTCCGCTCCATGTACAAGTAGCTCTCCGCTCAATGTACAAGTGTCGACAGTACCTTTCCGCTCCATGTACAAATACCTCTCCGCTCTCATGTACAAGTACCTCTCCGCTCCATGTACAAGTACCTCTCCGCTCAATGTACAAATACCTCTCCGCTCCATGTATAAGTACCTCTCCGCTCTATGTACAAGTACCTCTCCGCTCCATGTACAAGTACCTCTCCGCTCAATGTACAAATACCTCTCCGCTCCATGTACAAGTAGCTCTCCGCTGAATGTACAAGTGTCGACAGTACCTCTCCGCTCAATGTACAAGTACCTCTCCGCTCAATGTACAAATACCTCTCCGCTCCATGTACAAGTACCTCTCCGCTCAATGTCAAGTATCGACAGTACCTCTCCGCTCCATGTACAAGTACCTCTCCGCTGAATGTACAAGTGTCGACAGTACCTCTCCGCTCAATGTACAAGTACCTCTCCGCTCCATGTACAAGTACCTCTCCGCTCTCATGTACAAGTACCTCTCCGCTCCATGTACAAGTACCTCTCCGCTCAATGTACAAGTACCTCTGCGCTCCATGTACAAGTACCTCTCCGCTCAATGTACAAGTACCTCTCCGCTCAATGTACAAGTGTCGACAGTACCTCTCCGCTCCATGTACAAGTACCTCTCCGCTCAATGTACAAGTGTCGACAGTACCTCTACGCTCAATGTACAAGTGTCGACAGTACCTCTCCGCTCTCATGTACAAGTACCTCTCCGATCCATGTACAAGTACATCTCCGCTCCATGTACAAGTACATCTCCGCTCAATGTACAAGTACCTCTCCGCTCCATGTACAAGTACCTCTCCGCTCCATGTACAAGTACCTCTCCGCTCCATGTACAAGTACCTCTCCGCTCCATGTACAAGTACCTCTCCGCTCAATGTACAAGTACCTCTCCGCTCCATGTACAAGTACCTCTCCGCTCAATGTACAAGTACCTCTCCGCTCCATGTACAAGTACCTCTCCGCTCCATGTACAAGTACCTCTCCGCTCCATGTACAAGTACCTCTCCGCTCAATGTCAAGTATCGACAGTACCTCTCCGCTCCATGTACAAGTACCTCTCCGCTGAATGTACAAGTGTCGACAGTACCTCTCCGCTCAATGTACAAGTACCTCTCCGCTCCATGTACAAGTACCTCTCCGCTCTCATGTACAAGTACCTCTCCGCTCCATGTACAAGTACCTCTCCGCTCAATGTACAAGTACCTCTGCGCTCCATGTACAAGTACCTCTCCGCTCAATGTACAAGTACCTCTCCGCTCAATGTACAAGTGTCGACAGTACCTCTCCGCTCCATGTACAAGTACCTCTCCACTCAATGTACAAGTGTCGACAGTACCTCTACGCTCAATGTACAAGTGTCGACAGTACCTCTCCGCTCTCATGTACAAGTACCTCTCCGATCCATGTACAAGTACATCTCCGCTCCATGTACAAGTACATCTCCGCTCAATGTACAAGTACCTCTCCGCTCCATGTACAAGTACCTCTCCGCTCCATGTACAAGTACCTCTCCGCTCCATGTACAAGTACCTCTCCGCTCAATGTACAAGTACCTCTCCGCTCCATGTACAAGTACCTCTCCGCTCCATGTACAAGTACCTCTCCGCTCAATGTACAAGTACCTCTCCGCTCCATGTACAAGTACCTCTCCGCTCCATGTACAAGTACCTCTCCGCTCCATGTACAAGTACCTCTCCGCTCAATGTACAAGTACCTCTCCGCTCCCTGTACAAGTACATCTCCGCTCCATGTACAAGTACCTCTCCGCTCCATGTACAAGTACCTCTCCGCTCAATGTACAAGTGTCGACAGTACCTCTCCGCTCCATGTACAAGTACCTCTCCGCTCCATGTACAAGTACCTCTCTGCTCAATGTACAAGTGTCGACAGTACCTCTCCGCTCCATCTACAAGTACCTCTCCGCTCAATGTACAAGTACCTCTCCGCTGAATGTACAAGTACCTCTCCGCTCCATGTACAAGTACCTCTCCGCTCCATGTACAAATACCTCTCCGCTCCATGTACAAGTACCTCTCCGCTCCATGTACAAGCACCTCTCCGCTACATGTACAAGTACCTCTCCGCTCCATGTACAAGTACCTCTCCGCTCCATGTACAAGTACCTCTCCGCTCAATGTACAAGTACCTCTCCGCTCCATGTACAAATACCTCTCCGCTCCATGTACAAATACCTCTCCGCTCCATGTACAAGTACCTCTCCGCTCCATGTACCAGTACCTCTCCGCTCAATGTACAAGTACATCTCCGCTCAATGTACAAGTACATCTCCGCTCAATGTACAAGTACGTCTCCGCTCAATGTACAAGTACCTCTCCGCTCAATGTACAAGTACCTCTCCGCTCCATGTACAAGTACCTCTCCGCTCAATGTACAAGTACATCTCCGCTCAATGTACAAGTACATCTCCGCTCAATGTACAAGTACGTCTCCGCTCAATGTACAAGTACCTCTCCGCTCAATGTACAAGTACCTCTCCGCTCCATGTACAAGTACCTCTCCGCTCAATGTACAAGTACATCTCCGCTCCATGTACCAGTACCTCTCCGCTCAATGTACAAGTACCTCTCCGCTCAATGTACAAGTACGTCTCCGCTCCATGTACAAGTACGTCTCCGCTCAATGTATAAGTACCTCTCCGCTCCATGTACAAGTACCTCTCCGCTCCATGTACAAGTACATCTCCGCTCCATGTACAAGTACATCTCCGCTCCATGTACAAGTACCTCTCCGCTCCATGTACAAGTACCTCTCCGCTCCATGTACAAGTACATCTCCGCTCCATGTACAAGTACCTCTCCGCTCAATGTACAAGTACATCTCCGCTCCATGTACAAGTACATCTCCACTCCATGTACAAGTACCTCTCCGCTCAATGTACAAGTACATCTCCGCTCCATGTACCAGTACCTCTCCGCTCAATGTACAAGTACATCTCCACTCCATGTACAAGTACCTCTCCGCTCAATGTACAAGTACATCTCCGCTCCATGTACCAGTACCTCTCCGCTCAATGTACAAGTACATCTCCACTCCATGTACAAGTACCTCTCCGCTCAATGTACAAGTACATCTCCGCTCCATGTACCAGTACCTCTCCGCTCAATGTACAAGTACATCTCCGCTCCATGTACAAGTACCTCTCCGCTCAATGTACAAGTACCTCTCCGCTCAATGTACAAGTACATCTCCGCTCCATGTACCAGTACCTCTCCGCTCAATGTACAAGTACATCTGCGCTCCATGTAGGGCTGGGTATCTTTCAAAATTTTTCGATATCGATACCGTTTCGATACTTGGATTTCGATACCGGTTCCTGAACGATACTTTTTTCGATACCAATTTTTAGAAAAATCCATTTTAACAAAAATAAAACTGCATTACACATTGAAATTATTTTACAAATCTTTAGTTTCCCCCCATCTTAAGTTTTACAGCAGAAAAAAATAAAACCTACTGTATTTAACATAACTTTAAGTTCTCTAAACGTATTGCCGTCCCTACAAAAAATATTGGAGTACTACAAAGGAAAGAAATGTAGCTAAAACAAATAAATCAGTGGAATAGTTTTCAGTGCAAAACAAAGAGTTGCAAATCAGGGTTTAATGCTCACTGATGCAACAGAACTCTATTCTTGTACAAACTGATGAGATGGCTCCACTTCATGCATGGAAGACTAGTTGAGCATTGACTAGCCTATCAATATAGCCTTATATGCCACAAAGTGAATCGCATTTATATTCAACAAACTATCATGACATCAGCGTTTGTTAACGAGTTGCTAAAAATACATGGGCGATAACTGCCCGCTTGCACATAACGCTAATTAATTAAACATTAACGCTAGCGTTGCAGATCAGTGTGCTCACTGCTGCAACAGAACGTCATTCTTGTCAAATCTGACGAGACAGCTCAACTTCACTGACTAGCCAATCAATATAAATGAATCGCATTTACATTCAACAAACTATCATGACATCAGCGTTTGTTAACGAGTTGCTAAAAATACACAATGCCCGCTTGCGCATAACGTTACGGCGGCAATTAATTAAACGATCTAATGCTACAACTCACAGCCAGATGCATGGATTTGTCAGACTGAGGGATCTGATAACCGCTAACTTGCGGTAAGCTGAGCTGACCCACCTCTCAATTATTTCTCTTGTCTGTGGAAACCAGTCCGTGTTGTTTCTGTTTCTTTTCCTGCTTTTCATCATCTTCGCCATATGGTAATCCAGGATAGGAGTAGCTTGAGTGGCTAACTTCTTGTATACTATCCGCACCGCACGCCTGGCTCACAGTCACAACAAACACACCGGCTAAAGTGGGCGTAACGTTTCCTGCATGCCTCTACATGACAGCCAATCACCAGCCGTATTAGAGCGCGGCGTGCAAGCATGTCGCATGCTTATAGGCTCAATGACGCTGTTTTGTTTTGGTATCGAAAATTGGTATCGATTGACAAGGGAGGCTTCGATACCCCTTAGTATCGATGTTTCCATTTCGGTGCCAAGTAAGTATCGAAACTCGATACCCAGCCCTAGCTCCATGTACAAGTACCTCTCCGCTCAATGTACAAGTACCTCTCCGCTCAATGTACAAGTACCTCTCCGCTCCATGTACAAGTACCTCTCCGCTCCATGTACAAGTACCTCTCCGCTCCATGTACAAGTACCTCTCCGCTCCATGTACAAGTACATCTCTGCTCCATGTACAAGTACCTCTCCGCTCAATGTACAAGTACATCTCCGCTCCATGTACAAGTACCTCTCCGCTCCATGTACAAGTACATCTCCGCTCCATGTACAAGTACCTCTCCGCTCCATGTACAAGTACCTCTCCGCTCAATGTACAAGTACATCTCCGCTCCATGTACAAGTACCTCTCCGCTCCATGTACAAGTACATCTCCGCTCCATGTACAAGTACCTCTCCGCTCAATGTACAAGTACATCTCCGCTCCATGTACAAGTACATCTCCACTCCATGTACAAGTACCTCTCCGCTCAATGTACAAGTACATCTCCGCTCCATGTACCAGTACCTCTCCGCTCAATGTACAAGTACATCTCCACTCCATGTACAAGTACCTCTCCGCTCAATGTACAAGTACATCTCCGCTCCATGTACCAGTACCTCTCCGCTCAATGTACAAGTACATCTCCACTCCATGTACAAGTACCTCTCCGCTCAATGTACAAGTACATCTCCGCTCCATGTACCAGTACCTCTCCGCTCAATGTACAAGTACATCTCCGCTCCATGTACAAGTACCTCTCCGCTCAATGTACAAGTACCTCTCCGCTCAATGTACAAGTACATCTCCGCTCCATGTACCAGTACCTCTCCGCTCAATGTACAAGTACATCTGCGCTCCATGTAGGGCTGGGTATCGTTCAAAATTTTTCGATATCGATACCGTTTCGATACTTGGATTTCGATACCGGTTCCTGAACGATACTTTTTTCGATACCAATTTTTAGAAAAATCCATTTTAACAAAAATAAAACTGCATTACACATTGAAATTATTTTACAAATCTTTAGTTTCCCCCCATCTTAAGTTTTACAGCAGAAAAAAATAAAACCTACTGTATTTAACATAACTTTAAGTTCTCTAAACGTATTGCCGTCCCTACAAAAAATATTGGAGTACTACAAAGGAAAGAAATGTAGCTAAAACAAATAAATCAGTGGAATAGTTTTCAGTGCAAAACAGAGAGTTGCAAATCAGGGTTTAATGCTCACTGATGCAACAGAACTCTATTCTTGTACAAACTGATGAGATGGCTCCACTTCATGCATGGAAGACTAGTTGAGCATTGACTAGCCTATCAATATAGCCTTATATGCCACAAAGTGAATCGCATTTATATTCAACAAACTATCATGACATCAGCGTTTGTTAACGAGTTGCTAAAAATACATGGGCGATAACTGCCCGCTTGCACATAACGCTAATTAATTAAACATTAACGCTAGCGTTGCAGATCAGTGTGCTCACTGCTGCAACAGAACGTCATTCTTGTCAAATCTGACGAGACAGCTCAACTTCACTGACTAGCCAATCAATATAAATGAATCGCATTTACATTCAACAAACTATCATGACATCAGCGTTTGTTAACGAGTTGCTAAAAATACACAATGCCCGCTTGCGCATAACGTTACGGCGGCAATTAATTAAACGATCTAATGCTACAACTCACAGCCAGATGCATGGATTTGTCAGACTGAGGGATCTGATAACCGCTAACTTGCGGTAAGCTGAGCTGACCCACCTCTCAATTATTTCTCTTGTCTGTGGAAACCAGTCCGTGTTGTTTCTGTTTCTTTTCCTGCTTTTCATCATCTTCGCCATATGGTAATCCAGCATAGGAGTAGCTTGAGTGGCTAACTTCTTGTATACTATCCGCACCGCACGCCTGGCTCACAGTCACAACAAACACACCGGCTAAAGTGGGCGTAACGTTTCCTGCATGCCTCTACATGACAGCCAATCACCAGCCGTATTAGAGCGCGGCGTGCAAGCATGTTGCATGCTTATAGGCTCAATGACGCTGTTTTGTTTTGGTATCGAAAATTGGTATCGATTGACAAGGGAGGCTTCGATACCCCTTAGTATCGATGTTTCCATTTCGGTGCCAAGTAAGTATCGAAACTCGATACCCAGCCCTAGCTCCATGTACAAGTACCTCTCCGCTCAATGTACAAGTACCTCTCCGCTCAATGACAAGTACCTCTCCGCTCCATGTACAAGTACCTCTCCGCTCCATGTACAAGTACCTCTCCGCTCCATGTACAAGTACCTCTCCGCTCCATGTACAAGTACATCTCTGCTCCATGTACAAGTACCTCTCCGCTCAATGTACAAGTACATCTCCGCTCCATGTACAAGTACCTCTCCGCTCCATGTACAAGTACATCTCCGCTCCATGTACAAGTACCTCTCCGCTCCATGTACAACTACCTCTCCGCTCAATGTACAAGTACATCTCCGCTCCATGTACAAGTACATCTCTGCTCCATGTACAAGTACCTCTCCGCTCAATGTACAAGTACATCTCCGCTCCATGTACAAGTACCTCTCCGCTCCATGTACAAGTACCTCTCCGGTCCATGTACAAGTACCTCTCCGCTCCATGTACAAGTACCTCTCCGCTCCATGTACAAGTACCTCTCCGCTCCATGTACAAGTACCTCTCCGCTCAATGTCAAGTGTCGACAGTACCTCTCCGCTCCATGTACAAATACCTCTCCGCTCTCATGTACAAGTACCTCTCCGCTCCATGTACAAGTACCTCTCCGCTCAATGTCAAGTGTCGACAGTACCTCTCCGCTCCATGTACAAATACCTCTCCGCTCCATGTACAAGTACCTCTCCGCTCTCATGTACAAGTACCTCTCCGCTCCATGTACAAGTAGCTCTCCGCTCAATGTACAAGTGTCGACAGTACCTTTCCGCTCCATGTACAAATACCTCTCCGCTCTCATGTACAAGTACCTCTCCGCTCCATGTACAAGTACCTCTCCGCTCAATGTACAAATACCTCTCCGCTCCATGTATAAGTACCTCTCCGCTCTATGTACAAGTACCTCTCCGCTCCATGTACAAGTACCTCTCCGCTCAATGTACAAATACCTCTCCGCTCCATGTACAAGTAGCTCTCCGCTGAATGTACAAGTGTCGACAGTACCTCTCCGCTCAATGTACAAGTACCTCTCCGCTCAATGTACAAATACCTCTCCGCTCCATGTACAAGTACCTCTCCGCTCAATGTCAAGTATCGACAGTACCTCTCCGCTCCATGTACAAGTACCTCTCCGCTGAATGTACAAGTGTCGACAGTACCTCTCCGCTCAATGTACAAGTACCTCTCCGCTCCATGTACAAGTACCTCTCCGCTCTCATGTACAAGTACCTCTCCGCTCCATGTACAAGTACCTCTCCGCTCAATGTACAAGTACCTCTGCGCTCCATGTACAAGTACCTCTCCGCTCAATGTACAAGTACCTCTCCGCTCAATGTACAAGTGTCGACAGTACCTCTCCGCTCCATGTACAAGTACCTCTCCGCTCAATGTACAAGTGTCGACAGTACCTCTACGCTCAATGTACAAGTGTCGACAGTACCTCTCCGCTCTCATGTACAAGTACCTCTCCGATCCATGTACAAGTACATCTCCGCTCCATGTACAAGTACATCTCCGCTCAATGTACAAGTACCTCTCCGCTCCATGTACAAGTACCTCTCCGCTCCATGTACAAGTACCTCTCCGCTCCATGTACAAGTACCTCTCCGCTCCATGTACAAGTACCTCTCCGCTCAATGTACAAGTACCTCTCCGCTCCATGTACAAGTACCTCTCCGCTCAATGTACAAGTACCTCTCCGCTCCATGTACAAGTACCTCTCCGCTCCATGTACAAGTACCTCTCCGCTCCATGTACAAGTACCTCTCCGCTCAATGTCAAGTATCGACAGTACCTCTCCGCTCCATGTACAAGTACCTCTCCGCTGAATGTACAAGTGTCGACAGTACCTCTCCGCTCAATGTACAAGTACCTCTCCGCTCCATGTACAAGTACCTCTCCGCTCTCATGTACAAGTACCTCTCCGCTCCATGTACAAGTACCTCTCCGCTCAATGTACAAGTACCTCTGCGCTCCATGTACAAGTACCTCTCCGCTCAATGTACAAGTACCTCTCCGCTCAATGTACAAGTGTCGACAGTACCTCTCCGCTCCATGTACAAGTACCTCTCCGCTCAATGTACAAGTGTCGACAGTACCTCTACGCTCAATGTACAAGTGTCGACAGTACCTCTCCGCTCTCATGTACAAGTACCTCTCCGATCCATGTACAAGTACATCTCCGCTCCATGTACAAGTACATCTCCGCTCAATGTACAAGTACCTCTCCGCTCCATGTACAAGTACCTCTCCGCTCCATGTACAAGTACCTCTCCGCTCCATGTACAAGTACCTCTCCGCTCAATGTACAAGTACCTCTCCGCTCCATGTACAAGTACCTCTCCGCTCCATGTACAAGTACCTCTCCGCTCCATGTACAAGTACCTCTCCGCTCAATGTACAAGTACCTCTCCGCTCCATGTACAAGTACCTCTCCGCTCCATGTACAAGTACCTCTCCGCTCCATGTACAAGTACCTCTCCGCTCAATGTACAAGTACCTCTCCGCTCCCTGTACAAGTACATCTCCGCTCCATGTACAAGTACCTCTCCGCTCCATGTACAAGTACCTCTCCGATCAATGTACAAGTGTCGACAGTACCTCTCCGCTCCATGTACAAGTACCTCTCCGCTCCATGTACAAGTACCTCTCCGCTCAATGTACAAGTGTCGACAGTACCTCTCCGCTCCATCTACAAGTACCTCTCCGCTCAATGTACAAGTACCTCTCCGCTGAATGTACAAGTACCTCTCCGCTCCATGTACAAGTACCTCTCCGCTCCATGTACAAATACCTCTCCGCTCCATGTACAAGTACCTCTCCGCTCCATGTACAAGCACCTCTCCGCTACATGTACAAGTACCTCTCCGCTCCATGTACAAGTACCTCTCCGCTCCATGTACAAGTACCTCTCCGCTCAATGTACAAGTACCTCTCCGCTCCATGTACAAATACCTCTCCGCTCCATGTACAAATACCTCTCCGCTCCATGTACAAGTACCTCTCCGCTCCATGTACCAGTACCTCTCCGCTCAATGTACAAGTACATCTCCGCTCAATGTACAAGTACATCTCCGCTCAATGTACAAGTACGTATCCGCTCAATGTACAAGTACCTCTCCGCTCAATGTACAAGTACCTCTCCGCTCCATGTACAAGTACCTCTCCGCTCAATGTACAAGTACATCTCCGCTCCATGTACCAGTACCTCTCCGCTCAATGTACAAGTACCTCTCCGCTCAATGTACAAGTACATCTCCGCTCCATGTACAAGTACGTCTCCGCTCAATGTATAAGTACCTCTCCGCTCCATGTACAAGTACCTCTCCGCTCCATGTACAAGTACATCTCCGCTCCATGTACAAGTACATCTCCGCTCCATGTACAAGTACCTCTCCGCTCCATGTACAAGTACCTCTCCGCTCCATGTACAAGTACATCTCCGCTCCATGTACAAGTACCTCTCCGCTCAATGTACAAGTACATCTCCGCTCCATGTACAAGTACATCTCCACTCCATGTACAAGTACCTCTCCGCTCAATGTACAAGTACATCTCCGCTCCATGTACCAGTACCTCTCCGCTCAATGTACAAGTACATCTCCACTCCATGTACAAGTACCTCTCCGCTCAATGTACAAGTACATCTCCGCTCCATGTACCAGTACCTCTCCGCTCAATGTACAAGTACATCTCCACTCCATGTACAAGTACCTCTCCGCTCAATGTACAAGTACATCTCCGCTCCATGTACCAGTACCTCTCCGCTCAATGTACAAGTACATCTCCGCTCCATGTACAAGTACCTCTCCGCTCAATGTACAAGTACCTCTCCGCTCAATGTACAAGTACATCTCTGCTCCATGTACCAGTACCTCTCCGCTCAATGTACAAGTACATCTGCGCTCCATGTAGGGCTGGGTATCGTTCAAAATTTTTCGATATCGATACCGTTTCGATACTTGGATTTCGATACCGGTTCCTGAACGATACTTTTTTCGATACCAATTTTTAGAAAAATCCATTTTAACAAAAATAAAACTGCATTACACATTGAAATTATTTTACAAATCTTTAGTTTCCCCCCATCTTAAGTTTTACAGCAGAAAAAAATAAAACCTACTGTATTTAACATAACTTTAAGTTCTCTAAACGTATTGCCGTCCCTACAAAAAATATTGGAGTACTACAAAGGAAAGAAATGTAGCTAAAACAAATAAATCAGTGGAATAGTTTTCAGTGCAAAACAGAGAGTTGCAAATCAGGGTTTAATGCTCACTGATGCAACAGAACTCTATTCTTGTACAAACTGATGAGATGGCTCCACTTCATGCATGGAAGACTAGTTGAGCATTGACTAGCCTATCAATATAGCCTTATATGCCACAAAGTGAATCGCATTTATATTCAACAAACTATCATGACATCAGCGTTTGTTAACGAGTTGCTAAAAATACATGGGCGATAACTGCCCGCTTGCACATAACGCTAATTAATTAAACATTAACGCTAGCGTTGCAGATCAGTGTGCTCACTGCTGCAACAGAACGTCATTCTTGTCAAATCTGACGAGACAGCTCAACTTCACTGACTAGCCAATCAATATAAATGAATCGCATTTACATTCAACAAACTATCATGACATCAGCGTTTGTTAACGAGTTGCTAAAAATACACAATGCCCGCTTGCGCATAACGTTACGGCGGCAATTAATTAAACGATCTAATGCTACAACTCACAGCCAGATGCATGGATTTGTCAGACTGAGGGATCTGATAACCGCTAACTTGCGGTAAGCTGAGCTGACCCACCTCTCAATTATTTCTCTTGTCTGTGGAAACCAGTCCGTGTTGTTTCTGTTTCTTTTCCTGCTTTTCATCATCTTCGCCATATGGTAATCCAGCATAGGAGTAGCTTGAGTGGCTAACTTCTTGTATACTATCCGCACCGCACGCCTGGCTCACAGTCACAACAAACACACCGGCTAAAGTGGGCGTAACGTTTCCTGCATGCCTCTACATGACAGCCAATCACCAGCCGTATTAGAGCGCGGCGTGCAAGCATGTTGCATGCTTATAGGCTCAATGACGCTGTTTTGTTTTGGTATCGAAAATTGGTATCGATTGACAAGGGAGGCTTCGATACCCCTTAGTATCGATGTTTCCATTTCGGTGCCAAGTAAGTATCGAAACTCGATACCCAGCCCTAGCTCCATGTACAAGTACCTCTCCGCTCAATGTACAAGTACCTCTCCGCTCAATGTACAAGTACCTCTCCGCTCCATGTACAAGTACCTCTCCGCTCCATGTACAAGTACCTCTCCGCTCCATGTACAAGTACCTCTCCGCTCCATGTACAAGTACATCTCTGCTCCATGTACAAGTACCTCTCCGCTCAATGTACAAGTACATCTCCGCTCCATGTACAAGTACCTCTCCGCTCCATGTACAAGTACATCTCCGCTCCATGTACAAGTACCTCTCCGCTCCATGTACAAGTACCTCTCCGCTCAATGTACAAGTACATCTCCGCTCCATGTACAAGTACATCTCTGCTCCATGTACAAGTACCTCTCCGCTCAATGTACAAGTACATCTCCGCTCCATGTACAAGTACCTCTCCGCTCCATGTACAAGTACCTCTCCGGTCCATGTACAAGTACCTCTCCGCTCCATGTACAAGTACCTCTCCGCTCCATGTACAAGTACCTCTCCGCTCAATGTCAAGTGTCGACAGTACCTCTCCGCTCCATGTACAAATACCTCTCCGCTCTCATGTACAAGTACCTCTCCGCTCCATGTACAAGTACCTCTCCGCTCAATGTCAAGTGTCGACAGTACCTCTCCGCTCCATGTACAAATACCTCTCCGCTCCATGTACAAGTACCTCTCCGCTCTCATGTACAAGTACCTCTCCGCTCCATGTACAAGTAGCTCTCCGCTCAATGTACAAGTGTCGACAGTACCTTTCCGCTCCATGTACAAATACCTCTCCGCTCTCATGTACAAGTACCTCTCCGCTCCATGTACAAGTACCTCTCCGCTCAATGTACAAATACCTCTCCGCTCCATGTATAAGTACCTCTCCGCTCTATGTACAAGTACCTCTCCGCTCCATGTACAAGTACCTCTCCGCTCAATGTACAAATACCTCTCCGCTCCATGTACAAGTAGCTCTCCGCTGAATGTACAAGTGTCGACAGTACCTCTCCGCTCAATGTACAAGTACCTCTCCGCTCAATGTACAAATACCTCTCCGCTCCATGTACAAGTACCTCTCCGCTCAATGTCAAGTATCGACAGTACCTCTCCGCTCCATGTACAAGTACCTCTCCGCTGAATGTACAAGTGTCGACAGTACCTCTCCGCTCAATGTACAAGTACCTCTCCGCTCCATGTACAAGTACCTCTCCGCTCTCATGTACAAGTACCTCTCCGCTCCATGTACAAGTACCTCTCCGCTCAATGTACAAGTACCTCTGCGCTCCATGTACAAGTACCTCTCCGCTCAATGTACAAGTACCTCTCCGCTCAATGTACAAGTGTCGACAGTACCTCTCCGCTCCATGTACAAGTACCTCTCCGCTCAATGTACAAGTGTCGACAGTACCTCTACGCTCAATGTACAAGTGTCGACAGTACCTCTCCGCTCTCATGTACAAGTACCTCTCCGATCCATGTACAAGTACATCTCCGCTCCATGTACAAGTACATCTCCGCTCAATGTACAAGTACCTCTCCGCTCCATGTACAAGTACCTCTCCGCTCCATGTACAAGTACCTCTCCGCTCCATGTACAAGTACCTCTCCGCTCCATGTACAAGTACCTCTCCGCTCAATGTACAAGTACCTCTCCGCTCCATGTACAAGTACCTCTCCGCTCAATGTACAAGTACCTCTCCGCTCCATGTACAAGTACCTCTCCGCTCCATGTACAAGTACCTCTCCGCTCCATGTACAAGTACCTCTCCGCTCAATGTCAAGTATCGACAGTACCTCTCCGCTCCATGTACAAGTACCTCTCCGCTGAATGTACAAGTGTCGACAGTACCTCTCCGCTCAATGTACAAGTACCTCTCCGCTCCATGTACAAGTACCTCTCCGCTCTCATGTACAAGTACCTCTCCGCTCCATGTACAAGTACCTCTCCGCTCAATGTACAAGTACCTCTGCGCTCCATGTACAAGTACCTCTCCGCTCAATGTACAAGTACCTCTCCGCTCAATGTACAAGTGTCGACAGTACCTCTCCGCTCCATGTACAAGTACCTCTCCGCTCAATGTACAAGTGTCGACAGTACCTCTACGCTCAATGTACAAGTGTCGACAGTACCTCTCCGCTCTCATGTACAAGTACCTCTCCGATCCATGTACAAGTACATCTCCGCTCCATGTACAAGTACATCTCCGCTCAATGTACAAGTACCTCTCCGCTCCATGTACAAGTACCTCTCCGCTCCATGTACAAGTACCTCTCCGCTCCATGTACAAGTACCTCTCCGCTCAATGTACAAGTACCTCTCCGCTCCATGTACAAGTACCTCTCCGCTCCATGTACAAGTACCTCTCCGCTCCATGTACAAGTACCTCTCCGCTCAATGTACAAGTACCTCTCCGCTCCATGTACAAGTACCTCTCCGCTCCATGTACAAGTACCTCTCCGCTCCATGTACAAGTACCTCTCCGCTCAATGTACAAGTACCTCTCCGCTCCCTGTACAAGTACATCTCCGCTCCATGTACAAGTACCTCTCCGCTCCATGTACAAGTACCTCTCCGATCAATGTACAAGTGTCGACAGTACCTCTCCGCTCCATGTACAAGTACCTCTCCGCTCCATGTACAAGTACCTCTCCGCTCAATGTACAAGTGTCGACAGTACCTCTCCGCTCCATCTACAAGTACCTCTCCGCTCAATGTACAAGTACCTCTCCGCTGAATGTACAAGTACCTCTCCGCTCCATGTACAAGTACCTCTCCGCTCCATGTACAAATACCTCTCCGCTCCATGTACAAGTACCTCTCCGCTCCATGTACAAGCACCTCTCCGCTACATGTACAAGTACCTCTCCGCTCCATGTACAAGTACCTCTCCGCTCCATGTACAAGTACCTCTCCGCTCAATGTACAAGTACCTCTCCGCTCCATGTACAAATACCTCTCCGCTCCATGTACAAATACCTCTCCGCTCCATGTACAAGTACCTCTCCGCTCCATGTACCAGTACCTCTCCGCTCAATGTACAAGTACATCTCCGCTCAATGTACAAGTACATCTCCGCTCAATGTACAAGTACGTATCCGCTCAATGTACAAGTACCTCTCCGCTCAATGTACAAGTACCTCTCCGCTCCATGTACAAGTACCTCTCCGCTCAATGTACAAGTACATCTCCGCTCCATGTACCAGTACCTCTCCGCTCAATGTACAAGTACCTCTCCGCTCAATGTACAAGTACATCTCCGCTCCATGTACAAGTACGTCTCCGCTCAATGTATAAGTACCTCTCCGCTCCATGTACAAGTACCTCTCCGCTCCATGTACAAGTACATCTCCGCTCCATGTACAAGTACATCTCCGCTCCATGTACAAGTACCTCTCCGCTCCATGTACAAGTACCTCTCCGCTCCATGTACAAGTACATCTCCGCTCCATGTACAAGTACCTCTCCGCTCAATGTACAAGTACATCTCCGCTCCATGTACAAGTACATCTCCACTCCATGTACAAGTACCTCTCCGCTCAATGTACAAGTACATCTCCGCTCCATGTACCAGTACCTCTCCGCTCAATGTACAAGTACATCTCCACTCCATGTACAAGTACCTCTCCGCTCAATGTACAAGTACATCTCCGCTCCATGTACCAGTACCTCTCCGCTCAATGTACAAGTACATCTCCACTCCATGTACAAGTACCTCTCCGCTCAATGTACAAGTACATCTCCGCTCCATGTACCAGTACCTCTCCGCTCAATGTACAAGTACATCTCCGCTCCATGTACAAGTACCTCTCCGCTCAATGTACAAGTACCTCTCCGCTCAATGTACAAGTACATCTCTGCTCCATGTACCAGTACCTCTCCGCTCAATGTACAAGTACATCTGCGCTCCATGTAGGGCTGGGTATCGTTCAAAATTTTTCGATATCGATACCGTTTCGATACTTGGATTTCGATACCGGTTCCTGAACGATACTTTTTTCGATACCAATTTTTAGAAAAATCCATTTTAACAAAAATAAAACTGCATTACACATTGAAATTATTTTACAAATCTTTAGTTTCCCCCCATCTTAAGTTTTACAGCAGAAAAAAATAAAACCTACTGTATTTAACATAACTTTAAGTTCTCTAAACGTATTGCCGTCCCTACAAAAAATATTGGAGTACTACAAAGGAAAGAAATGTAGCTAAAACAAATAAATCAGTGGAATAGTTTTCAGTGCAAAACAGAGAGTTGCAAATCAGGGTTTAATGCTCACTGATGCAACAGAACTCTATTCTTGTACAAACTGATGAGATGGCTCCACTTCATGCATGGAAGACTAGTTGAGCATTGACTAGCCTATCAATATAGCCTTATATGCCACAAAGTGAATCGCATTTATATTCAACAAACTATCATGACATCAGCGTTTGTTAACGAGTTGCTAAAAATACATGGGCGATAACTGCCCGCTTGCACATAACGCTAATTAATTAAACATTAACGCTAGCGTTGCAGATCAGTGTGCTCACTGCTGCAACAGAACGTCATTCTTGTCAAATCTGACGAGACAGCTCAACTTCACTGACTAGCCAATCAATATAAATGAATCGCATTTACATTCAACAAACTATCATGACATCAGCGTTTGTTAACGAGTTGCTAAAAATACACAATGCCCGCTTGCGCATAACGTTACGGCGGCAATTAATTAAACGATCTAATGCTACAACTCACAGCCAGATGCATGGATTTGTCAGACTGAGGGATCTGATAACCGCTAACTTGCGGTAAGCTGAGCTGACCCACCTCTCAATTATTTCTCTTGTCTGTGGAAACCAGTCCGTGTTGTTTCTGTTTCTTTTCCTGCTTTTCATCATCTTCGCCATATGGTAATCCAGCATAGGAGTAGCTTGAGTGGCTAACTTCTTGTATACTATCCGCACCGCACGCCTGGCTCACAGTCACAACAAACACACCGGCTAAAGTGGGCGTAACGTTTCCTGCATGCCTCTACATGACAGCCAATCACCAGCCGTATTAGAGCGCGGCGTGCAAGCATGTCGCATGCTTATAGGCTCAATGACGCTGTTTTGTTTTGGTATCGAA
Organism: Poromitra crassiceps; assembly: GCF_964638095.1. Taxonomy (NCBI): domain Eukaryota; kingdom Metazoa; phylum Chordata; class Actinopteri; order Beryciformes; family Melamphaidae; genus Poromitra; species Poromitra crassiceps. The sequence goes on from NW_028152257.1 coordinate 1,079,140, forward strand.
AATTGGTATCGATTGACAAGGGAGGCTTCGATACCCCTTAGTATCGATGTTTCCATTTCGGTGCCAAGTAAGTATCGAAACTCGATACCCAGCCCTAGCTCCATGTACAAGTACCTCTCCGCTCAATGTACAAGTACCTCTCCGCTCAATGTACAAGTACCTCTCCGCTCCATGTACAAGTACCTCTCCGCTCCATGTACAAGTACCTCTCCGCTCCATGTACAAGTACCTCTCCGCTCCATGTACAAGTACATCTCTGCTCCATGTACAAGTACCTCTCCGCTCAATGTACAAGTACATCTCCGCTCCATGTACAAGTACCTCTCCGCTCCATGTACAAGTACATCTCCGCTCCATGTACAAGTACCTCTCCGCTCCATGTACAAGTACCTCTCCGCTCAATGTACAAGTACATCTCCGCTCCATGTACAAGTACATCTCTGCTCCATGTACAAGTACCTCTCCGCTCAATGTACAAGTACATCTCCGCTCCATGTACAAGTACCTCTCCGCTCCATGTACAAGTACCTCTCCGGTCCATGTACAAGTACCTCTCCGCTCCATGTACAAGTACCTCTCCGCTCCATGTACAAGTACCTCTCCGCTCAATGTCAAGTGTCGACAGTACCTCTCCGCTCCATGTACAAATACCTCTCCGCTCTCATGTACAAGTACCTCTCCGCTCCATGTACAAGTACCTCTCCGCTCAATGTCAAGTGTCGACAGTACCTCTCCGCTCCATGTACAAATACCTCTCCGCTCCATGTACAAGTACCTCTCCGCTCTCATGTACAAGTACCTCTCCGCTCCATGTACAAGTAGCTCTCCGCTCAATGTACAAGTGTCGACAGTACCTTTCCGCTCCATGTACAAATACCTCTCCGCTCTCATGTACAAGTACCTCTCCGCTCCATGTACAAGTACCTCTCCGCTCAATGTACAAATACCTCTCCGCTCCATGTATAAGTACCTCTCCGCTCTATGTACAAGTACCTCTCCGCTCCATGTACAAGTACCTCTCCGCTCAATGTACAAATACCTCTCCGCTCCATGTACAAGTAGCTCTCCGCTGAATGTACAAGTGTCGACAGTACCTCTCCGCTCAATGTACAAGTACCTCTCCGCTCAATGTACAAATACCTCTCCGCTCCATGTACAAGTACCTCTCCGCTCAATGTCAAGTATCGACAGTACCTCTCCGCTCCATGTACAAGTACCTCTCCGCTGAATGTACAAGTGTCGACAGTACCTCTCCGCTCAATGTACAAGTACCTCTCCGCTCCATGTACAAGTACCTCTCCGCTCTCATGTACAAGTACCTCTCCGCTCCATGTACAAGTACCTCTCCGCTCAATGTACAAGTACCTCTGCGCTCCATGTACAAGTACCTCTCCGCTCAATGTACAAGTACCTCTCCGCTCAATGTACAAGTGTCGACAGTACCTCTCCGCTCCATGTACAAGTACCTCTCCGCTCAATGTACAAGTGTCGACAGTACCTCTACGCTCAATGTACAAGTGTCGACAGTACCTCTCCGCTCTCATGTACAAGTACCTCTCCGATCCATGTACAAGTACATCTCCGCTCCATGTACAAGTACATCTCCGCTCAATGTACAAGTACCTCTCCGCTCCATGTACAAGTACCTCTCCGCTCCATGTACAAGTACCTCTCCGCTCCATGTACAAGTACCTCTCCGCTCCATGTACAAGTACCTCTCCGCTCAATGTACAAGTACCTCTCCGCTCCATGTACAAGTACCTCTCCGCTCAATGTACAAGTACCTCTCCGCTCCATGTACAAGTACCTCTCCGCTCCATGTACAAGTACCTCTCCGCTCCATGTACAAGTACCTCTCCGCTCAATGTCAAGTATCGACAGTACCTCTCCGCTCCATGTACAAGTACCTCTCCGCTGAATGTACAAGTGTCGACAGTACCTCTCCGCTCAATGTACAAGTACCTCTCCGCTCCATGTACAAGTACCTCTCCGCTCTCATGTACAAGTACCTCTCCGCTCCATGTACAAGTACCTCTCCGCTCAATGTACAAGTACCTCTGCGCTCCATGTACAAGTACCTCTCCGCTCAATGTACAAGTACCTCTCCGCTCAATGTACAAGTGTCGACAGTACCTCTCCGCTCCATGTACAAGTACCTCTCCGCTCAATGTACAAGTGTCGACAGTACCTCTACGCTCAATGTACAAGTGTCGACAGTACCTCTCCGCTCTCATGTACAAGTACCTCTCCGATCCATGTACAAGTACATCTCCGCTCCATGTACAAGTACATCTCCGCTCAATGTACAAGTACCTCTCCGCTCCATGTACAAGTACCTCTCCGCTCCATGTACAAGTACCTCTCCGCTCCATGTACAAGTACCTCTCCGCTCAATGTACAAGTACCTCTCCGCTCCATGTACAAGTACCTCTCCGCTCCATGTACAAGTACCTCTCCGCTCCATGTACAAGTACCTCTCCGCTCAATGTACAAGTACCTCTCCGCTCCATGTACAAGTACCTCTCCGCTCCATGTACAAGTACCTCTCCGCTCCATGTACAAGTACCTCTCCGCTCAATGTACAAGTACCTCTCCGCTCCCTGTACAAGTACATCTCCGCTCCATGTACAAGTACCTCTCCGCTCCATGTACAAGTACCTCTCCGATCAATGTACAAGTGTCGACAGTACCTCTCCGCTCCATGTACAAGTACCTCTCCGCTCCATGTACAAGTACCTCTCCGCTCAATGTACAAGTGTCGACAGTACCTCTCCGCTCCATCTACAAGTACCTCTCCGCTCAATGTACAAGTACCTCTCCGCTGAATGTACAAGTACCTCTCCGCTCCATGTACAAGTACCTCTCCGCTCCATGTACAAATACCTCTCCGCTCCATGTACAAGTACCTCTCCGCTCCATGTACAAGCACCTCTCCGCTACATGTACAAGTACCTCTCCGCTCCATGTACAAGTACCTCTCCGCTCCATGTACAAGTACCTCTCCGCTCAATGTACAAGTACCTCTCCGCTCCATGTACAAATACCTCTCCGCTCCATGTACAAATACCTCTCCGCTCCATGTACAAGTACCTCTCCGCTCCATGTACCAGTACCTCTCCGCTCAATGTACAAGTACATCTCCGCTCAATGTACAAGTACATCTCCGCTCAATGTACAAGTACGTATCCGCTCAATGTACAAGTACCTCTCCGCTCAATGTACAAGTACCTCTCCGCTCCATGTACAAGTACCTCTCCGCTCAATGTACAAGTACATCTCCGCTCCATGTACCAGTACCTCTCCGCTCAATGTACAAGTACCTCTCCGCTCAATGTACAAGTACATCTCCGCTCCATGTACAAGTACGTCTCCGCTCAATGTATAAGTACCTCTCCGCTCCATGTACAAGTACCTCTCCGCTCCATGTACAAGTACATCTCCGCTCCATGTACAAGTACATCTCCGCTCCATGTACAAGTACCTCTCCGCTCCATGTACAAGTACCTCTCCGCTCCATGTACAAGTACATCTCCGCTCCATGTACAAGTACCTCTCCGCTCAATGTACAAGTACATCTCCGCTCCATGTACAAGTACATCTCCACTCCATGTACAAGTACCTCTCCGCTCAATGTACAAGTACATCTCCGCTCCATGTACCAGTACCTCTCCGCTCAATGTACAAGTACATCTCCACTCCATGTACAAGTACCTCTCCGCTCAATGTACAAGTACATCTCCGCTCCATGTACCAGTACCTCTCCGCTCAATGTACAAGTACATCTCCACTCCATGTACAAGTACCTCTCCGCTCAATGTACAAGTACATCTCCGCTCCATGTACCAGTACCTCTCCGCTCAATGTACAAGTACATCTCCGCTCCATGTACAAGTACCTCTCCGCTCAATGTACAAGTACCTCTCCGCTCAATGTACAAGTACATCTCTGCTCCATGTACCAGTACCTCTCCGCTCAATGTACAAGTACATCTGCGCTCCATGTAGGGCTGGGTATCGTTCAAAATTTTTCGATATCGATACCGTTTCGATACTTGGATTTCGATACCGGTTCCTGAACGATACTTTTTTCGATACCAATTTTTAGAAAAATCCATTTTAACAAAAATAAAACTGCATTACACATTGAAATTATTTTACAAATCTTTAGTTTCCCCCCATCTTAAGTTTTACAGCAGAAAAAAATAAAACCTACTGTATTTAACATAACTTTAAGTTCTCTAAACGTATTGCCGTCCCTACAAAAAATATTGGAGTACTACAAAGGAAAGAAATGTAGCTAAAACAAATAAATCAGTGGAATAGTTTTCAGTGCAAAACAGAGAGTTGCAAATCAGGGTTTAATGCTCACTGATGCAACAGAACTCTATTCTTGTACAAACTGATGAGATGGCTCCACTTCATGCATGGAAGACTAGTTGAGCATTGACTAGCCTATCAATATAGCCTTATATGCCACAAAGTGAATCGCATTTATATTCAACAAACTATCATGACATCAGCGTTTGTTAACGAGTTGCTAAAAATACATGGGCGATAACTGCCCGCTTGCACATAACGCTAATTAATTAAACATTAACGCTAGCGTTGCAGATCAGTGTGCTCACTGCTGCAACAGAACGTCATTCTTGTCAAATCTGACGAGACAGCTCAACTTCACTGACTAGCCAATCAATATAAATGAATCGCATTTACATTCAACAAACTATCATGACATCAGCGTTTGTTAACGAGTTGCTAAAAATACACAATGCCCGCTTGCGCATAACGTTACGGCGGCAATTAATTAAACGATCTAATGCTACAACTCACAGCCAGATGCATGGATTTGTCAGACTGAGGGATCTGATAACCGCTAACTTGCGGTAAGCTGAGCTGACCCACCTCTCAATTATTTCTCTTGTCTGTGGAAACCAGTCCGTGTTGTTTCTGTTTCTTTTCCTGCTTTTCATCATCTTCGCCATATGGTAATCCAGCATAGGAGTAGCTTGAGTGGCTAACTTCTTGTATACTATCCGCACCGCACGCCTGGCTCACAGTCACAACAAACACACCGGCTAAAGTGGGCGTAACGTTTCCTGCATGCCTCTACATGACAGCCAATCACCAGCCGTATTAGAGCGCGGCGTGCAAGCATGTCGCATGCTTATAGGCTCAATGACGCTGTTTTGTTTTGGTATCGAAAATTGGTATCGATTGACAAGGGAGGCTTCGATACCCCTTAGTATCGATGTTTCCATTTCGGTGCCAAGTAAGTATCGAAACTCGATACCCAGCCCTAGCTCCATGTACAAGTACCTCTCCGCTCAATGTACAAGTACCTCTCCGCTCAATGTACAAGTACCTCTCCGCTCCATGTACAAGTACCTCTCCGCTCCATGTACAAGTACCTCTCCGCTCCATGTACAAGTACCTCTCCGCTCCATGTACAAGTACATCTCTGCTCCATGTACAAGTACCTCTCCGCTCAATGTACAAGTACATCTCCGCTCCATGTACAAGTACCTCTCCGCTCCATGTACAAGTACATCTCCGCTCCATGTACAAGTACCTCTCCGCTCCATGTACAAGTACCTCTCCGCTCAATGTACAAGTACATCTCCGCTCCATGTACAAGTACATCTCTGCTCCATGTACAAGTACCTCTCCGCTCAATGTACAAGTACCTCTCCGGTCCATGTACAAGTACCTCTCCGCTCCATGTACAAGTACCTCTCCGCTCCATGTACAAGTACCTCTCCGCTCAATGTCAAGTGTCGACAGTACCTCTCCGCTCCATGTACAAATACCTCTCCGCTCTCATGTACAAGTACCTCTCCGCTCCATGTACAAGTACCTCTCCGCTCAATGTCAAGTGTCGACAGTACCTCTCCGCTCCATGTACAAATACCTCTCCGCTCCATGTACAAGTACCTCTCCGCTCTCATGTACAAGTACCTCTCCGCTCCATGTACAAGTAGCTCTCCGCTCAATGTACAAGTGTCGACAGTACCTTTCCGCTCCATGTACAAATACCTCTCCGCTCTCATGTACAAGTACCTCTCCGCTCCATGTACAAGTACCTCTCCGCTCAATGTACAAATACCTCTCCGCTCCATGTATAAGTACCTCTCCGCTCTATGTACAAGTACCTCTCCGCTCCATGTACAAGTACCTCTCCGCTCAATGTACAAATACCTCTCCGCTCCATGTACAAGTAGCTCTCCGCTGAATGTACAAGTGTCGACAGTACCTCTCCGCTCAATGTACAAGTACCTCTCCGCTCAATGTACAAATACCTCTCCGCTCCATGTACAAGTACCTCTCCGCTCAATGTCAAGTATCGACAGTACCTCTCCACTCCATGTACAAGTACCTCTCCGCTGAATGTACAAGTGTCGACAGTACCTCTCCGCTCAATGTACAAGTACCTCTCCGCTCCATGTACAAGTACCTCTCCGCTCTCATGTACAAGTACCTCTCCGCTCCATGTACAAGTACCTCTCCGCTCAATGTACAAGTACCTCTGCGCTCCATGTACAAGTACCTCTCCGCTCAATGTACAAGTACCTCTCCGCTCAATGTACAAGTGTCGACAGTACCTCTCCGCTCCATGTACAAGTACCTCTCCGCTCAATGTACAAGTGTCGACAGTACCTCTACGCTCAATGTACAAGTGTCGACAGTACCTCTCCGCTCTCATGTACAAGTACCTCTCCGATCCATGTACAAGTACATCTCCGCTCCATGTACAAGTACATCTCCGCTCAATGTACAAGTACCTCTCCGCTCCATGTACAAGTACCTCTCTGCTCCATGTACAAGTACCTCTCCGCTCCATGTACAAGTACCTCTCCGCTCCATGTACAAGTACCTCTCCGCTCAATGTACAAGTACCTCTCCGCTCCATGTACAAGTACCTCTCCGCTCAATGTACAAGTACCTCTCCGCTCCCTGTACAAGTACATCTCCGCTCCATGTACAAGTACCTCTCCGCTCCATGTACAAGTACCTCTCCGCTCAATGTACAAGTGTCGACAGTACCTCTCCGCTCCATGTACAAGTACCTCTCCGCTCCATGTACAAGTACCTCTCCGCTCAATGTACAAGTGTCGACAGTACCTCTCCGCTCCATCTACAAGTACCTCTCCGCTCAATGTACAAGTACCTCTCCGCTGAATGTACAAGTACCTCTCCGCTCCATGTACAAGTACCTCTCCGCTCCATGTACAAATACCTCTCCGCTCCATGTACAAGTACCTCTCCGCTCCATGTACAAGCACCTCTCCGCTACATGTACAAGTACCTCTCCGCTCCATGTACAAGTACCTCTCCGCTCCATGTACAAGTACCTCTCCGCTCAATGTACAAGTACCTCTCCGCTCCATGTACAAATACCTCTCCGCTCCATGTACAAATACCTCTCCGCTCCATGTACAAGTACCTCTCCGCTCCATGTACCAGTACCTCTCCGCTCAATGTACAAGTACATCTCCGCTCAATGTACAAGTACATCTCCGCTCAATGTACAAGTACGTCTCCGCTCAATGTACAAGTACCTCTCCGCTCAATGTACAAGTACCTCTCCGCTCCATGTACAAGTACCTCTCCGCTCAATGTACAAGTACATCTCCGCTCCATGTACCAGTACCTCTCCGCTCAATGTACAAGTACCTCTCCGCTCAATGTACAAGTACATCTCCGCTCCATGTACAAGTACGTCTCCGCTCAATGTATAAGTACCTCTCCGCTCCATGTACAAGTACCTCTCCGCTCCATGTACAAGTACATCTCCGCTCCATGTACAAGTACATCTCCGCTCCATGTACAAGTACCTCTCCGCTCCATGTACAAGTACCTCTCCGCTCCATGTACAAGTACATCTCCGCTCCATGTACAAGTACCTCTCCGCTCAATGTACAAGTACATCTCCGCTCCATGTACAAGTACATCTCCGCTCAATGTACAAGTACCTCTCCGCTCCATGTACAAGTACCTCTCCGCTCCATGTACAAGTACCTCTCCGCTCCATGTACAAGTACCTCTCCGCTCAATGTACAAGTACCTCTCCGCTCCATGTACAAGTACCTCTCCGCTCCATGTACAAGTACCTCTCCGCTCAATGTACAAGTACCTCTCCGCTCCATGTACAAGTACCTCTCCGCTCCATGTACAAGTACCTCTCCGCTCCATGTACAAGTACCTCTCCGCTCAATGTACAAGTACCTCTCCGCTCCCTGTACAAGTACATCTCCGCTCCATGTACAAGTACCTCTCCGCTCCATGTACAAGTACCTCTCCGCTCAATGTACAAGTGTCGACAGTACCTCTCCGCTCCATGTACAAGTACCTCTCCGCTCCATGTACAAGTACCTCTCTGCTCAATGTACAAGTGTCGACAGTACCTCTCCGCTCCATCTACAAGTACCTCTCCGCTCAATGTACAAGTACCTCTCCGCTGAATGTACAAGTACCTCTCCGCTCCATGTACAAGTACCTCTCCGCTCCATGTACAAATACCTCTCCGCTCCATGTACAAGTACCTCTCCGCTCCATGTACAAGCACCTCTCCGCTACATGTACAAGTACCTCTCCGCTCCATGTACAAGTACCTCTCCGCTCCATGTACAAGTACCTCTCCGCTCAATGTACAAGTACCTCTCCGCTCCATGTACAAATACCTCTCCGCTCCATGTACAAATACCTCTCCGCTCCATGTACAAGTACCTCTCCGCTCCATGTACCAGTACCTCTCCGCTCAATGTACAAGTACATCTCCGCTCAATGTACAAGTACATCTCCGCTCAATGTACAAGTACGTCTCCGCTCAATGTACAAGTACCTCTCCGCTCAATGTACAAGTACCTCTCCGCTCCATGTACAAGTACCTCTCCGCTCAATGTACAAGTACATCTCCGCTCAATGTACAAGTACATCTCCGCTCAATGTACAAGTACGTCTCCGCTCAATGTACAAGTACCTCTCCGCTCAATGTACAAGTACCTCTCCGCTCCATGTACAAGTACCTCTCCGCTCAATGTACAAGTACATCTCCGCTCCATGTACCAGTACCTCTCCGCTCAATGTACAAGTACCTCTCCGCTCAATGTACAAGTACGTCTCCGCTCCATGTACAAGTACGTCTCCGCTCAATGTATAAGTACCTCTCCGCTCCATGTACAAGTACCTCTCCGCTCCATGTACAAGTACATCTCCGCTCAATGTACAAGTACCTCTCCGCTCCATGTACAAGTACCTCTCTGCTCCATGTACAAGTACCTCTCCGCTCCATGTACAAGTACCTCTCCGCTCCATGTACAAGTACCTCTCCGCTCAATGTACAAGTACCTCTCCGCTCCATGTACAAGTACCTCTCCGCTCAATGTACAAGTACCTCTCCGCTCCCTGTACAAGTACATCTCCGCTCCATGTACAAGTACCTCTCCGCTCCATGTACAAGTACCTCTCCGCTCAATGTACAAGTGTCGACAGTACCTCTCCGCTCCATGTACAAGTACCTCTCCGCTCCATGTACAAGTACCTCTCCGCTCAATGTACAAGTGTCGACAGTACCTCTCCGCTCCATCTACAAGTACCTCTCCGCTCAATGTACAAGTACCTCTCCGCTGAATGTACAAGTACCTCTCCGCTCCATGTACAAGTACCTCTCCGCTCCATGTACAAATACCTCTCCGCTCCATGTACAAGTACCTCTCCGCTCCATGTACAAGCACCTCTCCGCTACATGTACAAGTACCTCTCCGCTCCATGTACAAGTACCTCTCCGCTCCATGTACAAGTACCTCTCCGCTCAATGTACAAGTACCTCTCCGCTCCATGTACAAATACCTCTCCGCTCCATGTACAAATACCTCTCCGCTCCATGTACAAGTACCTCTCCGCTCCATGTACCAGTACCTCTCCGCTCAATGTACAAGTACATCTCCGCTCAATGTACAAGTACATCTCCGCTCAATGTACAAGTACGTCTCCGCTCAATGTACAAGTACCTCTCCGCTCAATGTACAAGTACCTCTCCGCTCCATGTACAAGTACCTCTCCGCTCAATGTACAAGTACATCTCCGCTCCATGTACCAGTACCTCTCCGCTCAATGTACAAGTACCTCTCCGCTCAATGTACAAGTACATCTCCGCTCCATGTACAAGTACGTCTCCGCTCAATGTATAAGTACCTCTCCGCTCCATGTACAAGTACCTCTCCGCTCCATGTACAAGTACATCTCCGCTCCATGTACAAGTACATCTCCGCTCCATGTACAAGTACCTCTCCGCTCCATGTACAAGTACCTCTCCGCTCCATGTACAAGTACATCTCCGCTCCATGTACAAGTACCTCTCCGCTCAATGTACAAGTACATCTCCGCTCCATGTACAAGTACATCTCCGCTCAATGTACAAGTACCTCTCCGCTCCATGTACAAGTACCTCTCCGCTCCATGTACAAGTACCTCTCCGCTCCATGTACAAGTACCTCTCCGCTCAATGTACAAGTACCTCTCCGCTCCATGTACAAGTACCTCTCCGCTCCATGTACAAGTACCTCTCCGCTCAATGTACAAGTACCTCTCCGCTCCATGTACAAGTACCTCTCCGCTCCATGTACAAGTACCTCTCCGCTCCATGTACAAGTACCTCTCCGCTCAATGTACAAGTACCTCTCCGCTCCCTGTACAAGTACATCTCCGCTCCATGTACAAGTACCTCTCCGCTCCATGTACAAGTACCTCTCCGCTCAATGTACAAGTGTCGACAGTACCTCTCCGCTCCATGTACAAGTACCTCTCCGCTCCATGTACAAGTACCTCTCTGCTCAATGTACAAGTGTCGACAGTACCTCTCCGCTCCATCTACAAGTACCTCTCCGCTCAATGTACAAGTACCTCTCCGCTGAATGTACAAGTACCTCTCCGCTCCATGTACAAGTACCTCTCCGCTCCATGTACAAATACCTCTCCGCTCCATGTACAAGTACCTCTCCGCTCCATGTACAAGCACCTCTCCGCTACATGTACAAGTACCTCTCCGCTCCATGTACAAGTACCTCTCCGCTCCATGTACAAGTACCTCTCCGCTCAATGTACAAGTACCTCTCCGCTCCATGTACAAATACCTCTCCGCTCCATGTACAAATACCTCTCCGCTCCATGTACAAGTACCTCTCCGCTCCATGTACCAGTACCTCTCCGCTCAATGTACAAGTACATCTCCGCTCAATGTACAAGTACATCTCCGCTCAATGTACAAGTACGTCTCCGCTCAATGTACAAGTACCTCTCCGCTCAATGTACAAGTACCTCTCCGCTCCATGTACAAGTACCTCTCCGCTCAATGTACAAGTACATCTCCGCTCAATGTACAAGTACATCTCCGCTCAATGTACAAGTACGTCTCCGCTCAATGTACAAGTACCTCTCCGCTCAATGTACAAGTACCTCTCCGCTCCATGTACAAGTACCTCTCCGCTCAATGTACAAGTACATCTCCGCTCCATGTACCAGTACCTCTCCGCTCAATGTACAAGTACCTCTCCGCTCAATGTACAAGTACGTCTCCGCTCCATGTACAAGTACGTCTCCGCTCAATGTATAAGTACCTCTCCGCTCCATGTACAAGTACCTCTCCGCTCCATGTACAAGTACATCTCCGCTCCATGTACAAGTACATCTCCGCTCCATGTACAAGTACCTCTCCGCTCCATGTACAAGTACCTCTCCGCTCCATGTACAAGTACATCTCCGCTCCATGTACAAGTACCTCTCCGCTCAATGTACAAGTACATCTCCGCTCCATGTACAAGTACATCTCCACTCCATGTACAAGTACCTCTCCGCTCAATGTACAAGTACATCTCCGCTCCATGTACCAGTACCTCTCCGCTCAATGTACAAGTACATCTCCACTCCATGTACAAGTACCTCTCCGCTCAATGTACAAGTACATCTCCGCTCCATGTACCAGTACCTCTCCGCTCAATGTACAAGTACATCTCCACTCCATGTACAAGTACCTCTCCGCTCAATGTACAAGTACATCTCCGCTCCATGTACCAGTACCTCTCCGCTCAATGTACAAGTACATCTCCGCTCCATGTACAAGTACCTCTCCGCTCAATGTACAAGTACCTCTCCGCTCAATGTACAAGTACATCTCCGCTCCATGTACCAGTACCTCTCCGCTCAATGTACAAGTACATCTGCGCTCCATGTAGGGCTGGGTATCGTTCAAAATTTTTCGATATCGATACCGTTTCGATACTTGGATTTCGATACCGGTTCCTGAACGATACTTTTTTCGATACCAATTTTTAGAAAAATCCATTTTAACAAAAATAAAACTGCATTACACATTGAAATTATTTTACAAATCTTTAGTTTCCCCCCATCTTAAGTTTTACAGCAGAAAAAAATAAAACCTACTGTATTTAACATAACTTTAAGTTCTCTAAACGTATTGCCGTCCCTACAAAAAATATTGGAGTACTACAAAGGAAAGAAATGTAGCTAAAACAAATAAATCAGTGGAATAGTTTTCAGTGCAAAACAGAGAGTTGCAAATCAGGGTTTAATGCTCACTGATGCAACAGAACTCTATTCTTGTACAAACTGATGAGATGGCTCCACTTCATGCATGGAAGACTAGTTGAGCATTGACTAGCCTATCAATATAGCCTTATATGCCACAAAGTGAATCGCATTTATATTCAACAAACTATCATGACATCAGCGTTTGTTAACGAGTTGCTAAAAATACATGGGCGATAACTGCCCGCTTGCACATAACGCTAATTAATTAAACATTAACGCTAGCGTTGCAGATCAGTGTGCTCACTGCTGCAACAGAACGTCATTCTTGTCAAATCTGACGAGACAGCTCAACTTCACTGACTAGCCAATCAATATAAATGAATCGCATTTACATTCAACAAACTATCATGACATCAGCGTTTGTTAACTAGTTGCTAAAAATACACAATGCCCGCTTGCGCATAACGTTACGGCGGCAATTAATTAAACGATCTAATGCTACAACTCACAGCCAGATGCATGGATTTGTCAGACTGAGGGATCTGATAACCGCTAACTTGCGGTAAGCTGAGCTGACCCACCTCTCAATTATTTCTCTTGTCTGTGGAAACCAGTCCGTGTTGTTTCTGTTTCTTTTCCTGCTTTTCATCATCTTCGCCATATGGTAATCCAGGATAGGAGTAGCTTGAGTGGCTAACTTCTTGTATACTATCCGCACCGCACGCCTGGCTCACAGTCACAACAAACACACCGGCTAAAGTGGGCGTAACGTTTCCTGCATGCCTCTACATGACAGCCAATCACCAGCCGTATTAGAGCGCGGCGTGCAAGCATGTCGCATGCTTATAGGCTCAATGACGCTGTTTTGTTTTGGTATCGAAAATTGGTATCGATTGACAAGGGAGGCTTCGATACCCCTTAGTATCGATGTTTCCATTTCGGTGCCAAGTAAGTATCGAAACTCCATACCCAGCCCTAGCTCCATGTACAAGTACCTCTCCGCTCAATGTACAAGTACCTCTCCGCTCAATGTACAAGTACCTCTCCGCTCCATGTACAAGTACCTCTCCGCTCCATGTACAAGTACCTCTCCGCTCCATGTACAAGTACCTCTCCGCTCCATGTACAAGTACATCTCTGCTCCATGTACAAGTACCTCTCCGCTCAATGTACAAGTACATCTCCGCTCCATGTACAAGTACCTCTCCGCTCCATGTACAAGTACATCTCCGCTCCATGTACAAGTACCTCTCCGCTCCATGTACAAGTACCTCTCCGCTCAATGTACAAGTACATCTCCGCTCCATGTACAAGTACCTCTCCGCTCCATGTACAAGTACATCTCCGCTCCATGTACAAGTACCTCTCCGCTCAATGTACAAGTACATCTCCGCTCCATGTACAAGTACATCTCCACTCCATGTACAAGTACCTCTCCGCTCAATGTACAAGTACATCTCCGCTCCATGTACCAGTACCTCTCCGCTCAATGTACAAGTACATCTCCACTCCATGTACAAGTACCTCTCCGCTCAATGTACAAGTACATCTCCGCTCCATGTACCAGTACCTCTCCGCTCAATGTACAAGTACATCTCCACTCCATGTACAAGTACCTCTCCGCTCAATGTACAAGTACATCTCCGCTCCATGTACCAGTACCTCTCCGCTCAATGTACAAGTACATCTCCGCTCCATGTACAAGTACCTCTCCGCTCAATGTACAAGTACCTCTCCGCTCAATGTACAAGTACATCTCCGCTCCATGTACCAGTACCTCTCCGCTCAATGTACAAGTACATCTGCGCTCCATGTAGGGCTGGGTATCGTTCAAAATTTTTCGATATCGATACCGTTTCGATACTTGGATTTCGATACCGGTTCCTGAACGATACTTTTTTCGATACCAATTTTTAGAAAAATCCATTTTAACAAAAATAAAACTGCATTACACATTGAAATTATTTTACAAATCTTTAGTTTCCCCCCATCTTAAGTTTTACAGCAGAAAAAAATAAAACCTACTGTATTTAACATAACTTTAAGTTCTCTAAACGTATTGCCGTCCCTACAAAAAATATTGGAGTACTACAAAGGAAAGAAATGTAGCTAAAACAAATAAATCAGTGGAATAGTTTTCAGTGCAAAACAGAGAGTTGCAAATCAGGGTTTAATGCTCACTGATGCAACAGAACTCTATTCTTGTACAAACTGATGAGATGGCTCCACTTCATGCATGGAAGACTAGTTGAGCATTGACTAGCCTATCAATATAGCCTTATATGCCACAAAGTGAATCGCATTTATATTCAACAAACTATCATGACATCAGCGTTTGTTAACGAGTTGCTAAAAATACATGGGCGATAACTGCCCGCTTGCACATAACGCTAATTAATTAAACATTAACGCTAGCGTTGCAGATCAGTGTGCTCACTGCTGCAACAGAACGTCATTCTTGTCAAATCTGACGAGACAGCTCAACTTCACTGACTAGCCAATCAATATAAATGAATCGCATTTACATTCAACAAACTATCATGACATCAGCGTTTGTTAACTAGTTGCTAAAAATACACAATGCCCGCTTGCGCATAACGTTACGGCGGCAATTAATTAAACGATCTAATGCTACAACTCACAGCCAGATGCATGGATTTGTCAGACTGAGGGATCTGATAACCGCTAACTTGCGGTAAGCTGAGCTGACCCACCTCTCAATTATTTCTCTTGTCTGTGGAAACCAGTCCGTGTTGTTTCTGTTTCTTTTCCTGCTTTTCATCATCTTCGCCATATGGTAATCCAGGATAGGAGTAGCTTGAGTGGCTAACTTCTTGTATACTATCCGCACCGCACGCCTGGCTCACAGTCACAACAAACACACCGGCTAAAGTGGGCGTAACGTTTCCTGCATGCCTCTACATGACAGCCAATCACCAGCCGTATTAGAGCGCGGCGTGCAAGCATGTCGCATGCTTATAGGCTCAATGACGCTGTTTTGTTTTGGTATCGAAAATTGGTATCGATTGACAAGGGAGGCTTCGATACCCCTTAGTATCGATGTTTCCATTTCGGTGCCAAGTAAGTATCGAAACTCCATACCCAGCCCTAGCTCCATGTACAAGTACCTCTCCGCTCAATGTACAAGTACCTCTCCGCTCAATGTACAAGTACCTCTCCGCTCCATGTACAAGTACCTCTCCGCTCCATGTACAAGTACCTCTCCGCTCCATGTACAAGTACCTCTCCGCTCCATGTACAAGTACATCTCTGCTCCATGTACAAGTACCTCTCCGCTCAATGTACAAGTACATCTCCGCTCCATGTACAAGTACCTCTCCGCTCCATGTACAAGTACATCTCCGCTCCATGTACAAGTACCTCTCCGCTCCATGTACAAGTACCTCTCCGCTCAATGTACAAGTACATCTCCGCTCCATGTACAAGTACCTCTCCGCTCCATGTACAAGTACATCTCCGCTCCATGTACAAGTACCTCTCCGCTCAATGTACAAGTACATCTCCGCTCCATGTACAAGTACATCTCCACTCCATGTACAAGTACCTCTCCGCTCAATGTACAAGTACATCTCCGCTCCATGTACCAGTACCTCTCCGCTCAATGTACAAGTACATCTCCACTCCATGTACAAGTACCTCTCCGCTCAATGTACAAGTACATCTCCGCTCCATGTACCAGTACCTCTCCGCTCAATGTACAAGTACATCTCCACTCCATGTACAAGTACCTCTCCGCTCAATGTACAAGTACATCTCCGCTCCATGTACCAGTACCTCTCCGCTCAATGTACAAGTACATCTCCGCTCCATGTACAAGTACCTCTCCGCTCAATGTACAAGTACCTCTCCGCTCAATGTACAAGTACATCTCCGCTCCATGTACCAGTACCTCTCCGCTCAATGTACAAGTACATCTGCGCTCCATGTAGGGCTGGGTATCGTTCAAAATTTTTCGATATCGATACCGTTTCGATACTTGGATTTCGATACCGGTTCCTGAACGATACTTTTTTCGATACCAATTTTTAGAAAAATCCATTTTAACAAAAATAAAACTGCATTACACATTGAAATTATTTTACAAATCTTTAGTTTCCCCCCATCTTAAGTTTTACAGCAGAAAAAAATAAAACCTACTGTATTTAACATAACTTTAAGTTCTCTAAACGTATTGCCGTCCCTACAAAAAATATTGGAGTACTACAAAGGAAAGAAATGTAGCTAAAACAAATAAATCAGTGGAATAGTTTTCAGTGCAAAACAGAGAGTTGCAAATCAGGGTTTAATGCTCACTGATGCAACAGAACTCTATTCTTGTACAAACTGATGAGATGGCTCCACTTCATGCATGGAAGACTAGTTGAGCATTGACTAGCCTATCAATATAGCCTTATATGCCACAAAGTGAATCGCATTTATATTCAACAAACTATCATGACATCAGCGTTTGTTAACGAGTTGCTAAAAATACATGGGCGATAACTGCCCGCTTGCACATAACGCTAATTAATTAAACATTAACGCTAGCGTTGCAGATCAGTGTGCTCACTGCTGCAACAGAACGTCATTCTTGTCAAATCTGACGAGACAGCTCAACTTCACTGACTAGCCAATCAATATAAATGAATCGCATTTACATTCAACAAACTATCATGACATCAGCGTTTGTTAACGAGTTGCTAAAAATACACAATGCCCGCTTGCGCATAACGTTACGGCGGCAATTAATTAAACGATCTAATGCTACAACTCACAGCCAGATGCATGGATTTGTCAGACTGAGGGATCTGATAACCGCTAACTTGCGGTAAGCTGAGCTGACCCACCTCTCAATTATTTCTCTTGTCTGTGGAAACCAGTCCGTGTTGTTTCTGTTTCTTTTCCTGCTTTTCATCATCTTCGCCATATGGTAATCCAGCATAGGAGTAGCTTGAGTGGCTAACTTCTTGTATACTATCCGCACCGCACGCCTGGCTCACAGTCACAACAAACACACCGGCTAAAGTGGGCGTAACGTTTCCTGCATGCCTCTACATGACAGCCAATCACCAGCCGTATTAGAGCGCGGCGTGCAAGCATGTTGCATGCTTATAGGCTCAATGACGCTGTTTTGTTTTGGTATCGAAAATTGGTATCGATTGACAAGGGAGGCTTCGATACCCCTTAGTATCGATGTTTCCATTTCGGTGCCAAGTAAGTATCGAAACTCGATACCCAGCCCTAGCTCCATGTACAAGTACCTCTCCGCTCAATGTACAAGTACCTCTCCGCTCAATGTACAAGTACCTCTCCGCTCCATGTACAAGTACCTCTCCGCTCCATGTACAAGTACCTCTCCGCTCCATGTACAAGTACCTCTCCGCTCCATGTACAAGTACATCTCTGCTCCATGTACAAGTACCTCTCCGCTCAATGTACAAGTACATCTCCGCTCCATGTACAAGTACCTCTCCGCTCCATGTACAAGTACATCTCCGCTCCATGTACAAGTACCTCTCCGCTCCATGTACAAGTACCTCTCCGCTCAATGTACAAGTACATCTCCGCTCCATGTACAAGTACATCTCTGCTCCATGTACAAGTACCTCTCCGCTCAATGTACAAGTACATCTCCGCTCCATGTACAAGTACCTCTCCGCTCCATGTACAAGTACCTCTCCGGTCCATGTACAAGTACCTCTCCGCTCCATGTACAAGTACCTCTCCGCTCCATGTACAAGTACCTCTCCGCTCAATGTCAAGTGTCGACAGTACCTCTCCGCTCCATGTACAAATACCTCTCCGCTCTCATGTACAAGTACCTCTCCGCTCCATGTACAAGTACCTCTCCGCTCAATGTCAAGTGTCGACAGTACCTCTCCGCTCCATGTACAAATACCTCTCCGCTCCATGTACAAGTACCTCTCCGCTCTCATGTACAAGTACCTCTCCGCTCCATGTACAAGTAGCTCTCCGCTCAATGTACAAGTGTCGACAGTACCTTTCCGCTCCATGTACAAATACCTCTCCGCTCTCATGTACAAGTACCTCTCCGCTCCATGTACAAGTACCTCTCCGCTCAATGTACAAATACCTCTCCGCTCCATGTATAAGTACCTCTCCGCTCTATGTACAAGTACCTCTCCGCTCCATGTACAAGTACCTCTCCGCTCAATGTACAAATACCTCTCCGCTCCATGTACAAGTAGCTCTCCGCTGAATGTACAAGTGTCGACAGTACCTCTCCGCTCAATGTACAAGTACCTCTCCGCTCAATGTACAAATACCTCTCCGCTCCATGTACAAGTACCTCTCCGCTCAATGTCAAGTATCGACAGTACCTCTCCGCTCCATGTACAAGTACCTCTCCGCTGAATGTACAAGTGTCGACAGTACCTCTCCGCTCAATGTACAAGTACCTCTCCGCTCCATGTACAAGTACCTCTCCGCTCTCATGTACAAGTACCTCTCCGCTCCATGTACAAGTACCTCTCCGCTCAATGTACAAGTACCTCTGCGCTCCATGTACAAGTACCTCTCCGCTCAATGTACAAGTACCTCTCCGCTCAATGTACAAGTGTCGACAGTACCTCTCCGCTCCATGTACAAGTACCTCTCCGCTCAATGTACAAGTGTCGACAGTACCTCTACGCTCAATGTACAAGTGTCGACAGTACCTCTCCGCTCTCATGTACAAGTACCTCTCCGATCCATGTACAAGTACATCTCCGCTCCATGTACAAGTACATCTCCGCTCAATGTACAAGTACCTCTCCGCTCCATGTACAAGTACCTCTCCGCTCCATGTACAAGTACCTCTCCGCTCCATGTACAAGTACCTCTCCGCTCCATGTACAAGTACCTCTCCGCTCAATGTACAAGTACCTCTCCGCTCCATGTACAAGTACCTCTCCGCTCAATGTACAAGTACCTCTCCGCTCCATGTACAAGTACCTCTCCGCTCCATGTACAAGTACCTCTCCGCTCCATGTACAAGTACCTCTCCGCTCAATGTCAAGTATCGACAGTACCTCTCCGCTCCATGTACAAGTACCTCTCCGCTGAATGTACAAGTGTCGACAGTACCTCTCCGCTCAATGTACAAGTACCTCTCCGCTCCATGTACAAGTACCTCTCCGCTCTCATGTACAAGTACCTCTCCGCTCCATGTACAAGTACCTCTCCGCTCAATGTACAAGTACCTCTGCGCTCCATGTACAAGTACCTCTCCGCTCAATGTACAAGTACCTCTCCGCTCAATGTACAAGTGTCGACAGTACCTCTCCGCTCCATGTACAAGTACCTCTCCGCTCAATGTACAAGTGTCGACAGTACCTCTACGCTCAATGTACAAGTGTCGACAGTACCTCTCCGCTCTCATGTACAAGTACCTCTCCGATCCATGTACAAGTACATCTCCGCTCCATGTACAAGTACATCTCCGCTCAATGTACAAGTACCTCTCCGCTCCATGTACAAGTACCTCTCCGCTCCATGTACAAGTACCTCTCCGCTCCATGTACAAGTACCTCTCCGCTCAATGTACAAGTACCTCTCCGCTCCATGTACAAGTACCTCTCCGCTCCATGTACAAGTACCTCTCCGCTCCATGTACAAGTACCTCTCCGCTCAATGTACAAGTACCTCTCCGCTCCATGTACAAGTACCTCTCCGCTCCATGTACAAGTACCTCTCCGCTCCATGTACAAGTACCTCTCCGCTCAATGTACAAGTACCTCTCCGCTCCCTGTACAAGTACATCTCCGCTCCATGTACAAGTACCTCTCCGCTCCATGTACAAGTACCTCTCCGATCAATGTACAAGTGTCGACAGTACCTCTCCGCTCCATGTACAAGTACCTCTCCGCTCCATGTACAAGTACCTCTCCGCTCAATGTACAAGTGTCGACAGTACCTCTCCGCTCCATCTACAAGTACCTCTCCGCTCAATGTACAAGTACCTCTCCGCTGAATGTACAAGTACCTCTCCGCTCCATGTACAAGTACCTCTCCGCTCCATGTACAAATACCTCTCCGCTCCATGTACAAGTACCTCTCCGCTCCATGTACAAGCACCTCTCCGCTACATGTACAAGTACCTCTCCGCTCCATGTACAAGTACCTCTCCGCTCCATGTACAAGTACCTCTCCGCTCAATGTACAAGTACCTCTCCGCTCCATGTACAAATACCTCTCCGCTCCATGTACAAATACCTCTCCGCTCCATGTACAAGTACCTCTCCGCTCCATGTACCAGTACCTCTCCGCTCAATGTACAAGTACATCTCCGCTCAATGTACAAGTACATCTCCGCTCAATGTACAAGTACGTCTCCGCTCAATGTACAAGTACCTCTCCGCTCAATGTACAAGTACCTCTCCGCTCCATGTACAAGTACCTCTCCGCTCAATGTACAAGTACATCTCCGCTCCATGTACCAGTACCTCTCCGCTCAATGTACAAGTACCTCTCCGCTCAATGTACAAGTACATCTCCGCTCCATGTACAAGTACGTCTCCGCTCAATGTATAAGTACCTCTCCGCTCCATGTACAAGTACCTCTCCGCTCCATGTACAAGTACATCTCCGCTCCATGTACAAGTACATCTCCGCTCCATGTACAAGTACCTCTCCGCTCCATGTACAAGTACCTCTCCGCTCCATGTACAAGTACATCTCCGCTCCATGTACAAGTACCTCTCCGCTCAATGTACAAGTACATCTCCGCTCCATGTACAAGTACATCTCCACTCCATGTACAAGTACCTCTCCGCTCAATGTACAAGTACATCTCCGCTCCATGTACCAGTACCTCTCCGCTCAATGTACAAGTACATCTCCACTCCATGTACAAGTACCTCTCCGCTCAATGTACAAGTACATCTCCGCTCCATGTACCAGTACCTCTCCGCTCAATGTACAAGTACATCTCCACTCCATGTACAAGTACCTCTCCGCTCAATGTACAAGTACATCTCCGCTCCATGTACCAGTACCTCTCCGCTCAATGTACAAGT
This sequence comes from Poromitra crassiceps, assembly GCF_964638095.1. Classification (NCBI taxonomy): domain Eukaryota; kingdom Metazoa; phylum Chordata; class Actinopteri; order Beryciformes; family Melamphaidae; genus Poromitra; species Poromitra crassiceps. Next base: position 1,100,699 of record NW_028152257.1, read on the forward strand.
ACATCTCCGCTCCATGTACAAGTACCTCTCCGCTCAATGTACAAGTACCTCTCCGCTCAATGTACAAGTACATCTCTGCTCCATGTACCAGTACCTCTCCGCTCAATGTACAAGTACATCTGCGCTCCATGTAGGGCTGGGTATCGTTCAAAATTTTTCGATATCGATACCGTTTCGATACTTGGATTTCGATACCGGTTCCTGAACGATACTTTTTTCGATACCAATTTTTAGAAAAATCCATTTTAACAAAAATAAAACTGCATTACACATTGAAATTATTTTACAAATCTTTAGTTTCCCCCCATCTTAAGTTTTACAGCAGAAAAAAATAAAACCTACTGTATTTAACATAACTTTAAGTTCTCTAAACGTATTGCCGTCCCTACAAAAAATATTGGAGTACTACAAAGGAAAGAAATGTAGCTAAAACAAATAAATCAGTGGAATAGTTTTCAGTGCAAAACAGAGAGTTGCAAATCAGGGTTTAATGCTCACTGATGCAACAGAACTCTATTCTTGTACAAACTGATGAGATGGCTCCACTTCATGCATGGAAGACTAGTTGAGCATTGACTAGCCTATCAATATAGCCTTATATGCCACAAAGTGAATCGCATTTATATTCAACAAACTATCATGACATCAGCGTTTGTTAACGAGTTGCTAAAAATACATGGGCGATAACTGCCCGCTTGCACATAACGCTAATTAATTAAACATTAACGCTAGCGTTGCAGATCAGTGTGCTCACTGCTGCAACAGAACGTCATTCTTGTCAAATCTGACGAGACAGCTCAACTTCACTGACTAGCCAATCAATATAAATGAATCGCATTTACATTCAACAAACTATCATGACATCAGCGTTTGTTAACGAGTTGCTAAAAATACACAATGCCCGCTTGCGCATAACGTTACGGCGGCAATTAATTAAACGATCTAATGCTACAACTCACAGCCAGATGCATGGATTTGTCAGACTGAGGGATCTGATAACCGCTAACTTGCGGTAAGCTGAGCTGACCCACCTCTCAATTATTTCTCTTGTCTGTGGAAACCAGTCCGTGTTGTTTCTGTTTCTTTTCCTGCTTTTCATCATCTTCGCCATATGGTAATCCAGCATAGGAGTAGCTTGAGTGGCTAACTTCTTGTATACTATCCGCACCGCACGCCTGGCTCACAGTCACAACAAACACACCGGCTAAAGTGGGCGTAACGTTTCCTGCATGCCTCTACATGACAGCCAATCACCAGCCGTATTAGAGCGCGGCGTGCAAGCATGTCGCATGCTTATAGGCTCAATGACGCTGTTTTGTTTTGGTATCGAAAATTGGTATCGATTGACAAGGGAGGCTTCGATACCCCTTAGTATCGATGTTTCCATTTCGGTGCCAAGTAAGTATCGAAACTCGATACCCAGCCCTAGCTCCATGTACAAGTACCTCTCCGCTCAATGTACAAGTACCTCTCCGCTCAATGTACAAGTACCTCTCCGCTCCATGTACAAGTACCTCTCCGCTCCATGTACAAGTACCTCTCCGCTCCATGTACAAGTACCTCTCCGCTCCATGTACAAGTACATCTCTGCTCCATGTACAAGTACCTCTCCGCTCAATGTACAAGTACATCTCCGCTCCATGTACAAGTACCTCTCCGCTCCATGTACAAGTACATCTCCGCTCCATGTACAAGTACCTCTCCGCTCCATGTACAAGTACCTCTCCGCTCAATGTACAAGTACATCTCCGCTCCATGTACAAGTACATCTCTGCTCCATGTACAAGTACCTCTCCGCTCAATGTACAAGTACCTCTCCGGTCCATGTACAAGTACCTCTCCGCTCCATGTACAAGTACCTCTCCGCTCCATGTACAAGTACCTCTCCGCTCAATGTCAAGTGTCGACAGTACCTCTCCGCTCCATGTACAAATACCTCTCCGCTCTCATGTACAAGTACCTCTCCGCTCCATGTACAAGTACCTCTCCGCTCAATGTCAAGTGTCGACAGTACCTCTCCGCTCCATGTACAAATACCTCTCCGCTCCATGTACAAGTACCTCTCCGCTCTCATGTACAAGTACCTCTCCGCTCCATGTACAAGTAGCTCTCCGCTCAATGTACAAGTGTCGACAGTACCTTTCCGCTCCATGTACAAATACCTCTCCGCTCTCATGTACAAGTACCTCTCCGCTCCATGTACAAGTACCTCTCCGCTCAATGTACAAATACCTCTCCGCTCCATGTATAAGTACCTCTCCGCTCTATGTACAAGTACCTCTCCGCTCCATGTACAAGTACCTCTCCGCTCAATGTACAAATACCTCTCCGCTCCATGTACAAGTAGCTCTCCGCTGAATGTACAAGTGTCGACAGTACCTCTCCGCTCAATGTACAAGTACCTCTCCGCTCAATGTACAAATACCTCTCCGCTCCATGTACAAGTACCTCTCCGCTCAATGTCAAGTATCGACAGTACCTCTCCACTCCATGTACAAGTACCTCTCCGCTGAATGTACAAGTGTCGACAGTACCTCTCCGCTCAATGTACAAGTACCTCTCCGCTCCATGTACAAGTACCTCTCCGCTCTCATGTACAAGTACCTCTCCGCTCCATGTACAAGTACCTCTCCGCTCAATGTACAAGTACCTCTGCGCTCCATGTACAAGTACCTCTCCGCTCAATGTACAAGTACCTCTCCGCTCAATGTACAAGTGTCGACAGTACCTCTCCGCTCCATGTACAAGTACCTCTCCGCTCAATGTACAAGTGTCGACAGTACCTCTACGCTCAATGTACAAGTGTCGACAGTACCTCTCCGCTCTCATGTACAAGTACCTCTCCGATCCATGTACAAGTACATCTCCGCTCCATGTACAAGTACATCTCCGCTCAATGTACAAGTACCTCTCCGCTCCATGTACAAGTACCTCTCTGCTCCATGTACAAGTACCTCTCCGCTCCATGTACAAGTACCTCTCCGCTCCATGTACAAGTACCTCTCCGCTCAATGTACAAGTACCTCTCCGCTCCATGTACAAGTACCTCTCCGCTCAATGTACAAGTACCTCTCCGCTCCCTGTACAAGTACATCTCCGCTCCATGTACAAGTACCTCTCCGCTCCATGTACAAGTACCTCTCCGCTCAATGTACAAGTGTCGACAGTACCTCTCCGCTCCATGTACAAGTACCTCTCCGCTCCATGTACAAGTACCTCTCCGCTCAATGTACAAGTGTCGACAGTACCTCTCCGCTCCATCTACAAGTACCTCTCCGCTCAATGTACAAGTACCTCTCCGCTGAATGTACAAGTACCTCTCCGCTCCATGTACAAGTACCTCTCCGCTCCATGTACAAATACCTCTCCGCTCCATGTACAAGTACCTCTCCGCTCCATGTACAAGCACCTCTCCGCTACATGTACAAGTACCTCTCCGCTCCATGTACAAGTACCTCTCCGCTCCATGTACAAGTACCTCTCCGCTCAATGTACAAGTACCTCTCCGCTCCATGTACAAATACCTCTCCGCTCCATGTACAAATACCTCTCCGCTCCATGTACAAGTACCTCTCCGCTCCATGTACCAGTACCTCTCCGCTCAATGTACAAGTACATCTCCGCTCAATGTACAAGTACATCTCCGCTCAATGTACAAGTACGTCTCCGCTCAATGTACAAGTACCTCTCCGCTCAATGTACAAGTACCTCTCCGCTCCATGTACAAGTACCTCTCCGCTCAATGTACAAGTACATCTCCGCTCCATGTACCAGTACCTCTCCGCTCAATGTACAAGTACCTCTCCGCTCAATGTACAAGTACATCTCCGCTCCATGTACAAGTACGTCTCCGCTCAATGTATAAGTACCTCTCCGCTCCATGTACAAGTACCTCTCCGCTCCATGTACAAGTACATCTCCGCTCCATGTACAAGTACATCTCCGCTCCATGTACAAGTACCTCTCCGCTCCATGTACAAGTACCTCTCCGCTCCATGTACAAGTACATCTCCGCTCCATGTACAAGTACCTCTCCGCTCAATGTACAAGTACATCTCCGCTCCATGTACAAGTACATCTCCACTCCATGTACAAGTACCTCTCCGCTCAATGTACAAGTACATCTCCGCTCCATGTACCAGTACCTCTCCGCTCAATGTACAAGTACATCTCCACTCCATGTACAAGTACCTCTCCGCTCAATGTACAAGTACATCTCCGCTCCATGTACCAGTACCTCTCCGCTCAATGTACAAGTACATCTCCACTCCATGTACAAGTACCTCTCCGCTCAATGTACAAGTACATCTCCGCTCCATGTACCAGTACCTCTCTGGTACAATCTCTACTAACTGGTTACAATCTTGGACTGAAGAACTATGGCAGAAGCCAAAATTAAGAACTTACTGTTTATTTAAAAATGAATTTAAATGTGAAAAATATGTGATGTTTAATTTACCTAAAAGTAAGAGGTCCTTATGTGCTCAGTTACGATGTGGTATTCTGCCTTTACATATTGAAACAGGCAGATACAGAGGGACGGCGGAGGAGGATAGGATTTGTGAATATTGTGAATTGATGGAAGTGGAGAATGAATTTCACTTTATTTTGTACTGCCCCTTGTATCATGACTTACGAGATACACTATTTAAAAAAGTTCACTCCCCTGAGTTAAACCTGTTAGATTTTGAAGAAGGTGCCATACTTGAATTTCTTTTTGATAACATCTTTGCTTTTTCCGAATATATCTCTCATGCGTGGGATAGGAGGAAAAAGATGACATATGATAGATAATTCATATATTTTACTTAATACACATTGTAGTTAAATCTGTGTTTTGCTGCTGATGCCGCGTGCTGCTGTGTGTGTGTTTGTACGGTTTTGTATTGTTCAAGCACCGTAATAGATATGGAAATAACTGTATGTTGATGTGTCTGATAATCCCATGTGGGATGGGTCATGTAAATTGTCCTGACACGTAAATAAAATTTTCATTCATTCATTCATTCATTCATTCATTCATTCACCTCTCCGCTCAATGTACAAGTACATCTCCGCTCCATGTACAAGTACCTCTCCGCTCAATGTACAAGTACATCTCCGCTCCATGTACCAGTACCTCTCCGCTCAATGTACAAGTACATCTCCACTCCATGTACAAGTACCTCTCCGCTCAATGTACAAGTACATCTCCGCTCCATGTACCAGTACCTCTCCGCTCAATGTACAAGTACATCTCCACTCCATGTACAAGTACCTCTCCGCTCAATGTACAAGTACATCTCCGCTCCATGTACCAGTACCTCTCCGCTCAATGTACAAGTACATCTCCGCTCCATGTACAAGTACCTCTCCGCTCAATGTACAAGTACCTCTCCGCTCAATGTACAAGTACATCTCTGCTCCATGTACCAGTACCTCTCCGCTCAATGTACAAGTACATCTGCGCTCCATGTAGGGCTGGGTATCGTTCAAAATTTTTCGATATCGATACCGTTTCGATACTTGGATTTCGATACCGGTTCCTGAACGATACTTTTTTCGATACCAATTTTTAGAAAAATCCATTTTAACAAAAATAAAACTGCATTACACATTGAAATTATTTTACAAATCTTTAGTTTCCCCCCATCTTAAGTTTTACAGCAGAAAAAAATAAAACCTACTGTATTTAACATAACTTTAAGTTCTCTAAACGTATTGCCGTCCCTACAAAAAATATTGGAGTACTACAAAGGAAAGAAATGTAGCTAAAACAAATAAATCAGTGGAATAGTTTTCAGTGCAAAACAGAGAGTTGCAAATCAGGGTTTAATGCTCACTGATGCAACAGAACTCTATTCTTGTACAAACTGATGAGATGGCTCCACTTCATGCATGGAAGACTAGTTGAGCATTGACTAGCCTATCAATATAGCCTTATATGCCACAAAGTGAATCGCATTTATATTCAACAAACTATCATGACATCAGCGTTTGTTAACGAGTTGCTAAAAATACATGGGCGATAACTGCCCGCTTGCACATAACGCTAATTAATTAAACATTAACGCTAGCGTTGCAGATCAGTGTGCTCACTGCTGCAACAGAACGTCATTCTTGTCAAATCTGACGAGACAGCTCAACTTCACTGACTAGCCAATCAATATAAATGAATCGCATTTACATTCAACAAACTATCATGACATCAGCGTTTGTTAACGAGTTGCTAAAAATACACAATGCCCGCTTGCGCATAACGTTACGGCGGCAATTAATTAAACGATCTAATGCTACAACTCACAGCCAGATGCATGGATTTGTCAGACTGAGGGATCTGATAACCGCTAACTTGCGGTAAGCTGAGCTGACCCACCTCTCAATTATTTATCTTGTCTGTGGAAACCAGTCCGTGTTGTTTCTGTTTCTTTTCCTGCTTTTCATCATCTTCGCCATATGGTAATCCAGCATAGGAGTAGCTTGAGTGGCTAACTTCTTGTATACTATCCGCACCGCACGCCTGGCTCACAGTCACAACAAACACACCGGCTAAAGTGGGCGTAACGTTTCCTGCATGCCTCTACATGACAGCCAATCACCAGCCGTATTAGAGCGCGGCGTGCAAGCATGTCGCATGCTTATAGGCTCAATGACGCTGTTTTGTTTTGGTATCGAAAATTGGTATCGATTGACAAGGGAGGCTTCGATACCCCTTAGTATCGATGTTTCCATTTCGGTGCCAAGTAAGTATCGAAACTCGATACCCAGCCCTAGCTCCATGTACAAGTACCTCTCCGCTCAATGTACAAGTACCTCTCCGCTCAATGTACAAGTACCTCTCCGCTCCATGTACAAGTACCTCTCCGCTCCATGTACAAGTACCTCTCCGCTCCATGTACAAGTACCTCTCCGCTCCATGTACAAGTACATCTCTGCTCCATGTACAAGTACCTCTCCGCTCAATGTACAAGTACATCTCCGCTCCATGTACAAGTACCTCTCCGCTCCATGTACAAGTACATCTCCGCTCCATGTACAAGTACCTCTCCGCTCCATGTACAAGTACCTCTCCGCTCAATGTACAAGTACATCTCCGCTCCATGTACAAGTACATCTCTGCTCCATGTACAAGTACCTCTCCGCTCAATGTACAAGTACCTCTCCGGTCCATGTACAAGTACCTCTCCGCTCCATGTACAAGTACCTCTCCGCTCCATGTACAAGTACCTCTCCGCTCAATGTCAAGTGTCGACAGTACCTCTCCGCTCCATGTACAAATACCTCTCCGCTCTCATGTACAAGTACCTCTCCGCTCCATGTACAAGTACCTCTCCGCTCAATGTCAAGTGTCGACAGTACCTCTCCGCTCCATGTACAAATACCTCTCCGCTCCATGTACAAGTACCTCTCCGCTCTCATGTACAAGTACCTCTCCGCTCCATGTACAAGTAGCTCTCCGCTCAATGTACAAGTGTCGACAGTACCTTTCCGCTCCATGTACAAATACCTCTCCGCTCTCATGTACAAGTACCTCTCCGCTCCATGTACAAGTACCTCTCCGCTCAATGTACAAATACCTCTCCGCTCCATGTATAAGTACCTCTCCGCTCTATGTACAAGTACCTCTCCGCTCCATGTACAAGTACCTCTCCGCTCAATGTACAAATACCTCTCCGCTCCATGTACAAGTAGCTCTCCGCTGAATGTACAAGTGTCGACAGTACCTCTCCGCTCAATGTACAAGTACCTCTCCGCTCAATGTACAAATACCTCTCCGCTCCATGTACAAGTACCTCTCCGCTCAATGTCAAGTATCGACAGTACCTCTCCACTCCATGTACAAGTACCTCTCCGCTGAATGTACAAGTGTCGACAGTACCTCTCCGCTCAATGTACAAGTACCTCTCCGCTCCATGTACAAGTACCTCTCCGCTCTCATGTACAAGTACCTCTCCGCTCCATGTACAAGTACCTCTCCGCTCAATGTACAAGTACCTCTGCGCTCCATGTACAAGTACCTCTCCGCTCAATGTACAAGTACCTCTCCGCTCAATGTACAAGTGTCGACAGTACCTCTCCGCTCCATGTACAAGTACCTCTCCGCTCAATGTACAAGTGTCGACAGTACCTCTACGCTCAATGTACAAGTGTCGACAGTACCTCTCCGCTCTCATGTACAAGTACCTCTCCGATCCATGTACAAGTACATCTCCGCTCCATGTACAAGTACATCTCCGCTCAATGTACAAGTACCTCTCCGCTCCATGTACAAGTACCTCTCTGCTCCATGTACAAGTACCTCTCCGCTCCATGTACAAGTACCTCTCCGCTCCATGTACAAGTACCTCTCCGCTCAATGTACAAGTACCTCTCCGCTCCATGTACAAGTACCTCTCCGCTCAATGTACAAGTACCTCTCCGCTCCCTGTACAAGTACATCTCCGCTCCATGTACAAGTACCTCTCCGCTCCATGTACAAGTACCTCTCCGCTCAATGTACAAGTGTCGACAGTACCTCTCCGCTCCATGTACAAGTACCTCTCCGCTCCATGTACAAGTACCACTCCGCTCAATGTACAAGTGTCGACAGTACCTCTCCGCTCCATCTACAAGTACCTCTCCGCTCAATGTACAAGTACCTCTCCGCTGAATGTACAAGTACCTCTCCGCTCCATGTACAAGTACCTCTCCGCTCCATGTACAAATACCTCTCCGCTCCATGTACAAGTACCTCTCCGCTCCATGTACAAGCACCTCTCCGCTACATGTACAAGTACCTCTCCGCTCCATGTACAAGTACCTCTCCGCTCCATGTACAAGTACCTCTCCGCTCAATGTACAAGTACCTCTCCGCTCCATGTACAAATACCTCTCCGCTCCATGTACAAATACCTCTCCGCTCCAGGTACAAGTACCTCTCCGCTCCATGTACCAGTACCTCTCCGCTCAATGTACAAGTACATCTCCGCTCAATGTACAAGTACATCTCCGCTCAATGTACAAGTACGTCTCCGCTCAATGTACAAGTACCTCTCCGCTCAATGTACAAGTACCTCTCCGCTCCATGTACAAGTACCTCTCCGCTCAATGTACAAGTACATCTCCGCTCCATGTACCAGTACCTCTCCGCTCAATGTACAAGTACCTCTCCGCTCAATGTACAAGTACATCTCCGCTCCATGTACAAGTACGTCTCCGCTCAATGTATAAGTACCTCTCCGCTCCATGTACAAGTACCTCTCCGCTCCATGTACAAGTACATCTCCGCTCCATGTACAAGTACATCTCCGCTCCATGTACAAGTACCTCTCCGCTCCATGTACAAGTACCTCTCCGCTCCATGTACAAGTACATCTCCGCTCCATGTACAAGTACCTCTCCGCTCAATGTACAAGTACATCTCCGCTCCATGTACAAGTACATCTCCACTCCATGTACAAGTACCTCTCCGCTCAATGTACAAGTACATCTCCGCTCCATGTACCAGTACCTCTCCGCTCAATGTACAAGTACATCTCCACTCCATGTACAAGTACCTCTCCGCTCAATGTACAAGTACATCTCCGCTCCATGTACCAGTACCTCTCCGCTCAATGTACAAGTACATCTCCACTCCATGTACAAGTACCTCTCCGCTCAATGTACAAGTACATCTCCGCTCCATGTACCAGTACCTCTCTGGTACAATCTCTACTAACTGGTTACAATCTTGGACTGAAGAACTATGGCAGAAGCCAAAATTAAGAACTTACTGTTTATTTAAAAATGAATTTAAATGTGAAAAATATGTGATGTTTAATTTACCTAAAAGTAAGAGGTCCTTATGTGCTCAGTTACGATGTGGTATTCTGCCTTTACATATTGAAACAGGCAGATACAGAGGGACGGCGGAGGAGGATAGGATTTGTGAATATTGTGAATTGATGGAAGTGGAGAATGAATTTCACTTTATTTTGTACTGCCCCTTGTATCATGACTTACGAGATACACTATTTAAAAAAGTTCACTCCCCTGAGTTAAACCTGTTAGATTTTGAAGAAGGTGCCATACTTGAATTTCTTTTTGATAACATCTTTGCTTTTTCCGAATATATCTCTCATGCGTGGGATAGGAGGAAAAAGATGACATATGATAGATAATTCATATATTTTACTTAATACACATTGTAGTTAAATCTGTGTTTTGCTGCTGATGCCGCGTGCTGCTGTGTGTGTGTTTGTACGGTTTTGTATTGTTCAAGCACCGTAATAGATATGGAAATAACTGTATGTTGATGTGTCTGATAATCCCATGTGGGATGGGTCATGTAAATTGTCCTGACACGTAAATAAAATTTTCATTCATTCATTCATTCATTCATTCATTCACCTCTCCGCTCAATGTACAAGTACATCTCCGCTCCATGTACAAGTACCTCTCCGCTCAATGTACAAGTACCTCTCCGCTCAATGTACAAGTACATCTCCGCTCCATGTACCAGTACCTCTCCGCTCAATGTACAAGTACATCTGCGCTCCATGTAGGGCTGGGTATCGTTCAAAATTTTTCGATATCGATACCGTTTCGATACTTGGATTTCGATACCGGTTCCTGAACGATACTTTTTTCGATACCAATTTTTAGAAAAATCCATTTTAACAAAAATAAAACTGCATTACACATTGAAATTATTTTACAAATCTTTAGTTTCCCCCCATCTTAAGTTTTACAGCAGAAAAAAATAAAACCTACTGTATTTAACATAACTTTAAGTTCTCTAAACGTATTGCCGTCCCTACAAAAAATATTGGAGTACTACAAAGGAAAGAAATGTAGCTAAAACAAATAAATCAGTGGAATAGTTTTCAGTGCAAAACAGAGAGTTGCAAATCAGGGTTTAATGCTCACTGATGCAACAGAACTCTATTCTTGTACAAACTGATGCGATGGCTCCACTTCATGCATGGAAGACTAGTTGAGCATTGACTAGCCTATCAATATAGCCTTATATGCCACAAAGTGAATCGCATTTATATTCAACAAACTATCATGACATCAGCGTTTGTTAACGAGTTGCTAAAAATACATGGGCGATAACTGCCCGCTTGCACATAACGCTAATTAATTAAACATTAACGCTAGCGTTGCAGATCAGTGTGCTCACTGCTGCAACAGAACGTCATTCTTGTCAAATCTGACGAGACAGCTCAACTTCACTGACTAGCCAATCAATATAAATGAATCGCATTTACATTCAACAAACTATCATGACATCAGCGTTTGTTAACGAGTTGCTAAAAATACACAATGCCCGCTTGCGCATAACGTTACGGCGGCAATTAATTAAACGATCTAATGCTACAACTCACAGCCAGATGCATGGATTTGTCAGACTGAGGGATCTGATAACCGCTAACTTGCGGTAAGCTGAGCTGACCCACCTCTCAATTATTTCTCTTGTCTGTGGAAACCAGTCCGTGTTGTTTCTGTTTCTTTTCCTGCTTTTCATCATCTTCGCCATATGGTAATCCAGCATAGGAGTAGCTTGAGTGGCTAACTTCTTGTATACTATCCGCACCGCACGCCTGGCTCACAGTCACAACAAACACACCGGCTAAAGTGGGCGTAACGTTTCCTGCATGCCTCTACATGACAGCCAATCACCAGCCGTATTAGAGCGCGGCGTGCAAGCATGTCGCATGCTTATAGGCTCAATGACGCTGTTTTGTTTTGGTATCGAAAATTGGTATCGATTGACAAGGGAGGCTTCGATACCCCTTAGTATCGATGTTTCCATTTCGGTGCCAAGTAAGTATCGAAACTCGATACCCAGCCCTAGCTCCATGTACAAGTACCTCTCCGCTCAATGTACAAGTACCTCTCCGCTCAATGTACAAGTACCTCTCCGCTCCATGTACAAGTACCTCTCCGCTCCATGTACAAGTACCTCTCCGCTCCATGTACAAGTACCTCTCCGCTCCATGTACAAGTACATCTCTGCTCCATGTACAAGTACCTCTCCGCTCAATGTACAAGTACATCTCCGCTCCATGTACAAGTACCTCTCCGCTCCATGTACAAGTACATCTCCGCTCCATGTACAAGTACCTCTCCGCTCCATGTACAAGTACCTCTCCGCTCAATGTACAAGTACATCTCCGCTCCATGTACAAGTACATCTCTGCTCCATGTACAAGTACCTCTCCGCTCAATGTACAAGTACCTCTCCGGTCCATGTACAAGTACCTCTCCGCTCCATGTACAAGTACCTCTCCGCTCCATGTACAAGTACCTCTCCGCTCAATGTCAAGTGTCGACAGTACCTCTCCGCTCCATGTACAAATACCTCTCCGCTCTCATGTACAAGTACCTCTCCGCTCAATGTCAAGTGTCGACAGTACCTCTCCGCTCCATGTACAAATACCTCTCCGCTCCATGTACAAGTACCTCTCCGCTCTCATGTACAAGTACCTCTCCGCTCCATGTACAAGTAGCTCTCCGCTCAATGTACAAGTGTCGACAGTACCTTTCCGCTCCATGTACAAATACCTCTCCGCTCTCATGTACAAGTACCTCTCCGCTCCATGTACAAGTACCTCTCCGCTCAATGTACAAATACCTCTCCGCTCCATGTATAAGTACCTCTCCGCTCTATGTACAAGTACCTCTCCGCTCCATGTACAAGTACCTCTCCGCTCAATGTACAAATACCTCTCCGCTCCATGTACAAGTAGCTCTCCGCTGAATGTACAAGTGTCGACAGTACCTCTCCGCTCAATGTACAAGTACCTCTCCGCTCAATGTACAAATACCTCTCCGCTCCATGTACAAGTACCTCTCCGCTCAATGTCAAGTATCGACAGTACCTCTCCACTCCATGTACAAGTACCTCTCCGCTGAATGTACAAGTGTCGACAGTACCTCTCCGCTCAATGTACAAGTACCTCTCCGCTCCATGTACAAGTACCTCTCCGCTCTCATGTACAAGTACCTCTCCGCTCCATGTACAAGTACCTCTCCGCTCAATGTACAAGTACCTCTGCGCTCCATGTACAAGTACCTCTCCGCTCAATGTACAAGTACCTCTCCGCTCAATGTACAAGTGTCGACAGTACCTCTCCGCTCCATGTACAAGTACCTCTCCGCTCAATGTACAAGTGTCGACAGTACCTCTACGCTCAATGTACAAGTGTCGACAGTACCTCTCCGCTCTCATGTACAAGTACCTCTCCGATCCATGTACAAGTACATCTCCGCTCCATGTACAAGTACATCTCCGCTCAATGTACAAGTACCTCTCCGCTCCATGTACAAGTACCTCTCTGCTCCATGTACAAGTACCTCTCCGCTCCATGTACAAGTACCTCTCCGCTCCATGTACAAGTACCTCTCCGCTCAATGTACAAGTACCTCTCCGCTCCATGTACAAGTACCTCTCCGCTCAATGTACAAGTACCTCTCCGCTCCCTGTACAAGTACATCTCCGCTCCATGTACAAGTACCTCTCCGCTCCATGTACAAGTACCTCTCCGCTCAATGTACAAGTGTCGACAGTACCTCTCCGCTCCATGTACAAGTACCTCTCCGCTCCATGTACAAGTACCTCTCCGCTCAATGTACAAGTGTCGACAGTACCTCTCCGCTCCATCTACAAGTACCTCTCCGCTCAATGTACAAGTACCTCTCCGCTGAATGTACAAGTACCTCTCCGCTCCATGTACAAGTACCTCTCCGCTCCATGTACAAATACCTCTCCGCTCCATGTACAAGTACCTCTCCGCTCCATGTACAAGCACCTCTCCGCTACATGTACAAGTACCTCTCCGCTCCATGTACAAGTACCTCTCCGCTCAATGTACAAGTACCTCTCCGCTCAATGTACAAGTACCTCTCCGCTCCATGTACAAATACCTCTCCGCTCCATGTACAAATACCTCTCCGCTCCATGTACAAGTACCTCTCCGCTCCATGTACCAGTACCTCTCCGCTCAATGTACAAGTACATCTCCGCTCAATGTACAAGTACATCTCCGCTCAATGTACAAGTACGTCTCCGCTCAATGTACAAGTACCTCTCCGCTCAATGTACAAGTACCTCTCCGCTCCATGTACAAGTACCTCTCCGCTCAATGTACAAGTACATCTCCGCTCCATGTACCAGTACCTCTCCGCTCAATGTACAAGTACCTCTCCGCTCAATGTACAAGTACATCTCCGCTCCATGTACAAGTACGTCTCCGCTCAATGTATAAGTACCTCTCCGCTCCATGTACAAGTACCTCTCCGCTCCATGTACAAGTACATCTCCGCTCCATGTACAAGTACATCTCCGCTCCATGTACAAGTACCTCTCCGCTCCATGTACAAGTACCTCTCCGCTCCATGTACAAGTACATCTCCGCTCCATGTACAAGTACCTCTCCGCTCAATGTACAAGTACATCTCCGCTCCATGTACAAGTACATCTCCACTCCATGTACAAGTACCTCTCCGCTCAATGTACAAGTACATCTCCGCTCCATGTACCAGTACCTCTCCGCTCAATGTACAAGTACATCTCCACTCCATGTACAAGTACCTCTCCGCTCAATGTACAAGTACATCTCCGCTCCATGTACCAGTACCTCTCCGCTCAATGTACAAGTACATCTCCACTCCATGTACAAGTACCTCTCCGCTCAATGTACAAGTACATCTCCGCTCCATGTACCAGTACCTCTCTGGTACAATCTCTACTAACTGGTTACAATCTTGGACTGAAGAACTATGGCAGAAGCCAAAATTAAGAACTTACTGTTTATTTAAAAATGAATTTAAATGTGAAAAATATGTGATGTTTAATTTACCTAAAAGTAAGAGGTCCTTATGTGCTCAGTTACGATGTGGTATTCTGCCTTTACATATTGAAACAGGCAGATACAGAGGGACGGCGGAGGAGGATAGGATTTGTGAATATTGTGAATTGATGGAAGTGGAGAATGAATTTCACTTTATTTTGTACTGCCCCTTGTATCATGACTTACGAGATACACTATTTAAAAAAGTTCACTCCCCTGAGTTAAACCTGTTAGATTTTGAAGAAGGTGCCATACTTGAATTTCTTTTTGATAACATCTTTGCTTTTTCCGAATATATCTCTCATGCGTGGGATAGGAGGAAAAAGATGACATATGATAGATAATTCATATATTTTACTTAATACACATTGTAGTTAAATCTGTGTTTTGCTGCTGATGCCGCGTGCTGCTGTGTGTGTGTTTGTACGGTTTTGTATTGTTCAAGCACCGTAATAGATATGGAAATAACTGTATGTTGATGTGTCTGATAATCCCATGTGGGATGGGTCATGTAAATTGTCCTGACACGTAAATAAAATTTTCATTCATTCATTCATTCATTCATTCATTCATTCACCTCTCCGCTCAATGTACAAGTACATCTCCGCTCCATGTACAAGTACCTCTCCGCTCAATGTACAAGTACCTCTCCGCTCAATGTACAAGTACATCTCCGCTCCATGTACCAGTACCTCTCCGCTCAATGTACAAGTACATCTGCGCTCCATGTAGGGCTGGGTATCGTTCAAAATTTTTCGATATCGATACCGTTTCGATACTTGGATTTCGATACCGGTTCCTGAACGATACTTTTTTCGATACCAATTTTTAGAAAAATCCATTTTAACAAAAATAAAACTGCATTACACATTGAAATTATTTTACAAATCTTTAGTTTCCCCCCATCTTAAGTTTTACAGCAGAAAAAAATAAAACCTACTGTATTTAACATAACTTTAAGTTCTCTAAACGTATTGCCGTCCCTACAAAAAATATTGGAGTACTACAAAGGAAAGAAATGTAGCTAAAACAAATAAATCAGTGGAATAGTTTTCAGTGCAAAACAGAGAGTTGCAAATCAGGGTTTAATGCTCACTGATGCAACAGAACTCTATTCTTGTACAAACTGATGAGATGGCTCCACTTCATGCATGGAAGACTAGTTGAGCATTGACTAGCCTATCAATATAGCCTTATATGCCACAAAGTGAATCGCATTTATATTCAACAAACTATCATGACATCAGCGTTTGTTAACGAGTTGCTAAAAATACATGGGCGATAACTGCCCGCTTGCACATAACGCTAATTAATTAAACATTAACGCTAGCGTTGCAGATCAGTGTGCTCACTGCTGCAACAGAACGTCATTCTTGTCAAATCTGACGAGACAGCTCAACTTCACTGACTAGCCAATCAATATAAATGAATCGCATTTACATTCAACAAACTATCATGACATCAGCGTTTGTTAACGAGTTGCTAAAAATACACAATGCCCGCTTGCGCATAACGTTACGGCGGCAATTAATTAAACGATCTAATGCTACAACTCACAGCCAGATGCATGGATTTGTCAGACTGAGGGATCTGATAACCGCTAACTTGCGGTAAGCTGAGCTGACCCACCTCTCAATTATTTATCTTGTCTGTGGAAACCAGTCCGTGTTGTTTCTGTTTCTTTTCCTGCTTTTCATCATCTTCGCCATATGGTAATCCAGCATAGGAGTAGCTTGAGTGGCTAACTTCTTGTATACTATCCGCACCGCACGCCTGGCTCACAGTCACAACAAACACACCGGCTAAAGTGGGCGTAACGTTTCCTGCATGCCTCTACATGACAGCCAATCACCAGCCGTATTAGAGCGCGGCGTGCAAGCATGTCGCATGCTTATAGGCTCAATGACGCTGTTTTGTTTTGGTATCGAAAATTGGTATCGATTGACAAGGGAGGCTTCGATACCCCTTAGTATCGATGTTTCCATTTCGGTGCCAAGTAAGTATCGAAACTCGATACCCAGCCCTAGCTCCATGTACAAGTACCTCTCCGCTCAATGTACAAGTACCTCTCCGCTCAATGTACAAGTACCTCTCCGCTCCATGTACAAGTACCTCTCCGCTCCATGTACAAGTACCTCTCCGCTCCATGTACAAGTACCTCTCCGCTCCATGTACAAGTACATCTCTGCTCCATGTACAAGTACCTCTCCGCTCAATGTACAAGTACATCTCCGCTCCATGTACAAGTACCTCTCCGCTCCATGTACAAGTACATCTCCGCTCCATGTACAAGTACCTCTCCGCTCCATGTACAAGTACCTCTCCGCTCAATGTACAAGTACATCTCCGCTCCATGTACAAGTACATCTCTGCTCCATGTACAAGTACCTCTCCGCTCAATGTACAAGTACCTCTCCGGTCCATGTACAAGTACCTCTCCGCTCCATGTACAAGTACCTCTCCGCTCCATGTACAAGTACCTCTCCGCTCAATGTCAAGTGTCGACAGTACCTCTCCGCTCCATGTACAAATACCTCTCCGCTCTCATGTACAAGTACCTCTCCGCTCCATGTACAAGTACCTCTCCGCTCAATGTCAAGTGTCGACAGTACCTCTCCGCTCCATGTACAAATACCTCTCCGCTCCATGTACAAGTACCTCTCCGCTCTCATGTACAAGTACCTCTCCGCTCCATGTACAAGTAGCTCTCCGCTCAATGTACAAGTGTCGACAGTACCTTTCCGCTCCATGTACAAATACCTCTCCGCTCTCATGTACAAGTACCTCTCCGCTCCATGTACAAGTACCTCTCCGCTCAATGTACAAATACCTCTCCGCTCCATGTATAAGTACCTCTCCGCTCTATGTACAAGTACCTCTCCGCTCCATGTACAAGTACCTCTCCGCTCAATGTACAAATACCTCTCCGCTCCATGTACAAGTAGCTCTCCGCTGAATGTACAAGTGTCGACAGTACCTCTCCGCTCAATGTACAAGTACCTCTCCGCTCAATGTACAAATACCTCTCCGCTCCATGTACAAGTACCTCTCCGCTCAATGTCAAGTATCGACAGTACCTCTCCACTCCATGTACAAGTACCTCTCCGCTGAATGTACAAGTGTCGACAGTACCTCTCCGCTCAATGTACAAGTACCTCTCCGCTCCATGTACAAGTACCTCTCCGCTCTCATGTACAAGTACCTCTCCGCTCCATGTACAAGTACCTCTCCGCTCAATGTACAAGTACCTCTGCGCTCCATGTACAAGTACCTCTCCGCTCAATGTACAAGTACCTCTCCGCTCAATGTACAAGTGTCGACAGTACCTCTCCGCTCCATGTACAAGTACCTCTCCGCTCAATGTACAAGTGTCGACAGTACCTCTACGCTCAATGTACAAGTGTCGACAGTACCTCTCCGCTCTCATGTACAAGTACCTCTCCGATCCATGTACAAGTACATCTCCGCTCCATGTACAAGTACATCTCCGCTCAATGTACAAGTACCTCTCCGCTCCATGTACAAGTACCTCTCTGCTCCATGTACAAGTACCTCTCCGCTCCATGTACAAGTACCTCTCCGCTCCATGTACAAGTACCTCTCCGCTCAATGTACAAGTACCTCTCCGCTCCATGTACAAGTACCTCTCCGCTCAATGTACAAGTACCTCTCCGCTCCCTGTACAAGTACATCTCCGCTCCATGTACAAGTACCTCTCCGCTCCATGTACAAGTACCTCTCCGCTCAATGTACAAGTGTCGACAGTACCTCTCCGCTCCATGTACAAGTACCTCTCCGCTCCATGTACAAGTACCACTCCGCTCAATGTACAAGTGTCGACAGTACCTCTCCGCTCCATCTACAAGTACCTCTCCGCTCAATGTACAAGTACCTCTCCGCTGAATGTACAAGTACCTCTCCGCTCCATGTACAAGTACCTCTCCGCTCCATGTACAAATACCTCTCCGCTCCATGTACAAGTACCTCTCCGCTCCATGTACAAGCACCTCTCCGCTACATGTACAAGTACCTCTCCGCTCCATGTACAAGTACCTCTCCGCTCCATGTACAAGTACCTCTCCGCTCAATGTACAAGTACCTCTCCGCTCCATGTACAAATACCTCTCCGCTCCATGTACAAATACCTCTCCGCTCCATGTACAAGTACCTCTCCGCTCCATGTACCAGTACCTCTCCGCTCAATGTACAAGTACATCTCCGCTCAATGTACAAGTACATCTCCGCTCAATGTACAAGTACGTCTCCGCTCAATGTACAAGTACCTCTCCGCTCAATGTACAAGTACCTCTCCGCTCCATGTACAAGTACCTCTCCGCTCAATGTACAAGTACATCTCCGCTCCATGTACCAGTACCTCTCCGCTCAATGTACAAGTACCTCTCCGCTCAATGTACAAGTACATCTCCGCTCCATGTACAAGTACGTCTCCGCTCAATGTATAAGTACCTCTCCGCTCCATGTACAAGTACCTCTCCGCTCCATGTACAAGTACATCTCCGCTCCATGTACAAGTACATCTCCGCTCCATGTACAAGTACCTCTCCGCTCCATGTACAAGTACCTCTCCGCTCCATGTACAAGTACATCTCCGCTCCATGTACAAGTACCTCTCCGCTCAATGTACAAGTACATCTCCGCTCCATGTACAAGTACATCTCCACTCCATGTACAAGTACCTCTCCGCTCAATGTACAAGTACATCTCCGCTCCATGTACCAGTACCTCTCCGCTCAATGTACAAGTACATCTCCACTCCATGTACAAGTACCTCTCCGCTCAATGTACAAGTACATCTCCGCTCCATGTACCAGTACCTCTCCGCTCAATGTACAAGTACATCTCCACTCCATGTACAAGTACCTCTCCGCTCAATGTACAAGTACATCTCCGCTCCATGTACCAGTACCTCTCTGGTACAATCTCTACTAACTGGTTACAATCTTGGACTGAAGAACTATGGCAGAAGCCAAAATTAAGAACTTACTGTTTATTTAAAAATGAATTTAAATGTGAAAAATATGTGATGTTTAATTTACCTAAAAGTAAGAGGTCCTTATGTGCTCAGTTACGATGTGGTATTCTGCCTTTACATATTGAAACAGGCAGATACAGAGGGACGGCGGAGGAGGATAGGATTTGTGAATATTGTGAATTGATGGAAGTGGAGAATGAATTTCACTTTATTTTGTACTGCCCCTTGTATCATGACTTACGAGATACACTATTTAAAAAAGTTCACTCCCCTGAGTTAAACCTGTTAGATTTTGAAGAAGGTGCCATACTTGAATTTCTTTTTGATAACATCTTTGCTTTTTCCGAATATATCTCTCATGCGTGGGATAGGAGGAAAAAGATGACATATGATAGATAATTCATATATTTTACTTAATACACATTGTAGTTAAATCTGTGTTTTGCTGCTGATGCCGCGTGCTGCTGTGTGTGTGTTTGTACGGTTTTGTATTGTTCAAGCACCGTAATAGATATGGAAATAACTGTATGTTGATGTGTCTGATAATCCCATGTGGGATGGGTCATGTAAATTGTCCTGACACGTAAATAAAATTTTCATTCATTCATTCATTCATTCATTCATTCATTCACCTCTCCGCTCAATGTACAAGTACATCTCTGCTCCATGTACAAGTACCTCTCCGCTCAATGTACAAGTACCTCTCCGCTCAATGTACAAGTACATCTCCGCTCCATGTACCAGTACCTCTCCGCTCAATGTACAAGTACATCTGCGCTCCATGTAGGGCTGGGTATCGTTCAAAATTTTTCGATATCGATACCGTTTCGATACTTGGATTTCGATACCGGTTCCTGAACGATACTTTTTTCGATACCAATTTTTAGAAAAATCCATTTTAACAAAAATAAAACTGCATTACACATTGAAATTATTTTACAAATCTTTAGTTTCCCCCCATCTTAAGTTTTACAGCAGAAAAAAATAAAACCTACTGTATTTAACATAACTTTAAGTTCTCTAAACGTATTGCCGTCCCTACAAAAAATATTGGAGTACTACAAAGGAAAGAAATGTAGCTAAAACAAATAAATCAGTGGAATAGTTTTCAGTGCAAAACAGAGAGTTGCAAATCAGGGTTTAATGCTCACTGATGCAACAGAACTCTATTCTTGTACAAACTGATGCGATGGCTCCACTTCATGCATGGAAGACTAGTTGAGCATTGACTAGCCTATCAATATAGCCTTATATGCCACAAAGTGAATCGCATTTATATTCAACAAACTATCATGACATCAGCGTTTGTTAACGAGTTGCTAAAAATACATGGGCGATAACTGCCCGCTTGCACATAACGCTAATTAATTAAACATTAACGCTAGCGTTGCAGATCAGTGTGCTCACTGCTGCAACAGAACGTCATTCTTGTCAAATCTGACGAGACAGCTCAACTTCACTGACTAGCCAATCAATATAAATGAATCGCATTTACATTCAACAAACTATCATGACATCAGCGTTTGTTAACGAGTTGCTAAAAATACACAATGCCCGCTTGCGCATAACGTTACGGCGGCAATTAATTAAACGATCTAATGCTACAACTCACAGCCAGATGCATGGATTTGTCAGACTGAGGGATCTGATAACCGCTAACTTGCGGTAAGCTGAGCTGACCCACCTCTCAATTATTTCTCTTGTCTGTGGAAACCAGTCCGTGTTGTTTCTGTTTCTTTTCCTGCTTTTCATCATCTTCGCCATATGGTAATCCAGCATAGGAGTAGCTTGAGTGGCTAACTTCTTGTATACTATCCGCACCGCACGCCTGGCTCACAGTCACAACAAACACACCGGCTAAAGTGGGCGTAACGTTTCCTGCATGCCTCTACATGACAGCCAATCACCAGCCGTATTAGAGCGCGGCGTGCAAGCATGTCGCATGCTTATAGGCTCAATGACGCTGTTTTGTTTTGGTATCGAAAATTGGTATCGATTGACAAGGGAGGCTTCGATACCCCTTAGTATCGATGTTTCCATTTCGGTGCCAAGTAAGTATCGAAACTCGATACCCAGCCCTAGCTCCATGTACAAGTACCTCTCCGCTCAATGTACAAGTACCTCTCCGCTCAATGTACAAGTACCTCTCCGCTCCATGTACAAGTACCTCTCCGCTCCATGTACAAGTACCTCTCCGCTCCATGTACAAGTACCTCTCCGCTCCATGTACAAGTACATCTCTGCTCCATGTACAAGTACCTCTCCGCTCAATGTACAAGTACATCTCCGCTCCATGTACAAGTACCTCTCCGCTCCATGTACAAGTACATCTCCGCTCCATGTACAAGTACCTCTCCGCTCCATGTACAAGTACCTCTCCGCTCAATGTACAAGTACATCTCCGCTCCATGTACAAGTACATCTCTGCTCCATGTACAAGTACCTCTCCGCTCAATGTACAAGTACCTCTCCGGTCCATGTACAAGTACCTCTCCGCTCCATGTACAAGTACCTCTCCGCTCCATGTACAAGTACCTCTCCGCTCAATGTCAAGTGTCGACAGTACCTCTCCGCTCCATGTACAAATACCTCTCCGCTCTCATGTACAAGTACCTCTCCGCTCAATGTCAAGTGTCGACAGTACCTCTCCGCTCCATGTACAAATACCTCTCCGCTCCATGTACAAGTACCTCTCCGCTCTCATGTACAAGTACCTCTCCGCTCCATGTACAAGTAGCTCTCCGCTCAATGTACAAGTGTCGACAGTACCTTTCCGCTCCATGTACAAATACCTCTCCGCTCTCATGTACAAGTACCTCTCCGCTCCATGTACAAGTACCTCTCCGCTCAATGTACAAATACCTCTCCGCTCCATGTATAAGTACCTCTCCGCTCTATGTACAAGTACCTCTCCGCTCCATGTACAAGTACCTCTCCGCTCAATGTACAAATACCTCTCCGCTCCATGTACAAGTAGCTCTCCGCTGAATGTACAAGTGTCGACAGTACCTCTCCGCTCAATGTACAAGTACCTCTCCGCTCAATGTACAAATACCTCTCCGCTCCATGTACAAGTACCTCTCCGCTCAATGTCAAGTATCGACAGTACCTCTCCACTCCATGTACAAGTACCTCTCCGCTGAATGTACAAGTGTCGACAGTACCTCTCCGCTCAATGTACAAGTACCTCTCCGCTCCATGTACAAGTACCTCTCCGCTCTCATGTACAAGTACCTCTCCGCTCCATGTACAAGTACCTCTCCGCTCAATGTACAAGTACCTCTGCGCTCCATGTACAAGTACCTCTCCGCTCAATGTACAAGTACCTCTCCGCTCAATGTACAAGTGTCGACAGTACCTCTCCGCTCCATGTACAAGTACCTCTCCGCTCAATGTACAAGTGTCGACAGTACCTCTACGCTCAATGTACAAGTGTCGACAGTACCTCTCCGCTCTCATGTACAAGTACCTCTCCGATCCATGTACAAGTACATCTCCGCTCCATGTACAAGTACATCTCCGCTCAATGTACAAGTACCTCTCCGCTCCATGTACAAGTACCTCTCTGCTCCATGTACAAGTACCTCTCCGCTCCATGTACAAGTACCTCTCCGCTCCATGTACAAGTACCTCTCCGCTCAATGTACAAGTACCTCTCCGCTCCATGTACAAGTACCTCTCCGCTCAATGTACAAGTACCTCTCCGCTCCCTGTACAAGTACATCTCCGCTCCATGTACAAGTACCTCTCCGCTCCATGTACAAGTACCTCTCCGCTCAATGTACAAGTGTCGACAGTACCTCTCCGCTCCATGTACAAGTACCTCTCCGCTCCATGTACAAGTACCTCTCCGCTCAATGTACAAGTGTCGACAGTACCTCTCCGCTCCATCTACAAGTACCTCTCCGCTCAATGTACAAGTACCTCTCCGCTGAATGTACAAGTACCTCTCCGCTCCATGTACAAGTACCTCTCCGCTCCATGTACAAATACCTCTCCGCTCCATGTACAAGTACCTCTCCGCTCCATGTACAAGCACCTCTCCGCTACATGTACAAGTACCTCTCCGCTCCATGTACAAGTACCTCTCCGCTCAATGTACAAGTACCTCTCCGCTCAATGTACAAGTACCTCTCCGCTCCATGTACAAATACCTCTCCGCTCCATGTACAAATACCTCTCCGCTCCATGTACAAGTACCTCTCCGCTCCATGTACCAGTACCTCTCCGCTCAATGTACAAGTACATCTCCGCTCAATGTACAAGTACATCTCCGCTCAATGTACAAGTACGTCTCCGCTCAATGTACAAGTACCTCTCCGCTCAATGTACAAGTACCTCTCCGCTCCATGTACAAGTACCTCTCCGCTCAATGTACAAGTACATCTCCGCTCCATGTACCAGTACCTCTCCGCTCAATGTACAAGTACCTCTCCGCTCAATGTACAAGTACATCTCCGCTCCATGTACAAGTACGTCTCCGCTCAATGTATAAGTACCTCTCCGCTCCATGTACAAGTACCTCTCCGCTCCATGTACAAGTACATCTCCGCTCCATGTACAAGTACATCTCCGCTCCATGTACAAGTACCTCTCCGCTCCATGTACAAGTACCTCTCCGCTCCATGTACAAGTACATCTCCGCTCCATGTACAAGTACCTCTCCGCTCAATGTACAAGTACATCTCCGCTCCATGTACAAGTACATCTCCACTCCATGTACAAGTACCTCTCCGCTCAATGTACAAGTACATCTCCGCTCCATGTACCAGTACCTCTCCGCTCAATGTACAAGTACATCTCCACTCCATGTACAAGTACCTCTCCGCTCAATGTACAAGTACATCTCCGCTCCATGTACCAGTACCTCTCCGCTCAATGTACAAGTACATCTCCACTCCATGTACAAGTACCTCTCCGCTCAATGTACAAGTACATCTCCGCTCCATGTACCAGTACCTCTCTGGTACAATCTCTACTAACTGGTTACAATCTTGGACTGAAGAACTATGGCAGAAGCCAAAATTAAGAACTTACTGTTTATTTAAAAATGAATTTAAATGTGAAAAATATGTGATGTTTAATTTACCTAAAAGTAAGAGGTCCTTATGTGCTCAGTTACGATGTGGTATTCTGCCTTTACATATTGAAACAGGCAGATACAGAGGGACGGCGGAGGAGGATAGGATTTGTGAATATTGTGAATTGATGGAAGTGGAGAATGAATTTCACTTTATTTTGTACTGCCCCTTGTATCATGACTTACGAGATACACTATTTAAAAAAGTTCACTCCCCTGAGTTAAACCTGTTAGATTTTGAAGAAGGTGCCATACTTGAATTTCTTTTTGATAACATCTTTGCTTTTTCCGAATATATCTCTCATGCGTGGGATAGGAGGAAAAAGATGACATATGATAGATAATTCATATATTTTACTTAATACACATTGTAGTTAAATCTGTGTTTTGCTGCTGATGCCGCGTGCTGCTGTGTGTGTGTTTGTACGGTTTTGTATTGTTCAAGCACCGTAATAGATATGGAAATAACTGTATGTTGATGTGTCTGATAATCCCATGTGGGATGGGTCATGTAAATTGTCCTGACACGTAAATAAAATTTTCATTCATTCATTCATTCATTCATTCATTCATTCACCTCTCCGCTCAATGTACAAGTACATCTCCGCTCCATGTACAAGTACCTCTCCGCTCAATGTACAAGTACCTCTCCGCTCAATGTACAAGTACATCTCCGCTCCATGTACCAGTACCTCTCCGCTCAATGTACAAGTACATCTGCGCTCCATGTAGGGCTGGGTATCGTTCAAAATTTTTCGATATCGATACCGTTTCGATACTTGGATTTCGATACCGGTTCCTGAACGATACTTTTTTCGATACCAATTTTTAGAAAAATCCATTTTAACAAAAATAAAACTGCATTACACATTGAAATTATTTTACAAATCTTTAGTTTCCCCCCATCTTAAGTTTTACAGCAGAAAAAAATAAAACCTACTGTATTTAACATAACTTTAAGTTCTCTAAACGTATTGCCGTCCCTACAAAAAATATTGGAGTACTACAAAGGAAAGAAATGTAGCTAAAACAAATAAATCAGTGGAATAGTTTTCAGTGCAAAACAGAGAGTTGCAAATCAGGGTTTAATGCTCACTGATGCAACAGAACTCTATTCTTGTACAAACTGATGCGATGGCTCCACTTCATGCATGGAAGACTAGTTGAGCATTGACTAGCCTATCAATATAGCCTTATATGCCACAAAGTGAATCGCATTTATATTCAACAAACTATCATGACATCAGCGTTTGTTAACGAGTTGCTAAAAATACATGGGCGATAACTGCCCGCTTGCACATAACGCTAATTAATTAAACATTAACGCTAGCGTTGCAGATCAGTGTGCTCACTGCTGCAACAGAACGTCATTCTTGTCAAATCTGACGAGACAGCTCAACTTCACTGACTAGCCAATCAATATAAATGAATCGCATTTACATTCAACAAACTATCATGACATCAGCGTTTGTTAACGAGTTGCTAAAAATACACAATGCCCGCTTGCGCATAACGTTACGGCGGCAATTAATTAAACGATCTAATGCTACAACTCACAGCCAGATGCATGGATTTGTCAGACTGAGGGATCTGATAACCGCTAACTTGCGGTAAGCTGAGCTGACCCACCTCTCAATTATTTATCTTGTCTGTGGAAACCAGTCCGTGTTGTTTCTGTTTCTTTTCCTGCTTTTCATCATCTTCGCCATATGGTAATCCAGCATAGGAGTAGCTTGAGTGGCTAACTTCTTGTATACTATCCGCACCGCACGCCTGGCTCACAGTCACAACAAACACACCGGCTAAAGTGGGCGTAACGTTTCCTGCATGCCTCTACATGACAGCCAATCACCAGCCGTATTAGAGTGCGGCGTGCAAGCATGTCGCATGCTTATAGGCTCAATGACGCTGTTTTGTTTTGGTATCGAAAATTGGTATCGATTGACAAGGGAGGCTTCGATACCCCTTAGTATCGATGTTTCCATTTCGGTGCCAAGTAAGTATCGAAACTCGATACCCAGCCCTAGCTCCATGTACAAGTACCTCTCCGCTCAATGTACAAGTACCTCTCCGCTCAATGTACAAGTACCTCTCCGCTCCATGTACAAGTACCTCTCCGCTCCATGTACAAGTACCTCTCCGCTCCATGTACAAGTACCTCTCCGCTCCATGTACAAGTACATCTCTGCTCCATGTACAAGTACCTCTCCGCTCAATGTACAAGTACATCTCCGCTCCATGTACAAGTACCTCTCCGCTCCATGTACAAGTACATCTCCGCTCCATGTACAAGTACCTCTCCGCTCCATGTACAAGTACCTCTCCGCTCAATGTACAAGTACATCTCCGCTCCATGTACAAGTACATCTCTGCTCCATGTACAAGTACCTCTCCGCTCAATGTACAAGTACCTCTCCGGTCCATGTACAAGTACCTCTCCGCTCCATGTACAAGTACCTCTCCGCTCCATGTACAAGTACCTCTCCGCTCAATGTCAAGTGTCGACAGTACCTCTCCGCTCCATGTACAAATACCTCTCCGCTCTCATGTACAAGTACCTCTCCGCTCCATGTACAAGTACCTCTCCGCTCAATGTCAAGTGTCGACAGTACCTCTCCGCTCCATGTACAAATACCTCTCCGCTCCATGTACAAGTACCTCTCCGCTCTCATGTACAAGTACCTCTCCGCTCCATGTACAAGTAGCTCTCCGCTCAATGTACAAGTGTCGACAGTACCTTTCCGCTCCATGTACAAATACCTCTCCGCTCTCATGTACAAGTACCTCTCCGCTCCATGTACAAGTACCTCTCCGCTCAATGTACAAATACCTCTCCGCTCCATGTATAAGTACCTCTCCGCTCTATGTACAAGTACCTCTCCGCTCCATGTACAAGTACCTCTCCGCTCAATGTACAAATACCTCTCCGCTCCATGTACAAGTAGCTCTCCGCTGAATGTACAAGTGTCGACAGTACCTCTCCGCTCAATGTACAAGTACCTCTCCGCTCAATGTACAAATACCTCTCCGCTCCATGTACAAGTACCTCTCCGCTCAATGTCAAGTATCGACAGTACCTCTCCACTCCATGTACAAGTACCTCTCCGCTGAATGTACAAGTGTCGACAGTACCTCTCCGCTCAATGTACAAGTACCTCTCCGCTCCATGTACAAGTACCTCTCCGCTCTCATGTACAAGTACCTCTCCGCTCCATGTACAAGTACCTCTCCGCTCAATGTACAAGTACCTCTGCGCTCCATGTACAAGTACCTCTCCGCTCAATGTACAAGTACCTCTCCGCTCAATGTACAAGTGTCGACAGTACCTCTCCGCTCCATGTACAAGTACCTCTCCGCTCAATGTACAAGTGTCGACAGTACCTCTACGCTCAATGTACAAGTGTCGACAGTACCTCTCCGCTCTCATGTACAAGTACCTCTCCGATCCATGTACAAGTACATCTCCGCTCCATGTACAAGTACATCTCCGCTCAATGTACAAGTACCTCTCCGCTCCATGTACAAGTACCTCTCCGCTCCATGTACAAGTACCTCTCCGCTCCATGTACAAGTACCTCTCCGCTCCATGTACAAGTACCTCTCCGCTCAATGTACAAGTACCTCTCCGCTCCATGTACAAGTACCTCTCCGCTCAATGTACAAGTACCTCTCCGCTCCATGTACAAGTACCTCTCCGCTCCATGTACAAGTACCTCTCCGCTCCATGTACAAGTACCTCTCCGCTCAATGTCAAGTATCGACAGTACCTCTCCGCTCCATGTACAAGTACCTCTCCGCTGAATGTACAAGTGTCGACAGTACCTCTCCGCTCAATGTACAAGTACCTCTCCGCTCCATGTACAAGTACCTCTCCGCTCTCATGTACAAGTACCTCTCCGCTCCATGTACAAGTACCTCTCCGCTCAATGTACAAGTACCTCTGCGCTCCATGTACAAGTACCTCTCCGCTCAATGTACAAGTACCTCTCCGCTCAATGTACAAGTGTCGACAGTACCTCTCCGCTCCATGTACAAGTACCTCTCCGCTCAATGTACAAGTGTCGACAGTACCTCTACGCTCAATGTACAAGTGTCGACAGTACCTCTCCGCTCTCATGTACAAGTACCTCTCCGATCCATGTACAAGTACATCTCCGCTCCATGTACAAGTACATCTCCGCTCAATGTACAAGTACCTCTCCGCTCCATGTACAAGTACCTCTCCGCTCCATGTACAAGTACCTCTCCGCTCCATGTACAAGTACCTCTCCGCTCCATGTACAAGTACCTCTCCGCTCAATGTACAAGTACCTCTCCGCTCCATGTACAAGTACCTCTCCGCTCAATGTACAAGTACCTCTCCGCTCCATGTACAAGTACCTCTCCGCTCCATGTACAAGTACCTCTCCGCTCCATGTACAAGTACCTCTCCGCTCAATGTCAAGTATCGACAGTACCTCTCCGCTCCATGTACAAGTACCTCTCCGCTGAATGTACAAGTGTCGACAGTACCTCTCCGCTCAATGTACAAGTACCTCTCCGCTCCATGTACAAGTACCTCTCCGCTCTCATGTACAAGTACATCTCTGCTCCATGTACAAGTACCTCTCCGCTCAATGTACAAGTACATCTCCGCTCCATGTACAAGTACCTCTCCGCTCCATGTACAAGTACCTCTCCGGTCCATGTACAAGTACCTCTCCGCTCCATGTACAAGTACCTCTCCGCTCCATGTACAAGTACCTCTCCGCTCAATGTCAAGTGTCGACAGTACCTCTCCGCTCCATGTACAAATACCTCTCCGCTCTCATGTACAAGTACCTCTCCGCTCCATGTACAAGTACCTCTCCGCTCAATGTCAAGTGTCGACAGTACCTCTCCGCTCCATGTACAAATACCTCTCCGCTCCATGTACAAGTACCTCTCCGCTCTCATGTACAAGTACCTCTCCGCTCCATGTACAAGTAGCTCTCCGCTCAATGTACAAGTGTCGACAGTACCTTTCCGCTCCATGTACAAATACCTCTCTGCTCTCATGTACAAGTACCTCTCCGCTCCATGTACAAGTACCTCTCCGCTCAATGTACAAATACCTCTCCGCTCCATGTATAAGTACCTCTCCGCTCTATGTACAAGTACCTCTCCGCTCCATGTACAAGTACCTCTCCGCTCAATGTACAAATACCTCTCCGCTCCATGTACAAGTAGCTCTCCGCTGAATGTACAAGTGTCGACAGTACCTCTCCGCTCAATGTACAAGTACCTCTCCGCTCCATGTACAAGTACCTCTCCGCTCCATGTACAAGTACCTCTCCGCTCCATGTACAAGTACCTCTCCGCTCCATGTACAAGTACCTCTCCGCTCAATGTCAAGTATCGACAGTACCTCTCCGCTCCATGTACAAGTACCTCTCCGCTGAATGTACAAGTGTCGACAGTACCTCTCCGCTCAATGTACAAGTACCTCTCCGCTCCATGTACAAGTACCTCTCCGCTCTCATGTACAAGTACCTCTCCGCTCCATGTACAAGTACCTCTCCGCTCAATGTACAAGTACCTCTGCGCTCCATGTACAAGTACCTCTCCGCTCAATGTACAAGTACCTCTCCGCTCAATGTACAAGTGTCGACAGTACCTCTCCGCTCCATGTACAAGTACCTCTCCGCTCAATGTACAAGTGTCGACAGTACCTCTACGCTCAATGTACAAGTGTCGACAGTACCTCTCCGCTCTCATGTACAAGTACCTCTCCGATCCATGTACAAGTACATCTCCGCTCCATGTACAAGTACATCTCCGCTCAATGTACAAGTACCTCTCCGCTCCATGTACAAGTACCTCTCCGCTCCATGTACAAGTACCTCTCCGCTCCATGTACAAGTACCTCTCCGCTCCATGTACAAGTACCTCTCCGCTCAATGTACAAGTACCTCTCCGCTCCATGTACAAGTACCTCTCCGCTCAATGTACAAGTACCTCTCCGCTCCATGTACAAGTACCTCTCCGCTCCATGTACAAGTACCTCTCCGCTCCATGTACAAGTACCTCTCCGCTCAATGTCAAGTATCGACAGTACCTCTCCGCTCCATGTACAAGTACCTCTCCGCTGAATGTACAAGTGTCGACAGTACCTCTCCGCTCAATGTACAAGTACCTCTCCGCTCCATGTACAAGTACCTCTCCGCTCTCATGTACAAGTACATCTCTGCTCCATGTACAAGTACCTCTCCGCTCAATGTACAAGTACATCTCCGCTCCATGTACAAGTACCTCTCCGCTCCATGTACAAGTACCTCTCCGGTCCATGTACAAGTACCTCTCCGCTCCATGTACAAGTACCTCTCCGCTCCATGTACAAGTACCTCTCCGCTCAATGTCAAGTGTCGACAGTACCTCTCCGCTCCATGTACAAATACCTCTCCGCTCTCATGTACAAGTACCTCTCCGCTCCATGTACAAGTACCTCTCCGCTCAATGTCAAGTGTCGACAGTACCTCTCCGCTCCATGTACAAATACCTCTCCGCTCCATGTACAAGTACCTCTCCGCTCTCATGTACAAGTACCTCTCCGCTCCATGTACAAGTAGCTCTCCGCTCAATGTACAAGTGTCGACAGTACCTTTCCGCTCCATGTACAAATACCTCTCCGCTCTCATGTACAAGTACCTCTCCGCTCCATGTACAAGTACCTCTCCGCTCAATGTACAAATACCTCTCCGCTCCATGTATAAGTACCTCTCCGCTCTATGTACAAGTACCTCTCCGCTCCATGTACAAGTACCTCTCCGCTCAATGTACAAATACCTCTCCGCTCCATGTACAAGTAGCTCTCCGCTGAATGTACAAGTGTCGACAGTACCTCTCCGCTCAATGTACAAGTACCTCTCCGCTCAATGTACAAATACCTCTCCGCTCCATGTACAAGTACCTCTCCGCTCAATGTCAAGTATCGACAGTACCTCTCCGCTCCATGTACAAGTACCTCTCCGCTGAATGTACAAGTGTCGACAGTACCTCTCCGCTCAATGTACAAGTACCTCTCCGCTCCATGTACAAGTACCTCTCCGCTCTCATGTACAAGTACCTCTCCGCTCCATGTACAAGTACCTCTCCGCTCAATGTACAAGTACCTCTGCGCTCCATGTACAAGTACCTCTCCGCTCAATGTACAAGTACCTCTCCGCTCAATGTACAAGTGTCGACAGTACCTCTCCGCTCCATGTACAAGTACCTCTCCGCTCAATGTACAAGTGTCGACAGTACCTCTACGCTCAATGTACAAGTGTCGACAGTACCTCTCCGCTCTCATGTACAAGTACCTCTCCGATCCATGTACAAGTACATCTCCGCTCCATGTACAAGTACATCTCCGCTCAATGTACAAGTACCTCTCCGCTCCATGTACAAGTACCTCTCCGCTCCATGTACAAGTACCTCTCCGCTCCATGTACAAGTACCTCTCCGCTCCATGTACAAGTACCTCTCCGCTCAATGTACAAGTACCTCTCCGCTCCATGTACAAGTACCTCTCCGCTCAATGTACAAGTACCTCTCCGCTCCATGTACAAGTACCTCTCCGCTCCATGTACAAGTACCTCTCCGCTCCATGTACAAGTACCTCTCCGCTCAATGTCAAGTATCGACAGTACCTCTCCGCTCCATGTACAAGTACCTCTCCGCTGAATGTACAAGTGTCGACAGTACCTCTCCGCTCAATGTACAAGTACCTCTCCGCTCCATGTACAAGTACCTCTCCGCTCTCATGTACAAGTACCTCTCCGCTCCATGTACAAGTACCTCTCCGCTCAATGTACAAGTACCTCTGCGCTCCATGTACAAGTACCTCTCCGCTCAATGTACAAGTACCTCTCCGCTCAATGTACAAGTGTCGACAGTACCTCTCCGCTCCATGTACAAGTACCTCTCCGCTCAATGTACAAGTGTCGACAGTACCTCTACGCTCAATGTACAAGTGTCGACAGTACCTCTCCGCTCTCATGTACAAGTACCTCTCCGATCCATGTACAAGTACATCTCCGCTCCATGTACAAGTACATCTCCGCTCAATGTACAAGTACCTCTCCGCTCCATGTACAAGTACCTCTCCGCTCCATGTACAAGTACCTCTCCGCTCCATGTACAAGTACCTCTCCGCTCAATGTACAAGTACCTCTCCGCTCCATGTACAAGTACCTCTCCGCTCCATGTACAAGTACCTCTCCGCTCCATGTACAAGTACCTCTCCGCTCAATGTACAAGTACCTCTCCGCTCCATGTACAAGTACCTCTCCGCTCCATGTACAAGTACCTCTCCGCTCCATGTACAAGTACCTCTCCGCTCAATGTACAAGTACCTCTCCGCTCCCTGTACAAGTACATCTCCGCTCCATGTACAAGTACCTCTCCGCTCCATGTACAAGTACCTCTCCGCTCAATGTACAAGTACCTCTCCGCTCCATGTACAAGTACCTCTCCGCTCCATGTACAAGTACCTCTCCGCTCCATGTACAAGTACCTCTCCGCTCAATGTCAAGTATCGACAGTACCTCTCCGCTCCATGTACAAGTACCTCTCCGCTGAATGTACAAGTGTCGACAGTACCTCTCCGCTCAATGTACAAGTACCTCTCCGCTCCATGTACAAGTACCTCTCCGCTCTCATGTACAAGTACATCTCTGCTCCATGTACAAGTACCTCTCCGCTCAATGTACAAGTACATCTCCGCTCCATGTACAAGTACCTCTCCGCTCCATGTACAAGTACCTCTCCGGTCCATGTACAAGTACCTCTCCGCTCCATGTACAAGTACCTCTCCGCTCCATGTACAAGTACCTCTCCGCTCAATGTCAAGTGTCGACAGTACCTCTCCGCTCCATGTACAAATACCTCTCCGCTCTCATGTACAAGTACCTCTCCGCTCCATGTACAAGTACCTCTCCGCTCAATGTCAAGTGTCGACAGTACCTCTCCGCTCCATGTACAAATACCTCTCCGCTCCATGTACAAGTACCTCTCCGCTCTCATGTACAAGTACCTCTCCGCTCCATGTACAAGTAGCTCTCCGCTCAATGTACAAGTGTCGACAGTACCTTTCCGCTCCATGTACAAATACCTCTCCGCTCTCATGTACAAGTACCTCTCCGCTCCATGTACAAGTACCTCTCCGCTCAATGTACAAATACCTCTCCGCTCCATGTATAAGTACCTCTCCGCTCTATGTACAAGTACCTCTCCGCTCCATGTACAAGTACCTCTCCGCTCAATGTACAAATACCTCTCCGCTCCATGTACAAGTAGCTCTCCGCTGAATGTACAAGTGTCGACAGTACCTCTCCGCTCAATGTACAAGTACCTCTCCGCTCAATGTACAAATACCTCTCCGCTCCATGTACAAGTACCTCTCCGCTCAATGTCAAGTATCGACAGTACCTCTCCGCTCCATGTACAAGTACCTCTCCGCTGAATGTACAAGTGTCGACAGTACCTCTCCGCTCAATGTACAAGTACCTCTCCGCTCCATGTACAAGTACCTCTCCGCTCTCATGTACAAGTACCTCTCCGCTCCATGTACAAGTACCTCTCCGCTCAATGTACAAGTACCTCTGCGCTCCATGTACAAGTACCTCTCCGCTCAATGTACAAGTACCTCTCCGCTCAATGTACAAGTGTCGACAGTACCTCTCCGCTCCATGTACAAGTACCTCTCCGCTCAATGTACAAGTGTCGACAGTACCTCTACGCTCAATGTACAAGTGTCGACAGTACCTCTCCGCTCTCATGTACAAGTACCTCTCCGATCCATGTACAAGTACATCTCCGCTCCATGTACAAGTACATCTCCGCTCAATGTACAAGTACCTCTCCGCTCCATGTACAAGTACCTCTCCGCTCCATGTACAAGTACCTCTCCGCTCCATGTACAAGTACCTCTCCGCTCCATGTACAAGTACCTCTCCGCTCAATGTACAAGTACCTCTCCGCTCCATGTACAAGTACCTCTCCGCTCAATGTACAAGTACCTCTCCGCTCCATGTACAAGTACCTCTCCGCTCCATGTACAAGTACCTCTCCGCTCCATGTACAAGTACCTCTCCGCTCAATGTCAAGTATCGACAGTACCTCTCCGCTCCATGTACAAGTACCTCTCCGCTGAATGTACAAGTGTCGACAGTACCTCTCCGCTCAATGTACAAGTACCTCTCCGCTCCATGTACAAGTACCTCTCCGCTCTCATGTACAAGTACCTCTCCGCTCCATGTACAAGTACCTCTCCGCTCAATGTACAAGTACCTCTGCGCTCCATGTACAAGTACCTCTCCGCTCAATGTACAAGTACCTCTCCGCTCAATGTACAAGTGTCGACAGTACCTCTCCGCTCCATGTACAAGTACCTCTCCGCTCAATGTACAAGTGTCGACAGTACCTCTACGCTCAATGTACAAGTGTCGACAGTACCTCTCCGCTCTCATGTACAAGTACCTCTCCGATCCATGTACAAGTACATCTCCGCTCCATGTACAAGTACATCTCCGCTCAATGTACAAGTACCTCTCCGCTCCATGTACAAGTACCTCTCCGCTCCATGTACAAGTACCTCTCCGCTCCATGTACAAGTACCTCTCCGCTCAATGTACAAGTACCTCTCCGCTCCATGTACAAGTACCTCTCCGCTCCATGTACAAGTACCTCTCCGCTCCATGTACAAGTACCTCTCCGCTCAATGTACAAGTACCTCTCCGCTCCATGTACAAGTACCTCTCCGCTCCATGTACAAGTACCTCTCCGCTCCATGTACAAGTACCTCTCCGCTCAATGTACAAGTACCTCTCCGCTCCCTGTACAAGTACATCTCCGCTCCATGTACAAGTACCTCTCCGCTCCATGTACAAGTACCTCTCCGCTCAATGTACAAGTGTCGACAGTACCTCTCCGCTCCATGTACAAGTACCTCTCCGCTCCATGTACAAGTACCTCTCCGCTCAATGTACAAGTGTCGACAGTACCTCTCCGCTCCATCTACAAGTACCTCTCCGCTCAATGTACAAGTACCTCTCCGCTGAATGTACAAGTACCTCTCCGCTCCATGTACAAGTACCTCTCCGCTCCATGTACAAATACCTCTCCGCTCCATGTACAAGTACATCTCCGCTCCATGTACAAGCACCTCTCCGCTACATGTACAAGTACCTCTCCGCTCCATGTACAAGTACCTCTCCGCTCCATGTACAAGTACCTCTCCGCTCAATGTACAAGTACCTCTCCGCTCCATGTACAAATACCTCTCCGCTCCATGTACAAATACCTCTCCGCTCCATGTACAAGTACCTCTCCGCTCCATGTACCAGTACCTCTCCGCTCAATGTACAAGTACATCTCCGCTCAATGTACAAGTACATCTCCGCTCAATGTACAAGTACGTCTCCGCTCAATGTACAAGTACCTCTCCGCTCAATGTACAAGTACCTCTCCGCTCCATGTACAAGTACCTCTCCGCTCAATGTACAAGTACATCTCCGCTCCATGTACCAGTACCTCTCCGCTCAATGTACAAGTACCTCTCCGCTCAATGTACAAGTACATCTCCGCTCCATGTACAAGTACGTCTCCGCTCAATGTATAAGTACCTCTCCGCTCCATGTACAAGTACCTCTCCGCTCCATGTACAAGTACATCTCCGCTCCATGTACAAGTACATCTCCGCTCCATGTACAAGTACCTCTCCGCTCCATGTACAAGTACCTCTCCGCTCCATGTACAAGTACATCTCCGCTCCATGTACAAGTACCTCTCCGCTCAATGTACAAGTACATCTCCGCTCCATGTACAAGTACATCTCCACTCCATGTACAAGTACCTCTCCGCTCAATGTACAAGTACATCTCCGCTCCATGTACCAGTACCTCTCCGCTCAATGTACAAGTACATCTCCACTCCATGTACAAGTACCTCTCCGCTCAATGTACAAGTACATCTCCGCTCCATGTACCAGTACCTCTCCGCTCAATGTACAAGTACATCTCCACTCCATGTACAAGTACCTCTCCGCTCAATGTACAAGTACATCTCCGCTCCATGTACCAGTACCTCTCCGCTCAATGTACAAGTACATCTCCGCTCCATGTACAAGTACCTCTCCGCTCAATGTACAAGTACCTCTCCGCTCAATGTACAAGTACATCTCCGCTCCATGTACCAGTACCTCTCCGCTCAATGTACAAGTACATCTGCGCTCCATGTAGGGCTGGGTATCGTTCAAAATTTTTCGATATCGATACCGTTTCGATACTTGGATTTCGATACCGGTTCCTGAACGATACTTTTTTCGATACCAATTTTTAGAAAAATCCATTTTAACAAAAATAAAACTGCATTACACATTGAAATTATTTTACAAATCTTTAGTTTCCCCCCATCTTAAGTTTTACAGCAGAAAAAAATAAAACCTACTGTATTTAACATAACTTTAAGTTCTCTAAACGTATTGCCGTCCCTACAAAAAATATTGGAGTACTACAAAGGAAAGAAATGTAGCTAAAACAAATAAATCAGTGGAATAGTTTTCAGTGCAAAACAGAGAGTTGCAAATCAGGGTTTAATGCTCACTGATGCAACAGAACTCTATTCTTGTACAAACTGATGAGATGGCTCCACTTCATGCATGGAAGACTAGTTGAGCATTGACTAGCCTATCAATATAGCCTTATATGCCACAAAGTGAATCGCATTTATATTCAACAAACTATCATGACATCAGCGTTTGTTAACGAGTTGCTAAAAATACATGGGCGATAACTGCCCGCTTGCACATAACGCTAATTAATTAAACATTAACGCTAGCGTTGCAGATCAGTGTGCTCACTGCTGCAACAGAACGTCATTCTTGTCAAATCTGACGAGACAGCTCAACTTCACTGACTAGCCAATCAATATAAATGAATCGCATTTACATTCAACAAACTATCATGACATCAGCGTTTGTTAACGAGTTGCTAAAAATACACAATGCCCGCTTGCGCATAACGTTACGGCGGCAATTAATTAAACGATCTAATGCTACAACTCACAGCCAGATGCATGGATTTGTCAGACTGAGGGATCTGATAACCGCTAACTTGCGGTAAGCTGAGCTGACCCACCTCTCAATTATTTCTCTTGTCTGTGGAAACCAGTCCGTGTTGTTTCTGTTTCTTTTCCTGCTTTTCATCATCTTCGCCATATGGTAATCCAGCATAGGAGTAGCTTGAGTGGCTAACTTCTTGTATACTATCCGCACCGCACGCCTGGCTCACAGTCACAACAAACACACCGGCTAAAGTGGGCGTAACGTTTCCTGCATGCCTCTACATGACAGCCAATCACCAGCCGTATTAGAGCGCGGCGTGCAAGCATGTCGCATGCTTATAGGCTCAATGACGCTGTTTTGTTTTGGTATCGAAAATTGGTATCGATTGACAAGGGAGGCTTCGATACCCCTTAGTATCGATGTTTCCATTTCGGTGCCAAGTAAGTATCGAAACTCGATACCCAGCCCTAGCTCCATGTACAAGTACCTCTCCGCTCAATGTACAAGTACCTCTCCGCTCAATGTACAAGTACCTCTCCGCTCCATGTACAAGTACCTCTCCGCTCCATGTACAAGTACCTCTCCGCTCCATGTACAAGTACCTCTCCGCTCCATGTACAAGTACATCTCTGCTCCATGTACAAGTACCTCTCCGCTCAATGTACAAGTACATCTCCGCTCCATGTACAAGTACCTCTCCGCTCCATGTACAAGTACATCTCCGCTCCATGTACAAGTACCTCTCCGCTCCATGTACAAGTACCTCTCCGCTCAATGTACAAGTACATCTCCGCTCCATGTACAAGTACATCTCTGCTCCATGTACAAGTACCTCTCCGCTCAATGTACAAGTACCTCTCCGGTCCATGTACAAGTACCTCTCCGCTCCATGTACAAGTACCTCTCCGCTCCATGTACAAGTACCTCTCCGCTCAATGTCAAGTGTCGACAGTACCTCTCCGCTCCATGTACAAATACCTCTCCGCTCTCATGTACAAGTACCTCTCCGCTCCATGTACAAGTACCTCTCCGCTCAATGTCAAGTGTCGACAGTACCTCTCCGCTCCATGTACAAATACCTCTCCGCTCCATGTACAAGTACCTCTCCGCTCTCATGTACAAGTACCTCTCCGCTCCATGTACAAGTAGCTCTCCGCTCAATGTACAAGTGTCGACAGTACCTTTCCGCTCCATGTACAAATACCTCTCCGCTCTCATGTACAAGTACCTCTCCGCTCCATGTACAAGTACCTCTCCGCTCAATGTACAAATACCTCTCCGCTCCATGTATAAGTACCTCTCCGCTCTATGTACAAGTACCTCTCCGCTCCATGTACAAGTACCTCTCCGCTCAATGTACAAATACCTCTCCGCTCCATGTACAAGTAGCTTTCCGCTGAATGTACAAGTGTCGACAGTACCTCTCCGCTCAATGTACAAGTACCTCTCCGCTCAATGTACAAATACCTCTCCGCTCCATGTACAAGTACCTCTCCGCTCAATGTCAAGTATCGACAGTACCTCTCCACTCCATGTACAAGTACCTCTCCGCTGAATGTACAAGTGTCGACAGTACCTCTCCGCTCAATGTACAAGTACCTCTCCGCTCCATGTACAAGTACCTCTCCGCTCTCATGTACAAGTACCTCTCCGCTCCATGTACAAGTACCTCTCCGCTCAATGTACAAGTACCTCTGCGCTCCATGTACAAGTACCTCTCCGCTCAATGTACAAGTACCTCTCCGCTCAATGTACAAGTGTCGACAGTACCTCTCCGCTCCATGTACAAGTACCTCTCCGCTCAATGTACAAGTGTCGACAGTACCTCTACGCTCAATGTACAAGTGTCGACAGTACCTCTCCGCTCTCATGTACAAGTACCTCTCCGATCCATGTACAAGTACATCTCCGCTCCATGTACAAGTACATCTCCGCTCAATGTACAAGTACCTCTCCGCTCCATGTACAAGTACCTCTCTGCTCCATGTACAAGTACCTCTCCGCTCCATGTACAAGTACCTCTCCGCTCCATGTACAAGTACCTCTCCGCTCAATGTACAAGTACCTCTCCGCTCCATGTACAAGTACCTCTCCGCTCAATGTACAAGTACCTCTCCGCTCCCTGTACAAGTACATCTCCGCTCCATGTACAAGTACCTCTCCGCTCCATGTACAAGTACCTCTCCGCTCAATGTACAAGTGTCGACAGTACCTCTCCGCTCCATGTACAAGTACCTCTCCGCTCCATGTACAAGTACCTCTCCGCTCAATGTACAAGTGTCGACAGTACCTCTCCGCTCCATCTACAAGTACCTCTCCGCTCAATGTACAAGTACCTCTCCGCTGAATGTACAAGTACCTCTCCGCTCCATGTACAAGTACCTCTCCGCTCCATGTACAAATACCTCTCCGCTCCATGTACAAGTACCTCTCCGCTCCATGTACAAGCACCTCTCCGCTACATGTACAAGTACCTCTCCGCTCCATGTACAAGTACCTCTCCGCTCCATGTACAAGTACCTCTCCGCTCAATGTACAAGTACCTCTCCGCTCCATGTACAAGTACCTCTCCGCTCCATGTACAAATACCTCTCCGCTCCATGTACAAGTACCTCTCCGCTCCATGTACCAGTACCTCTCCGCTCAATGTACAAGTACATCTCCGCTCAATGTACAAGTACATCTCCGCTCAATGTACAAGTACGTCTCCGCTCAATGTACAAGTACCTCTCCGCTCAATGTACAAGTACCTCTCCGCTCCATGTACAAGTACCTCTCCGCTCAATGTACAAGTACATCTCCGCTCCATGTACCAGTACCTCTCCGCTCAATGTACAAGTACCTCTCCGCTCAATGTACAAGTACATCTCCGCTCCATGTACAAGTACGTCTCCGCTCAATGTATAAGTACCTCTCCGCTCCATGTACAAGTACCTCTCCGCTCCATGTACAAGTACATCTCCGCTCCATGTACAAGTACATCTCCGCTCCATGTACAAGTACCTCTCCGCTCCATGTACAAGTACCTCTCCGCTCCATGTACAAGTACATCTCCGCTCCATGTACAAGTACCTCTCCGCTCAATGTACAAGTACATCTCCGCTCCATGTACAAGTACATCTCCACTCCATGTACAAGTACCTCTCCGCTCAATGTACAAGTACATCTCCGCTCCATGTACCAGTACCTCTCCGCTCAATGTACAAGTACATCTCCACTCCATGTACAAGTACCTCTCCGCTCAATGTACAAGTACATCTCCGCTCCATGTACCAGTACCTCTCCGCTCAATGTACAAGTACATCTCCACTCCATGTACAAGTACCTCTCCGCTCAATGTACAAGTACATCTCCGCTCCATGTACCAGTACCTCTCTGGTACAATCTCTACTAACTG
Organism: Poromitra crassiceps; assembly: GCF_964638095.1. Lineage (NCBI taxonomy): Eukaryota > Metazoa > Chordata > Actinopteri > Beryciformes > Melamphaidae > Poromitra > Poromitra crassiceps. Next base: position 1,142,027 of record NW_028152257.1, read on the forward strand.
GTTACAATCTTGGACTGAAGAACTATGGCAGAAGCCAAAATTAAGAACTTACTGTTTATTTAAAAATGAATTTAAATGTGAAAAATATGTGATGTTTAATTTACCTAAAAGTAAGAGGTCCTTATGTGCTCAGTTACGATGTGGTATTCTGCCTTTACATATTGAAACAGGCAGATACAGAGGGACGGCGGAGGAGGATAGGATTTGTGAATATTGTGAATTGATGGAAGTGGAGAATGAATTTCACTTTATTTTGTACTGCCCCTTGTATCATGACTTACGAGATACACTATTTAAAAAAGTTCACTCCCCTGAGTTAAACCTGTTAGATTTTGAAGAAGGTGCCATACTTGAATTTCTTTTTGATAACATCTTTGCTTTTTCCGAATATATCTCTCATGCGTGGGATAGGAGGAAAAAGATGACATATGATAGATAATTCATATATTTTACTTAATACACATTGTAGTTAAATCTGTGTTTTGCTGCTGATGCCGCGTGCTGCTGTGTGTGTGTTTGTACGGTTTTGTATTGTTCAAGCACCGTAATAGATATGGAAATAACTGTATGTTGATGTGTCTGATAATCCCATGTGGGATGGGTCATGTAAATTGTCCTGACACGTAAATAAAATTTTCATTCATTCATTCATTCATTCATTCATTCATTCACCTCTCCGCTCAATGTACAAGTACATCTCCGCTCCATGTACAAGTACCTCTCCGCTCAATGTACAAGTACCTCTCCGCTCAATGTACAAGTACATCTCTGCTCCATGTACAAGTACCTCTCCGCTCAATGTACAAGTACCTCTCCGGTCCATGTACAAGTACCTCTCCGCTCCATGTACAAGTACCTCTCCGCTCCATGTACAAGTACCTCTCCGCTCAATGTCAAGTGTCGACAGTACCTCTCCGCTCCATGTACAAATACCTCTCCGCTCTCATGTACAAGTACCTCTCCGCTCCATGTACAAGTACCTCTCCGCTCAATGTCAAGTGTCGACAGTACCTCTCCGCTCCATGTACAAATACCTCTCCGCTCCATGTACAAGTACCTCTCCGCTCTCATGTACAAGTACCTCTCCGCTCCATGTACAAGTACCTCTCCGCTCAATGTACAAGTACCTCTGCGCTCCATGTACAAGTACCTCTCCGCTCAATGTACAAGTACCTCTCCGCTCAATGTACAAGTGTCGACAGTACCTCTCCGCTCCATGTACAAGTACCTCTCCGCTCAATGTACAAGTGTCGACAGTACCTCTACGCTCAATGTACAAGTGTCGACAGTACCTCTCCGCTCTCATGTACAAGTACCTCTCCGATCCATGTACAAGTACATCTCCGCTCCATGTACAAGTACATCTCCGCTCAATGTACAAGTACCTCTCCGCTCCATGTACAAGTACCTCTCTGCTCCATGTACAAGTACCTCTCCACTCCATGTACAAGTACATCTCCGCTCCATGTACAAGTACCTCTCCGCTCAATGTACAAGTACCTCTCCGCTCCATGTACAAGTACCTCTCCGCTCAATGTACAAGTACCTCTCCGCTCCCTGTACAAGTACATCTCCGCTCCATGTACAAGTACCTCTCCGCTCCATGTACAAGTACCTCTCCGCTCAATGTACAAGTGTCGACAGTACCTCTCCGCTCCATGTACAAGTACCTCTCCGCTCCATGTACAAGTACCTCTCCGCTCAATGTACAAGTGTCGACAGTACCTCTCCGCTCCATCTACAAGTACCTCTCCGCTCAATGTACAAGTACCTCTCCGCTGAATGTACAAGTACCTCTCCGCTCCATGTACAAGTACCTCTCCGCTCCATGTACAAATACCTCTCCGCTCCATGTACAAGTACCTCTCCGCTCCATGTACAAGCACCTCTCCGCTACATGTACAAGTACCTCTCCGCTCCATGTACAAGTACCTCTCCGCTCCATGTACAAGTACCTCTCCGCTCAATGTACAAGTACCTCTCCGCTCCATGTACAAGTACCTCTCCGCTCCATGTACAAATACCTCTCCGCTCCATGTACAAGTACCTCTCCGCTCCATGTACCAGTACCTCTCCGCTCAATGTACAAGTACATCTCCGCTCAATGTACAAGTACATCTCCGCTCAATGTACAAGTACGTCTCCGCTCAATGTACAAGTACCTTCCCGCTCAATGTACAAGTACCTCTCCGCTCCATGTACAAGTACCTCTCCGCTCAATGTACAAGTACATCTCCGCTCCATGTACCAGTACCTCTCCGCTCAATGTACAAGTACCTCTCCGCTCAATGTACAAGTACATCTCCGCTCCATGTACAAGTACGTCTCCGCTCAATGTATAAGTACCTCTCCGCTCCATGTACAAGTACCTCTCCGCTCCATGTACAAGTACATCTCCGCTCCATGTACAAGTACATCTCCGCTCCATGTACAAGTACCTCTCCGCTCCATGTACAAGTACCTCTCCGCTCCATGTACAAGTACATCTCCGCTCCATGTACAAGTACCTCTCCGCTCAATGTACAAGTACATCTCCGCTCCATGTACAAGTACATCTCCACTCCATGTACAAGTACCTCTCCGCTCAATGTACAAGTACATCTCCGCTCCATGTACCAGTACCTCTCCGCTCAATGTACAAGTACATCTCCACTCCATGTACAAGTACCTCTCCGCTCAATGTACAAGTACATCTCCGCTCCATGTACCAGTACCTCTCCGCTCAATGTACAAGTACATCTCCACTCCATGTACAAGTACCTCTCCGCTCAATGTACAAGTACATCTCCGCTCCATGTACCAGTACCTCTCTGGTACAATCTCTACTAACTGGTTACAATCTTGGACTGAAGAACTATGGCAGAAGCCAAAATTAAGAACTTACTGTTTATTTAAAAATGAATTTAAATGTGAAAAATATGTGATGTTTAATTTACCTAAAAGTAAGAGGTCCTTATGTGCTCAGTTACGATGTGGTATTCTGCCTTTACATATTGAAACAGGCAGATACAGAGGGACGGCGGAGGAGGATAGGATTTGTGAATATTGTGAATTGATGGAAGTGGAGAATGAATTTCACTTTATTTTGTACTGCCCCTTGTATCATGACTTACGAGATACACTATTTAAAAAAGTTCACTCCCCTGAGTTAAACCTGTTAGATTTTGAAGAAGGTGCCATACTTGAATTTCTTTTTGATAACATCTTTGCTTTTTCCGAATATATCTCTCATGCGTGGGATAGGAGGAAAAAGATGACATATGATAGATAATTCATATATTTTACTTAATACACATTGTAGTTAAATCTGTGTTTTGCTGCTGATGCCGCGTGCTGCTGTGTGTGTGTTTGTACGGTTTTGTATTGTTCAAGCACCGTAATAGATATGGAAATAACTGTATGTTGATGTGTCTGATAATCCCATGTGGGATGGGTCATGTAAATTGTCCTGACACGTAAATAAAATTTTCATTCATTCATTCATTCATTCATTCATTCATTCACCTCTCCGCTCAATGTACAAGTACATCTCCGCTCCATGTACAAGTACCTCTCCGCTCAATGTACAAGTACCTCTCCGCTCAATGTACAAGTACATCTCTGCTCCATGTACAAGTACCTCTCCGCTCAATGTACAAGTACCTCTCCGGTCCATGTACAAGTACCTCTCCGCTCCATGTACAAGTACCTCTCCGCTCCATGTACAAGTACCTCTCCGCTCAATGTCAAGTGTCGACAGTACCTCTCCGCTCCATGTACAAATACCTCTCCGCTCTCATGTACAAGTACCTCTCCGCTCCATGTACAAGTACCTCTCCGCTCAATGTCAAGTGTCGACAGTACCTCTCCGCTCCATGTACAAATACCTCTCCGCTCCATGTACAAGTACCTCTCCGCTCTCATGTACAAGTACCTCTCCGCTCCATGTACAAGTACCTCTCCGCTCAATGTACAAGTACCTCTGCGCTCCATGTACAAGTACCTCTCCGCTCAATGTACAAGTACCTCTCCGCTCAATGTACAAGTGTCGACAGTACCTCTCCGCTCCATGTACAAGTACCTCTCCGCTCAATGTACAAGTGTCGACAGTACCTCTACGCTCAATGTACAAGTGTCGACAGTACCTCTCCGCTCTCATGTACAAGTACCTCTCCGATCCATGTACAAGTACATCTCCGCTCCATGTACAAGTACATCTCCGCTCAATGTACAAGTACCTCTCCGCTCCATGTACAAGTACCTCTCTGCTCCATGTACAAGTACCTCTCCGCTCCATGTACAAGTACCTCTCCGCTCCATGTACAAGTACCTCTCCGCTCAATGTACAAGTACCTCTCCGCTCCATGTACAAGTACCTCTCCGCTCAATGTACAAGTACCTCTCCGCTCCCTGTACAAGTACATCTCCGCTCCATGTACAAGTACCTCTCCGCTCCATGTACAAGTACCTCTCCGCTCAATGTACAAGTGTCGACAGTACCTCTCCGCTCCATGTACAAGTACCTCTCCGCTCCATGTACAAGTACCTCTCCGCTCAATGTACAAGTGTCGACAGTACCTCTCCGCTCCATCTACAAGTACCTCTCCGCTCAATGTACAAGTACCTCTCCGCTGAATGTACAAGTACCTCTCCGCTCCATGTACAAGTACCTCTCCGCTCCATGTACAAATACCTCTCCGCTCCATGTACAAGTACCTCTCCGCTCCATGTACAAGCACCTCTCCGCTACATGTACAAGTACCTCTCCGCTCCATGTACAAGTACCTCTCCGCTCCATGTACAAGTACCTCTCCGCTCAATGTACAAGTACCTCTCCGCTCCATGTACAAGTACCTCTCCGCTCCATGTACAAATACCTCTCCGCTCCATGTACAAGTACCTCTCCGCTCCATGTACCAGTACCTCTCCGCTCAATGTACAAGTACATCTCCGCTCAATGTACAAGTACATCTCCGCTCAATGTACAAGTACGTCTCCGCTCAATGTACAAGTACCTCTCCGCTCAATGTACAAGTACCTCTCCGCTCCATGTACAAGTACCTCTCCGCTCAATGTACAAGTACATCTCCGCTCCATGTACCAGTACCTCTCCGCTCAATGTACAAGTACCTCTCCGCTCAATGTACAAGTACATCTCCGCTCCATGTACAAGTACGTCTCCGCTCAATGTATAAGTACCTCTCCGCTCCATGTACAAGTACCTCTCCGCTCCATGTACAAGTACATCTCCGCTCCATGTACAAGTACATCTCCGCTCCATGTACAAGTACCTCTCCGCTCCATGTACAAGTACCTCTCCGCTCCATGTACAAGTACATCTCCGCTCCATGTACAAGTACCTCTCCGCTCAATGTACAAGTACATCTCCGCTCCATGTACAAGTACATCTCCACTCCATGTACAAGTACCTCTCCGCTCAATGTACAAGTACATCTCCGCTCCATGTACCAGTACCTCTCCGCTCAATGTACAAGTACATCTCCACTCCATGTACAAGTACCTCTCCGCTCAATGTACAAGTACATCTCCGCTCCATGTACCAGTACCTCTCCGCTCAATGTACAAGTACATCTCCACTCCATGTACAAGTACCTCTCCGCTCAATGTACAAGTACATCTCCGCTCCATGTACCAGTACCTCTCTGGTACAATCTCTACTAACTGGTTACAATCTTGGACTGAAGAACTATGGCAGAAGCCAAAATTAAGAACTTACTGTTTATTTAAAAATGAATTTAAATGTGAAAAATATGTGATGTTTAATTTACCTAAAAGTAAGAGGTCCTTATGTGCTCAGTTACGATGTGGTATTCTGCCTTTACATATTGAAACAGGCAGATACAGAGGGACGGCGGAGGAGGATAGGATTTGTGAATATTGTGAATTGATGGAAGTGGAGAATGAATTTCACTTTATTTTGTACTGCCCCTTGTATCATGACTTACGAGATACACTATTTAAAAAAGTTCACTCCCCTGAGTTAAACCTGTTAGATTTTGAAGAAGGTGCCATACTTGAATTTCTTTTTGATAACATCTTTGCTTTTTCCGAATATATCTCTCATGCGTGGGATAGGAGGAAAAAGATGACATATGATAGATAATTCATATATTTTACTTAATACACATTGTAGTTAAATCTGTGTTTTGCTGCTGATGCCGCGTGCTGCTGTGTGTGTGTTTGTACGGTTTTGTATTGTTCAAGCACCGTAATAGATATGGAAATAACTGTATGTTGATGTGTCTGATAATCCCATGTGGGATGGGTCATGTAAATTGTCCTGACACGTAAATAAAATTTTCATTCATTCATTCATTCATTCATTCATTCATTCACCTCTCCGCTCAATGTACAAGTACATCTCCGCTCCATGTACAAGTACCTCTCCGCTCAATGTACAAGTACCTCTCCGCTCAATGTACAAGTACATCTCTGCTCCATGTACAAGTACCTCTCCGCTCAATGTACAAGTACCTCTCCGGTCCATGTACAAGTACCTCTCCGCTCCATGTACAAGTACCTCTCCGCTCCATGTACAAGTACCTCTCCGCTCAATGTCAAGTGTCGACAGTACCTCTCCGCTCCATGTACAAATACCTCTCCGCTCTCATGTACAAGTACCTCTCCGCTCCATGTACAAGTACCTCTCCGCTCAATGTCAAGTGTCGACAGTACCTCTCCGCTCCATGTACAAATACCTCTCCGCTCCATGTACAAGTACCTCTCCGCTCTCATGTACAAGTACCTCTCCGCTCCATGTACAAGTAGCTCTCCGCTCAATGTACAAGTGTCGACAGTACCTTTCCGCTCCATGTACAAATACCTCTCCGCTCTCATGTACAAGTACCTCTCCGCTCCATGTACAAGTACCTCTCCGCTCAATGTACAAATACCTCTCCGCTCCATGTATAAGTACCTCTCCGCTCTATGTACAAGTACCTCTCCGCTCCATGTACAAGTACCTCTCCGCTCAATGTACAAATACCTCTCCGCTCCATGTACAAGTAGCTCTCCGCTGAATGTACAAGTGTCGACAGTACCTCTCCGCTCAATGTACAAGTACCTCTCCGCTCAATGTACAAATACCTCTCCGCTCCATGTACAAGTACCTCTCCGCTCAATGTCAAGTATCGACAGTACCTCTCCACTCCATGTACAAGTACCTCTCCGCTGAATGTACAAGTGTCGACAGTACCTCTCCGCTCAATGTACAAGTACCTCTCCGCTCCATGTACAAGTACCTCTCCGCTCTCATGTACAAGTACCTCTCCGCTCCATGTACAAGTACGTCTCCGCTCAATGTACAAGTACCTCTGCGCTCCATGTACAAGTACCTCTCCGCTCAATGTACAAGTACCTCTCCGCTCAATGTACAAGTGTCGACAGTACCTCTCCGCTCCATGTACAAGTACCTCTCCGCTCAATGTACAAGTGTCGACAGTACCTCTACGCTCAATGTACAAGTGTCGACAGTACCTCTCCGCTCTCATGTACAAGTACCTCTCCGATCCATGTACAAGTACATCTCCGCTCCATGTACAAGTACATCTCCGCTCAATGTACAAGTACCTCTCCGCTCCATGTACAAGTACCTCTCCGCTCAATGTACAAGTGTCGACAGTACCTCTCCGCTCCATGTACAAGTACCTCTCCGCTCCATGTACAAGTACCTCTCCGCTCAATGTACAAGTGTCGACAGTACCTCTCCGCTCCATCTACAAGTACCTCTCCGCTCAATGTACAAGTACCTCTCCGCTGAATGTACAAGTACCTCTCCGCTCCATGTACAAGTACCTCTCCGCTCCATGTACAAATACCTCTCCGCTCCATGTACAAGTACCTCTCCGCTCCATGTACAAGCACCTCTCCGCTACATGTACAAGTACCTCTCCGCTCCATGTACAAGTACCTCTCCGCTCCATGTACAAGTACCTCTCCGCTCCATGTACAAATACCTCTCCGCTCCATGTACAAGTACCTCTCCGCTCCATGTACCAGTACCTCTCCGCTCAATGTACAAGTACATCTCCGCTCAATGTACAAGTACATCTCCGCTCAATGTACAAGTACGTCTCCGCTCAATGTACAAGTACCTCTCCGCTCAATGTACAAGTACCTCTCCGCTCCATGTACAAGTACCTCTCCGCTCAATGTACAAGTACATCTCCGCTCCATGTACCAGTACCTCTCCGCTCAATGTACAAGTACCTCTCCGCTCAATGTACAAGTACATCTCCGCTCCATGTACAAGTACGTCTCCGCTCAATGTATAAGTACCTCTCCGCTCCATGTACAAGTACCTCTCCGCTCCATGTACAAGTACATCTCCGCTCCATGTACAAGTACATCTCCGCTCCATGTACAAGTACCTCTCCGCTCCATGTACAAGTACCTCTCCGCTCCATGTACAAGTACATCTCCGCTCCATGTACAAGTACCTCTCCGCTCAATGTACAAGTACATCTCCGCTCCATGTACAAGTACATCTCCACTCCATGTACAAGTACCTCTCCGCTCAATGTACAAGTACATCTCCGCTCCATGTACCAGTACCTCTCCGCTCAATGTACAAGTACATCTCCACTCCATGTACAAGTACCTCTCCGCTCAATGTACAAGTACATCTCCGCTCCATGTACCAGTACCTCTCCGCTCAATGTACAAGTACATCTCCACTCCATGTACAAGTACCTCTCCGCTCAATGTACAAGTACATCTCCGCTCCATGTACCAGTACCTCTCTGGTACAATCTCTACTAACTGGTTACAATCTTGGACTGAAGAACTATGGCAGAAGCCAAAATTAAGAACTTACTGTTTATTTAAAAATGAATTTAAATGTGAAAAATATGTGATGTTTAATTTACCTAAAAGTAAGAGGTCCTTATGTGCTCACTTACGATGTGGTATTCTGCCTTTACATATTGAAACAGGCAGATACAGAGGGACGGCGGAGGAGGATAGGATTTGTGAATATTGTGAATTGATGGAAGTGGAGAATGAATTTCACTTTATTTTGTACTGCCCCTTGTATCATGACTTACGAGATACACTATTTAAAAAAGTTCACTCCCCTGAGTTAAACCTGTTAGATTTTGAAGAAGGTGCCATACTTGAATTTCTTTTTGATAACATCTTTGCTTTTTCCGAATATATCTCTCATGCGTGGGATAGGAGGAAAAAGATGACATATGATAGATAATTCATATATTTTACTTAATACACATTGTAGTTAAATCTGTGTTTTGCTGCTGATGCCGCGTGCTGCTGTGTGTGTGTTTGTACGGTTTTGTATTGTTCAAGCACCGTAATAGATATGGAAATAACTGTATGTTGATGTGTCTGATAATCCCATGTGGGATGGGTCATGTAAATTGTCCTGACACGTAAATAAAATTTTCATTCATTCATTCATTCATTCATTCATTCATTCACCTCTCCGCTCAATGTACAAGTACATCTCCGCTCCATGTACAAGTACCTCTCCGCTCAATGTACAAGTACCTCTCCGCTCAATGTACAAGTACCTCTCCGCTCCATGTACAAGTACCTCTCCGCTCCATGTACAAGTACCTCTCCGCTCCATGTACAAGTACCTCTCCGCTCCATGTACAAGTACATCTCTGCTCCATGTACAAGTACCTCTCCGCTCAATGTACAAGTACATCTCCGCTCCATGTACAAGTACCTCTCCGCTCCATGTACAAGTACATCTCCGCTCCATGTACAAGTACCTCTCCGCTCCATGTACAAGTACCTCTCCGCTCAATGTACAAGTACATCTCCGCTCCATGTACAAGTACATCTCTGCTCCATGTACAAGTACCTCTCCGCTCAATGTACAAGTACCTCTCCGGTCCATGTACAAGTACCTCTCCGCTCCATGTACAAGTACCTCTCCGCTCCATGTACAAGTACCTCTCCGCTCAATGTCAAGTGTCGACAGTACCTCTCCGCTCCATGTACAAATACCTCTCCGCTCTCATGTACAAGTACCTCTCCGCTCCATGTACAAGTACCTCTCCGCTCAATGTCAAGTGTCGACAGTACCTCTCCGCTCCATGTACAAATACCTCTCCGCTCCATGTACAAGTACCTCTCCGCTCTCATGTACAAGTACCTCTCCGCTCCATGTACAAGTAGCTCTCCGCTCAATGTACAAGTGTCGACAGTACCTTTCCGCTCCATGTACAAATACCTCTCCGCTCTCATGTACAAGTACCTCTCCGCTCCATGTACAAGTAGCTCTCCGCTCAATGTACAAGTGTCGACAGTACCTTTCCGCTCCATGTACAAATACCTCTCCGCTCCATGTACAAGTACCTCTCCGCTCAATGTACAAATACCTCTCCGCTCCATGTATAAGTACCTCTCCGCTCTATGTACAAGTACCTCTCCGCTCCATGTACAAGTACCTCTCCGCTCAATGTACAAATACCTCTCCGCTCCATGTACAAGTAGCTCTCCGCTGAATGTACAAGTGTCGACAGTACCTCTCCGCTCAATGTACAAGTACCTCTCCGCTCAATGTACAAATACCTCTCCGCTCCATGTACAAGTACCTCTCCGCTCAATGTCAAGTATCGACAGTACCTCTCCACTCCATGTACAAGTACCTCTCCGCTGAATGTACAAGTGTCGACAGTACCTCTCCGCTCAATGTACAAGTACCTCTCCGCTCCATGTACAAGTACCTCTCCGCTCTCATGTACAAGTACCTCTCCGCTCCATGTACAAGTACCTCTCCGCTCAATGTACAAGTACCTCTGCGCTCCATGTACAAGTACCTCTCCGCTCAATGTACAAGTACCTCTCCGCTCAATGTACAAGTGTCGACAGTACCTCTCCGCTCCATGTACAAGTACCTCTCCGCTCAATGTACAAGTGTCGACAGTACCTCTACGCTCAATGTACAAGTGTCGACAGTACCTCTCCGCTCTCATGTACAAGTACCTCTCCGATCCATGTACAAGTACATCTCCGCTCCATGTACAAGTACATCTCCGCTCAATGTACAAGTACCTCTCCGCTCCATGTACAAGTACCTCTCCGCTCCATGTACAAGTACCTCTCCGCTCCATGTACAAGTACCTCTCCGCTCCATGTACAAGTACCTCTCCGCTCAATGTACAAGTACCTCTCCGCTCCATGTACAAGTACCTCTCCGCTCAATGTACAAGTACCTCTCCGCTCCATGTACAAGTACCTCTCCGCTCCATGTACAAGTACCTCTCCGCTCCATGTACAAGTACCTCTCCGCTCAATGTCAAGTATCGACAGTACCTCTCCGCTCCATGTACAAGTACCTCTCCGCTGAATGTACAAGTGTCGACAGTACCTCTCCGCTCAATGTACAAGTACCTCTCCGCTCCATGTACAAGTACCTCTCCGCTCTCATGTACAAGTACCTCTCCGCTCCATGTACAAGTACCTCTCCGCTCAATGTACAAGTACCTCTGCGCTCCATGTACAAGTACCTCTCCGCTCAATGTACAAGTACCTCTCCGCTCAATGTACAAGTGTCGACAGTACCTCTCCGCTCCATGTACAAGTACCTCTCCGCTCAATGTACAAGTGTCGACAGTACCTCTACGCTCAATGTACAAGTGTCGACAGTACCTCTCCGCTCTCATGTACAAGTACCTCTCCGATCCATGTACAAGTACATCTCCGCTCCATGTACAAGTACATCTCCGCTCAATGTACAAGTACCTCTCCGCTCCATGTACAAGTACCTCTCCGCTCCATGTACAAGTACCTCTCCGCTCCATGTACAAGTACCTCTCCGCTCCATGTACAAGTACCTCTCCGCTCAATGTACAAGTACCTCTCCGCTCCATGTACAAGTACCTCTCCGCTCAATGTACAAGTACCTCTCCGCTCCATGTACAAGTACCTCTCCGCTCCATGTACAAGTACCTCTCCGCTCCATGTACAAGTACCTCTCCGCTCAATGTCAAGTATCGACAGTACCTCTCCGCTCCATGTACAAGTACCTCTCCGCTGAATGTACAAGTGTCGACAGTACCTCTCCGCTCAATGTACAAGTACCTCTCCGCTCCATGTACAAGTACCTCTCCGCTCTCATGTACAAGTACATCTCTGCTCCATGTACAAGTACCTCTCCGCTCAATGTACAAGTACATCTCCGCTCCATGTACAAGTACCTCTCCGCTCCATGTACAAGTACCTCTCCGGTCCATGTACAAGTACCTCTCCGCTCCATGTACAAGTACCTCTCCGCTCCATGTACAAGTACCTCTCTGCTCAATGTCAAGTGTCGACAGTACCTCTCCGCTCCATGTACAAATACCTCTCCGCTCTCATGTACAAGTACCTCTCCGCTCCATGTACAAGTACCTCTCCGCTCAATGTCAAGTGTCGACAGTACCTCTCCGCTCCATGTACAAATACCTCTCCGCTCCATGTACAAGTACCTCTCCGCTCTCATGTACAAGTACCTCTCCGCTCCATGTACAAGTAGCTCTCCGCTCAATGTACAAGTGTCGACAGTACCTTTCCGCTCCATGTACAAATACCTCTCCGCTCTCATGTACAAGTACCTCTCCGCTCCATGTACAAGTACCTCTCCGCTCAATGTACAAATACCTCTCCGCTCCATGTATAAGTACCTCTCCGCTCTATGTACAAGTACCTCTCCGCTCCATGTACAAGTACCTCTCCGCTCAATGTACAAATACCTCTCCGCTCCATGTACAAGTAGCTCTCCGCTGAATGTACAAGTGTCGACAGTACCTCTCCGCTCAATGTACAAGTACCTCTCCGCTCCATGTACAAGTACCTCTCCGCTCCATGTACAAGTACCTCTCCGCTCCATGTACAAGTACCTCTCCGCTCAATGTCAAGTATCGACAGTACCTCTCCGCTCCATGTACAAGTACCTCTCCGCTGAATGTACAAGTGTCGACAGTACCTCTCCGCTCAATGTACAAGTACCTCTCCGCTCCATGTACAAGTACCTCTCCGCTCCATGTACAAGTACCTCTCCGCTCCATGTACAAGTACCTCTCCGCTCAATGTCAAGTATCGACAGTACCTCTCCGCTCCATGTACAAGTACCTCTCCGCTGAATGTACAAGTGTCGACAGTACCTCTCCGCTCAATGTACAAGTACCTCTCCGCTCCATGTACAAGTACCTCTCCGCTCTCATGTACAAGTACCTCTCCGCTCCATGTACAAGTACCTCTCCGCTCAATGTACAAGTACCTCTGCGCTCCATGTACAAGTACCTCTCCGCTCAATGTACAAGTACCTCTCCGCTCAATGTACAAGTGTCGACAGTACCTCTCCGCTCCATGTACAAGTACCTCTCCGCTCAATGTACAAGTGTCGACAGTACCTCTACGCTCAATGTACAAGTGTCGACAGTACCTCTCCGCTCTCATGTACAAGTACCTCTCCGATCCATGTACAAGTACATCTCCGCTCCATGTACAAGTACATCTCCGCTCAATGTACAAGTACCTCTCCGCTCCATGTACAAGTACCTCTCCGCTCCATGTACAAGTACCTCTCCGCTCCATGTACAAGTACCTCTCCGCTCCATGTACAAGTACCTCTCCGCTCAATGTACAAGTACCTCTCCGCTCCATGTACAAGTACCTCTCCGCTCAATGTACAAGTACCTCTCCGCTCCATGTACAAGTACCTCTCCGCTCCATGTACAAGTACCTCTCCGCTCCATGTACAAGTACCTCTCCGCTCAATGTCAAGTATCGACAGTACCTCTCCGCTCCATGTACAAGTACCTCTCCGCTGAATGTACAAGTGTCGACAGTACCTCTCCGCTCAATGTACAAGTACCTCTCCGCTCCATGTACAAGTACCTCTCCGCTCTCATGTACAAGTACATCTCTGCTCCATGTACAAGTACCTCTCCGCTCAATGTACAAGTACATCTCCGCTCCATGTACAAGTACCTCTCCGCTCCATGTACAAGTACCTCTCCGGTCCATGTACAAGTACCTCTCCGCTCCATGTACAAGTACCTCTCCGCTCCATGTACAAGTACCTCTCCGCTCAATGTCAAGTGTCGACAGTACCTCTCCGCTCCATGTACAAATACCTCTCCGCTCTCATGTACAAGTACCTCTCCGCTCCATGTACAAGTACCTCTCCGCTCAATGTCAAGTGTCGACAGTACCTCTCCGCTCCATGTACAAATACCTCTCCGCTCCATGTACAAGTACCTCTCCGCTCTCATGTACAAGTACCTCTCCGCTCCATGTACAAGTAGCTCTCCGCTCAATGTACAAGTGTCGACAGTACCTTTCCGCTCCATGTACAAATACCTCTCCGCTCTCATGTACAAGTACCTCTCCGCTCCATGTACAAGTACCTCTCCGCTCAATGTACAAATACCTCTCCGCTCCATGTATAAGTACCTCTCCGCTCTATGTACAAGTACCTCTCCGCTCCATGTACAAGTACCTCTCCGCTCAATGTACAAATACCTCTCCGCTCCATGTACAAGTAGCTCTCCGCTGAATGTACAAGTGTCGACAGTACCTCTCCGCTCAATGTACAAGTACCTCTCCGCTCAATGTACAAATACCTCTCCGCTCCATGTACAAGTACCTCTCCGCTCAATGTCAAGTATCGACAGTACCTCTCCGCTCCATGTACAAGTACCTCTCCGCTGAATGTACAAGTGTCGACAGTACCTCTCCGCTCAATGTACAAGTACCTCTCCGCTCCATGTACAAGTACCTCTCCGCTCTCATGTACAAGTACCTCTCCGCTCCATGTACAAGTACCTCTCCGCTCAATGTACAAGTACCTCTGCGCTCCATGTACAAGTACCTCTCCGCTCAATGTACAAGTACCTCTCCGCTCAATGTACAAGTGTCGACAGTACCTCTCCGCTCCATGTACAAGTACCTCTCCGCTCAATGTACAAGTGTCGACAGTACCTCTACGCTCAATGTACAAGTGTCGACAGTACCTCTCCGCTCTCATGTACAAGTACCTCTCCGATCCATGTACAAGTACATCTCCGCTCCATGTACAAGTACATCTCCGCTCAATGTACAAGTACCTCTCCGCTCCATGTACAAGTACCTCTCCGCTCCATGTACAAGTACCTCTCCGCTCCATGTACAAGTACCTCTCCGCTCCATGTACAAGTACCTCTCCGCTCAATGTACAAGTACCTCTCCGCTCCATGTACAAGTACCTCTCCGCTCAATGTACAAGTACCTCTCCGCTCCATGTACAAGTACCTCTCCGCTCCATGTACAAGTACCTCTCCGCTCCATGTACAAGTACCTCTCCGCTCAATGTCAAGTATCGACAGTACCTCTCCGCTCCATGTACAAGTACCTCTCCGCTGAATGTACAAGTGTCGACAGTACCTCTCCGCTCAATGTACAAGTACCTCTCCGCTCCATGTACAAGTACCTCTCCGCTCTCATGTACAAGTACCTCTCCGCTCCATGTACAAGTACCTCTCCGCTCAATGTACAAGTACCTCTGCGCTCCATGTACAAGTACCTCTCCGCTCAATGTACAAGTACCTCTCCGCTCAATGTACAAGTGTCGACAGTACCTCTCCGCTCCATGTACAAGTACCTCTCCGCTCAATGTACAAGTGTCGACAGTACCTCTACGCTCAATGTACAAGTGTCGACAGTACCTCTCCGCTCTCATGTACAAGTACCTCTCCGATCCATGTACAAGTACATCTCCGCTCCATGTACAAGTACATCTCCGCTCAATGTACAAGTACCTCTCCGCTCCATGTACAAGTACCTCTCCGCTCCATGTACAAGTACCTCTCCGCTCCATGTACAAGTACCTCTCCGCTCAATGTACAAGTACCTCTCCGCTCCATGTACAAGTAC
Organism: Poromitra crassiceps; assembly: GCF_964638095.1. Taxonomy (NCBI): domain Eukaryota; kingdom Metazoa; phylum Chordata; class Actinopteri; order Beryciformes; family Melamphaidae; genus Poromitra; species Poromitra crassiceps. The sequence goes on from NW_028152257.1 coordinate 1,157,891, forward strand.
CTCTCCGCTCCATGTACAAGTACCTCTCCGCTCCATGTACAAGTACCTCTCCGCTCAATGTACAAGTACCTCTCCGCTCCATGTACAAGTACCTCTCCGCTCCATGTACAAGTACCTCTCCGCTCCATGTACAAGTACCTCTCCGCTCAATGTACAAGTACCTCTCCGCTCCCTGTACAAGTACATCTCCGCTCCATGTACAAGTACCTCTCCGCTCCATGTACAAGTACCTCTCCGCTCAATGTACAAGTACCTCTCCGCTCCATGTACAAGTACCTCTCCGCTCCATGTACAAGTACCTCTCCGCTCCATGTACAAGTACCTCTCCGCTCAATGTCAAGTATCGACAGTACCTCTCCGCTCCATGTACAAGTACCTCTCCGCTGAATGTACAAGTGTCGACAGTACCTCTCCGCTCAATGTACAAGTACCTCTCCGCTCCATGTACAAGTACCTCTCCGCTCTCATGTACAAGTACATCTCTGCTCCATGTACAAGTACCTCTCCGCTCAATGTACAAGTACATCTCCGCTCCATGTACAAGTACCTCTCCGCTCCATGTACAAGTACCTCTCCGGTCCATGTACAAGTACCTCTCCGCTCCATGTACAAGTACCTCTCCGCTCCATGTACAAGTACCTCTCCGCTCAATGTCAAGTGTCGACAGTACCTCTCCGCTCCATGTACAAATACCTCTCCGCTCTCATGTACAAGTACCTCTCCGCTCCATGTACAAGTACCTCTCCGCTCAATGTCAAGTGTCGACAGTACCTCTCCGCTCCATGTACAAATACCTCTCCGCTCCATGTACAAGTACCTCTCCGCTCTCATGTACAAGTACCTCTCCGCTCCATGTACAAGTAGCTCTCCGCTCAATGTACAAGTGTCGACAGTACCTTTCCGCTCCATGTACAAATACCTCTCCGCTCTCATGTACAAGTACCTCTCCGCTCCATGTACAAGTACCTCTCCGCTCAATGTACAAATACCTCTCCGCTCCATGTATAAGTACCTCTCCGCTCTATGTACAAGTACCTCTCCGCTCCATGTACAAGTACCTCTCCGCTCAATGTACAAATACCTCTCCGCTCCATGTACAAGTAGCTCTCCGCTGAATGTACAAGTGTCGACAGTACCTCTCCGCTCAATGTACAAGTACCTCTCCGCTCAATGTACAAATACCTCTCCGCTCCATGTACAAGTACCTCTCCGCTCAATGTCAAGTATCGACAGTACCTCTCCGCTCCATGTACAAGTACCTCTCCGCTGAATGTACAAGTGTCGACAGTACCTCTCCGCTCAATGTACAAGTACCTCTCCGCTCCATGTACAAGTACCTCTCCGCTCTCATGTACAAGTACCTCTCCGCTCCATGTACAAGTACCTCTCCGCTCAATGTACAAGTACCTCTGCGCTCCATGTACAAGTACCTCTCCGCTCAATGTACAAGTACCTCTCCGCTCAATGTACAAGTGTCGACAGTACCTCTCCGCTCCATGTACAAGTACCTCTCCGCTCAATGTACAAGTGTCGACAGTACCTCTACGCTCAATGTACAAGTGTCGACAGTACCTCTCCGCTCTCATGTACAAGTACCTCTCCGATCCATGTACAAGTACATCTCCGCTCCATGTACAAGTACATCTCCGCTCAATGTACAAGTACCTCTCCGCTCCATGTACAAGTACCTCTCCGCTCCATGTACAAGTACCTCTCCGCTCCATGTACAAGTACCTCTCCGCTCCATGTACAAGTACCTCTCCGCTCAATGTACAAGTACCTCTCCGCTCCATGTACAAGTACCTCTCCGCTCAATGTACAAGTACCTCTCCGCTCCATGTACAAGTACCTCTCCGCTCCATGTACAAGTACCTCTCCGCTCCATGTACAAGTACCTCTCCGCTCAATGTCAAGTATCGACAGTACCTCTCCGCTCCATGTACAAGTACCTCTCCGCTGAATGTACAAGTGTCGACAGTACCTCTCCGCTCAATGTACAAGTACCTCTCCGCTCCATGTACAAGTACCTCTCCGCTCTCATGTACAAGTACCTCTCCGCTCCATGTACAAGTACCTCTCCGCTCAATGTACAAGTACCTCTGCGCTCCATGTACAAGTACCTCTCCGCTCAATGTACAAGTACCTCTCCGCTCAATGTACAAGTGTCGACAGTACCTCTCCGCTCCATGTACAAGTACCTCTCCGCTCAATGTACAAGTGTCGACAGTACCTCTACGCTCAATGTACAAGTGTCGACAGTACCTCTCCGCTCTCATGTACAAGTACCTCTCCGATCCATGTACAAGTACATCTCCGCTCCATGTACAAGTACATCTCCGCTCAATGTACAAGTACCTCTCCGCTCCATGTACAAGTACCTCTCCGCTCCATGTACAAGTACCTCTCCGCTCCATGTACAAGTACCTCTCCGCTCAATGTACAAGTACCTCTCCGCTCCATGTACAAGTACCTCTCCGCTCCATGTACAAGTACCTCTCCGCTCCATGTACAAGTACCTCTCCGCTCAATGTACAAGTACCTCTCCGCTCCATGTACAAGTACCTCTCCGCTCCATGTACAAGTACCTCTCCGCTCCATGTACAAGTACCTCTCCGCTCAATGTACAAGTACCTCTCCGCTCCCTGTACAAGTACATCTCCGCTCCATGTACAAGTACCTCTCCGCTCCATGTACAAGTACCTCTCCGCTCAATGTACAAGTACCTCTCCGCTCCATGTACAAGTACCTCTCCGCTCCATGTACAAGTACCTCTCCGCTCCATGTACAAGTACCTCTCCGCTCAATGTCAAGTATCGACAGTACCTCTCCGCTCCATGTACAAGTACCTCTCCGCTGAATGTACAAGTGTCGACAGTACCTCTCCGCTCAATGTACAAGTACCTCTCCGCTCCATGTACAAGTACCTCTCCGCTCTCATGTACAAGTACATCTCTGCTCCATGTACAAGTACCTCTCCGCTCAATGTACAAGTACATCTCCGCTCCATGTACAAGTACCTCTCCGCTCAATGTACAAGTACCTCTCCGCTCAATGTACAAGTGTCGACAGTACCTCTCCGCTCCATGTACAAGTACCTCTCCGCTCAATGTACAAGTGTCGACAGTACCTCTACGCTCAATGTACAAGTGTCGACAGTACCTCTCCGCTCTCATGTACAAGTACCTCTCCGATCCATGTACAAGTACATCTCCGCTCCATGTACAAGTACATCTCCGCTCAATGTACAAGTACCTCTCCGCTCCATGTACAAGTACCTCTCCGCTCCATGTACAAGTACCTCTCCGCTCCATGTACAAGTACCTCTCCGCTCAATGTACAAGTACCTCTCCGCTCCATGTACAAGTACCTCTCCGCTCCATGTACAAGTACCTCTCCGCTCCATGTACAAGTACCTCTCCGCTCAATGTACAAGTACCTCTCCGCTCCATGTACAAGTACCTCTCCGCTCCATGTACAAGTACCTCTCCGCTCCATGTACAAGTACCTCTCCGCTCAATGTACAAGTACCTCTCCGCTCCCTGTACAAGTACATCTCCGCTCCATGTACAAGTACCTCTCCGCTCCATGTACAAGTACCTCTCCGCTCAATGTACAAGTACCTCTCCGCTCCATGTACAAGTACCTCTCCGCTCCATGTACAAGTACCTCTCCGCTCCATGTACAAGTACCTCTCCGCTCAATGTCAAGTATCGACAGTACCTCTCCGCTCCATGTACAAGTACCTCTCCGCTGAATGTACAAGTGTCGACAGTACCTCTCCGCTCAATGTACAAGTACCTCTCCGCTCCATGTACAAGTACCTCTCCGCTCTCATGTACAAGTACATCTCTGCTCCATGTACAAGTACCTCTCCGCTCAATGTACAAGTACATCTCCGCTCCATGTACAAGTACCTCTCCGCTCCATGTACAAGTACCTCTCCGGTCCATGTACAAGTACCTCTCCGCTCCATGTACAAGTACCTCTCCGCTCCATGTACAAGTACCTCTCCGCTCAATGTCAAGTGTCGACAGTACCTCTCCGCTCCATGTACAAATACCTCTCCGCTCTCATGTACAAGTACCTCTCCGCTCCATGTACAAGTACCTCTCCGCTCAATGTCAAGTGTCGACAGTACCTCTCCGCTCCATGTACAAATACCTCTCCGCTCCATGTACAAGTACCTCTCCGCTCTCATGTACAAGTACCTCTCCGCTCCATGTACAAGTACCTCTCCGCTCAATGTCAAGTGTCGACAGTACCTCTCCGCTCCATGTACAAATACCTCTCCGCTCCATGTACAAGTACCTCTCCGCTCTCATGTACAAGTACCTCTCCGCTCCATGTACAAGTAGCTCTCCGCTCAATGTACAAGTGTCGACAGTACCTTTCCGCTCCATGTACAAGTACCTCTCCGCTCTCATGTACAAGTACCTCTCCGCTCCATGTACAAGTAGCTCTCCGCTCAATGTACAAGTGTCGACAGTACCTTTCCGCTCCATGTACAAGTACCTCTCCGCTCCATGTACAAGTACCTCTCCGCTCAATGTACAAATACCTCTCCGCTCCATGTACAAGTAGCTCTCCGCTGAATGTACAAGTGTCGACAGTACCTCTCCGCTCAATGTACAAGTACCTCTCCGCTCAATGTACAAATACCTCTCCGCTCCATGTACAAGTACCTCTCCGCTCAATGTCAAGTATCGACAGTACCTCTCCGCTCCATGTACAAGTACCTCTCCGCTGAATGTACAAGTGTCGACAGTACCTCTCCGCTCAATGTACAAGTACCTCTCCGCTCCATGTACAAGTACCTCTCCGCTCTCATGTACAAGTACCTCTCCGCTCCATGTACAAGTACCTCTCCGCTCAATGTACAAGTACCTCTGCGCTCCATGTACAAGTACCTCTCCGCTCAATGTACAAGTACCTCTCCGCTCAATGTACAAGTGTCGACAGTACCTCTCCGCTCCATGTACAAGTACCTCTCCGCTCAATGTACAAGTGTCGACAGTACCTCTACGCTCAATGTACAAGTGTCGACAGTACCTCTCCGCTCTCATGTACAAGTACCTCTCCGATCCATGTACAAGTACATCTCCGCTCCATGTACAAGTACATCTCCGCTCAATGTACAAGTACCTCTCCGCTCCATGTACAAGTACCTCTCCGCTCCATGTACAAGTACCTCTCCGCTCCATGTACAAGTACCTCTCCGCTCCATGTACAAGTACCTCTCCGCTCAATGTACAAGTACCTCTCCGCTCCATGTACAAGTACCTCTCCGCTCAATGTACAAGTACCTCTCCGCTCCATGTACAAGTACCTCTCCGCTCCATGTACAAGTACCTCTCCGCTCCATGTACAAGTACCTCTCCGCTCAATGTCAAGTATCGACAGTACCTCTCCGCTCCATGTACAAGTACCTCTCCGCTGAATGTACAAGTGTCGACAGTACCTCTCCGCTCAATGTACAAGTACCTCTCCGCTCCATGTACAAGTACCTCTCCGCTCTCATGTACAAGTACCTCTCCGCTCCATGTACAAGTACCTCTCCGCTCAATGTACAAGTACCTCTGCGCTCCATGTACAAGTACCTCTCCGCTCAATGTACAAGTACCTCTCCGCTCAATGTACAAGTGTCGACAGTACCTCTCCGCTCCATGTACAAGTACCTCTCCGCTCAATGTACAAGTGTCGACAGTACCTCTACGCTCAATGTACAAGTGTCGACAGTACCTCTCCGCTCTCATGTACAAGTACCTCTCCGATCCATGTACAAGTACATCTCCGCTCCATGTACAAGTACATCTCCGCTCAATGTACAAGTACCTCTCCGCTCCATGTACAAGTACCTCTCCGCTCCATGTACAAGTACCTCTCCGCTCCATGTACAAGTACCTCTCCGCTCAATGTACAAGTACCTCTCCGCTCCATGTACAAGTACCTCTCCGCTCCATGTACAAGTACCTCTCCGCTCCATGTACAAGTACCTCTCCGCTCAATGTACAAGTACCTCTCCGCTCCATGTACAAGTACCTCTCCGCTCCATGTACAAGTACCTCTCCGCTCCATGTACAAGTACCTCTCCGCTCAATGTACAAGTACCTCTCCGCTCCCTGTACAAGTACATCTCCGCTCCATGTACAAGTACCTCTCCGCTCCATGTACAAGTACCTCTCCGCTCAATGTACAAGTGTCGACAGTACCTCTCCGCTCCATGTACAAGTACCTCTCCGCTCCATGTACAAGTACCTCTCCGCTCAATGTACAAGTGTCGACAGTACCTCTCCGCTCCATCTACAAGTACCTCTCCGCTCAATGTACAAGTACCTCTCCGCTGAATGTACAAGTACCTCTCCGCTCCATGTACAAGTACCTCTCCGCTCCATGTACAAATACCTCTCCGCTCCATGTACAAGTACCTCTCCGCTCCATGTACAAGCACCTCTCCGCTACATGTACAAGTACCTCTCCGCTCCATGTACAAGTACCTCTCCGCTCCATGTACAAGTACCTCTCCGCTCAATGTACAAGTACCTCTCCGCTCCATGTACAAATACCTCTCCGCTCCATGTACAAATACCTCTCCGCTCCATGTACAAGTACCTCTCCGCTCCATGTACCAGTACCTCTCCGCTCAATGTACAAGTACATCTCCGCTCAATGTACAAGTACATCTCCGCTCAATGTACAAGTACGTCTCCGCTCAATGTACAAGTACCTCTCCGCTCAATGTACAAGTACCTCTCCGCTCCATGTACAAGTACCTCTCCGCTCAATGTACAAGTACATCTCCGCTCCATGTACCAGTACCTCTCCGCTCAATGTACAAGTACCTCTCCGCTCAATGTACAAGTACATCTCCGCTCCATGTACAAGTACGTCTCCGCTCAATGTATAAGTACCTCTCCGCTCCATGTACAAGTACCTCTCCGCTCCATGTACAAGTACATCTCCGCTCCATGTACAAGTACATCTCCGCTCCATGTACAAGTACCTCTCCGCTCCATGTACAAGTACCTCTCCGCTCCATGTACAAGTACATCTCCGCTCCATGTACAAGTACCTCTCCGCTCAATGTACAAGTACATCTCCGCTCCATGTACAAGTACATCTCCACTCCATGTACAAGTACCTCTCCGCTCAATGTACAAGTACATCTCCGCTCCATGTACCAGTACCTCTCCGCTCAATGTACAAGTACATCTCCACTCCATGTACAAGTACCTCTCCGCTCAATGTACAAGTACATCTCCGCTCCATGTACCAGTACCTCTCCGCTCAATGTACAAGTACATCTCCACTCCATGTACAAGTACCTCTCCGCTCAATGTACAAGTACATCTCCGCTCCATGTACCAGTACCTCTCCGCTCAATGTACAAGTACATCTCCGCTCCATGTACAAGTACCTCTCCGCTCAATGTACAAGTACCTCTCCGCTCAATGTACAAGTACATCTCCGCTCCATGTACCAGTACCTCTCCGCTCAATGTACAAGTACATCTGCGCTCCATGTAGGGCTGGGTATCGTTCAAAATTTTTCGATATCGATACCGTTTCGATACTTGGATTTCGATACCGGTTCCTGAACGATACTTTTTTCGATACCAATTTTTAGAAAAATCCATTTTAACAAAAATAAAACTGCATTACACATTGAAATTATTTTACAAATCTTTAGTTTCCCCCCATCTTAAGTTTTACAGCAGAAAAAAATAAAACCTACTGTATTTAACATAACTTTAAGTTCTCTAAACGTATTGCCGTCCCTACAAAAAATATTGGAGTACTACAAAGGAAAGAAATGTAGCTAAAACAAATAAATCAGTGGAATAGTTTTCAGTGCAAAACAGAGAGTTGCAAATCAGGGTTTAATGCTCACTGATGCAACAGAACTCTATTCTTGTACAAACTGATGAGATGGCTCCACTTCATGCATGGAAGACTAGTTGAGCATTGACTAGCCTATCAATATAGCCTTATATGCCACAAAGTGAATCGCATTTATATTCAACAAACTATCATGACATCAGCGTTTGTTAACGAGTTGCTAAAAATACATGGGCGATAACTGCCCGCTTGCACATAACGCTAATTAATTAAACATTAACGCTAGCGTTGCAGATCAGTGTGCTCACTGCTGCAACAGAACGTCATTCTTGTCAAATCTGACGAGACAGCTCAACTTCACTGACTAGCCAATCAATATAAATGAATCGCATTTACATTCAACAAACTATCATGACATCAGCGTTTGTTAACGAGTTGCTAAAAATACACAATGCCCGCTTGCGCATAACGTTACGGCGGCAATTAATTAAACGATCTAATGCTACAACTCACAGCCAGATGCATGGATTTGTCAGACTGAGGGATCTGATAACCGCTAACTTGCGGTAAGCTGAGCTGACCCACCTCTCAATTATTTCTCTTGTCTGTGGAAACCAGTCCGTGTTGTTTCTGTTTCTTTTCCTGCTTTTCATCATCTTCGCCATATGGTAATCCAGCATAGGAGTAGCTTGAGTGGCTAACTTCTTGTATACTATCCGCACCGCACGCCTGGCTCACAGTCACAACAAACACACCGGCTAAAGTGGGCGTAACGTTTCCTGCATGCCTCTACATGACAGCCAATCACCAGCCGTATTAGAGCGCGGCGTGCAAGCATGTCGCATGCTTATAGGCTCAATGACGCTGTTTTGTTTTGGTATCGAAAATTGGTATCGATTGACAAGGGAGGCTTCGATACCCCTTAGTATCGATGTTTCCATTTCGGTGCCAAGTAAGTATCGAAACTCGATACCCAGCCCTAGCTCCATGTACAAGTACCTCTCCGCTCAATGTACAAGTACCTCTCCGCTCAATGTACAAGTACCTCTCCGCTCCATGTACAAGTACCTCTCCGCTCCATGTACAAGTACCTCTCCGCTCCATGTACAAGTACCTCTCCGCTCCATGTACAAGTACATCTCTGCTCCATGTACAAGTACCTCTCCGCTCAATGTACAAGTACATCTCCGCTCCATGTACAAGTACCTCTCCGCTCCATGTACAAGTACATCTCCGCTCCATGTACAAGTACCTCTCCGCTCCATGTACAAGTACCTCTCCGCTCAATGTACAAGTACATCTCCGCTCCATGTACAAGTACATCTCTGCTCCATGTACAAGTACCTCTCCGCTCAATGTACAAGTACCTCTCCGGTCCATGTACAAGTACCTCTCCGCTCCATGTACAAGTACCTCTCCGCTCCATGTACAAGTACCTCTCCGCTCAATGTCAAGTGTCGACAGTACCTCTCCGCTCCATGTACAAATACCTCTCCGCTCTCATGTACAAGTACCTCTCCGCTCCATGTACAAGTACCTCTCCGCTCAATGTCAAGTGTCGACAGTACCTCTCCGCTCCATGTACAAATACCTCTCCGCTCCATGTACAAGTACCTCTCCGCTCTCATGTACAAGTACCTCTCCGCTCCATGTACAAGTAGCTCTCCGCTCAATGTACAAGTGTCGACAGTACCTTTCCGCTCCATGTACAAATACCTCTCCGCTCTCATGTACAAGTACCTCTCCGCTCCATGTACAAGTACCTCTCCGCTCAATGTACAAATACCTCTCCGCTCCATGTATAAGTACCTCTCCGCTCTATGTACAAGTACCTCTCCGCTCCATGTACAAGTACCTCTCCGCTCAATGTACAAATACCTCTCCGCTCCATGTACAAGTAGCTCTCCGCTGAATGTACAAGTGTCGACAGTACCTCTCCGCTCAATGTACAAGTACCTCTCCGCTCAATGTACAAATACCTCTCCGCTCCATGTACAAGTACCTCTCCGCTCAATGTCAAGTATCGACAGTACCTCTCCACTCCATGTACAAGTACCTCTCCGCTGAATGTACAAGTGTCGACAGTACCTCTCCGCTCAATGTACAAGTACCTCTCCGCTCCATGTACAAGTACCTCTCCGCTCTCATGTACAAGTACCTCTCCGCTCCATGTACAAGTACCTCTCCGCTCAATGTACAAGTACCTCTGCGCTCCATGTACAAGTACCTCTCCGCTCAATGTACAAGTACCTCTCCGCTCAATGTACAAGTGTCGACAGTACCTCTCCGCTCCATGTACAAGTACCTCTCCGCTCAATGTACAAGTGTCGACAGTACCTCTACGCTCAATGTACAAGTGTCGACAGTACCTCTCCGCTCTCATGTACAAGTACCTCTCCGATCCATGTACAAGTACATCTCCGCTCCATGTACAAGTACATCTCCGCTCAATGTACAAGTACCTCTCCGCTCCATGTACAAGTACCTCTCTGCTCCATGTACAAGTACCTCTCCGCTCCATGTACAAGTACCTCTCCGCTCCATGTACAAGTACCTCTCCGCTCAATGTACAAGTACCTCTCCGCTCCATGTACAAGTACCTCTCCGCTCAATGTACAAGTACCTCTCCGCTCCCTGTACAAGTACATCTCCGCTCCATGTACAAGTACCTCTCCGCTCCATGTACAAGTACCTCTCCGCTCAATGTACAAGTGTCGACAGTACCTCTCCGCTCCATGTACAAGTACCTCTCCGCTCCATGTACAAGTACCTCTCCGCTCAATGTACAAGTGTCGACAGTACCTCTCCGCTCCATCTACAAGTACCTCTCCGCTCAATGTACAAGTACCTCTCCGCTGAATGTACAAGTACCTCTCCGCTCCATGTACAAGTACCTCTCCGCTCCATGTACAAATACCTCTCCGCTCCATGTACAAGTACCTCTCCGCTCCATGTACAAGCACCTCTCCGCTACATGTACAAGTACCTCTCCGCTCCATGTACAAGTACCTCTCCGCTCCATGTACAAGTACCTCTCCGCTCAATGTACAAGTACCTCTCCGCTCCATGTACAAGTACCTCTCCGCTCCATGTACAAATACCTCTCCGCTCCATGTACAAGTACCTCTCCGCTCCATGTACCAGTACCTCTCCGCTCAATGTACAAGTACATCTCCGCTCAATGTACAAGTACATCTCCGCTCAATGTACAAGTACGTCTCCGCTCAATGTACAAGTACCTCTCCGCTCAATGTACAAGTACCTCTCCGCTCCATGTACAAGTACCTCTCCGCTCAATGTACAAGTACATCTCCGCTCCATGTACCAGTACCTCTCCGCTCAATGTACAAGTACCTCTCCGCTCAATGTACAAGTACATCTCCGCTCCATGTACAAGTACGTCTCCGCTCAATGTATAAGTACCTCTCCGCTCCATGTACAAGTACCTCTCCGCTCCATGTACAAGTACATCTCCGCTCCATGTACAAGTACATCTCCGCTCCATGTACAAGTACCTCTCCGCTCCATGTACAAGTACCTCTCCGCTCCATGTACAAGTACATCTCCGCTCCATGTACAAGTACCTCTCCGCTCAATGTACAAGTACATCTCCGCTCCATGTACAAGTACATCTCCACTCCATGTACAAGTACCTCTCCGCTCAATGTACAAGTACATCTCCGCTCCATGTACCAGTACCTCTCCGCTCAATGTACAAGTACATCTCCACTCCATGTACAAGTACCTCTCCGCTCAATGTACAAGTACATCTCCGCTCCATGTACCAGTACCTCTCCGCTCAATGTACAAGTACATCTCCACTCCATGTACAAGTACCTCTCCGCTCAATGTACAAGTACATCTCCGCTCCATGTACCAGTACCTCTCTGGTACAATCTCTACTAACTGGTTACAATCTTGGACTGAAGAACTATGGCAGAAGCCAAAATTAAGAACTTACTGTTTATTTAAAAATGAATTTAAATGTGAAAAATATGTGATGTTTAATTTACCTAAAAGTAAGAGGTCCTTATGTGCTCAGTTACGATGTGGTATTCTGCCTTTACATATTGAAACAGGCAGATACAGAGGGACGGCGGAGGAGGATAGGATTTGTGAATATTGTGAATTGATGGAAGTGGAGAATGAATTTCACTTTATTTTGTACTGCCCCTTGTATCATGACTTACGAGATACACTATTTAAAAAAGTTCACTCCCCTGAGTTAAACCTGTTAGATTTTGAAGAAGGTGCCATACTTGAATTTCTTTTTGATAACATCTTTGCTTTTTCCGAATATATCTCTCATGCGTGGGATAGGAGGAAAAAGATGACATATGATAGATAATTCATATATTTTACTTAATACACATTGTAGTTAAATCTGTGTTTTGCTGCTGATGCCGCGTGCTGCTGTGTGTGTGTTTGTACGGTTTTGTATTGTTCAAGCACCGTAATAGATATGGAAATAACTGTATGTTGATGTGTCTGATAATCCCATGTGGGATGGGTCATGTAAATTGTCCTGACACGTAAATAAAATTTTCATTCATTCATTCATTCATTCATTCATTCATTCACCTCTCCGCTCAATGTACAAGTACATCTCCGCTCCATGTACAAGTACCTCTCCGCTCAATGTACAAGTACCTCTCCGCTCAATGTACAAGTACATCTCTGCTCCATGTACAAGTACCTCTCCGCTCAATGTACAAGTACCTCTCCGGTCCATGTACAAGTACCTCTCCGCTCCATGTACAAGTACCTCTCCGCTCCATGTACAAGTACCTCTCCGCTCAATGTCAAGTGTCGACAGTACCTCTCCGCTCCATGTACAAATACCTCTCCGCTCTCATGTACAAGTACCTCTCCGCTCCATGTACAAGTACCTCTCCGCTCAATGTCAAGTGTCGACAGTACCTCTCCGCTCCATGTACAAATACCTCTCCGCTCCATGTACAAGTACCTCTCCGCTCTCATGTACAAGTACCTCTCCGCTCCATGTACAAGTAGCTCTCCGCTCAATGTACAAGTGTCGACAGTACCTTTCCGCTCCATGTACAAATACCTCTCCGCTCTCATGTACAAGTACCTCTCCGCTCCATGTACAAGTACCTCTCCGCTCAATGTACAAATACCTCTCCGCTCCATGTATAAGTACCTCTCCGCTCTATGTACAAGTACCTCTCCGCTCCATGTACAAGTACCTCTCCGCTCAATGTACAAATACCTCTCCGCTCCATGTACAAGTAGCTCTCCGCTGAATGTACAAGTGTCGACAGTACCTCTCCGCTCAATGTACAAGTACCTCTCCGCTCAATGTACAAATACCTCTCCGCTCCATGTACAAGTACCTCTCCGCTCAATGTCAAGTATCGACAGTACCTCTCCACTCCATGTACAAGTACCTCTCCGCTGAATGTACAAGTGTCGACAGTACCTCTCCGCTCAATGTACAAGTACATCTCCGCTCCATGTACAAGTACATCTCCACTCCATGTACAAGTACCTCTCCGCTCAATGTACAAGTACATCTCCGCTCCATGTACCAGTACCTCTCCGCTCAATGTACAAGTACATCTCCACTCCATGTACAAGTACCTCTCCGCTCAATGTACAAGTACATCTCCGCTCCATGTACCAGTACCTCTCCGCTCAATGTACAAGTACATCTCCACTCCATGTACAAGTACCTCTCCGCTCAATGTACAAGTACATCTCCGCTCCATGTACCAGTACCTCTCCGCTCAATGTACAAGTACATCTCCGCTCCATGTACAAGTACCTCTCCGCTCAATGTACAAGTACCTCTCCGCTCAATGTACAAGTACATCTCCGCTCCATGTACCAGTACCTCTCCGCTCAATGTACAAGTACATCTGCGCTCCATGTAGGGCTGGGTATCGTTCAAAATTTTTCGATATCGATACCGTTTCGATACTTGGATTTCGATACCGGTTCCTGAACGATACTTTTTTCGATACCAATTTTTAGAAAAATCCATTTTAACAAAAATAAAACTGCATTACACATTGAAATTATTTTACAAATCTTTAGTTTCCCCCCATCTTAAGTTTTACAGCAGAAAAAAATAAAACCTACTGTATTTAACATAACTTTAAGTTCTCTAAACGTATTGCCGTCCCTACAAAAAATATTGGAGTACTACAAAGGAAAGAAATGTAGCTAAAACAAATAAATCAGTGGAATAGTTTTCAGTGCAAAACAGAGAGTTGCAAATCAGGGTTTAATGCTCACTGATGCAACAGAACTCTATTCTTGTACAAACTGATGAGATGGCTCCACTTCATGCATGGAAGACTAGTTGAGCATTGACTAGCCTATCAATATAGCCTTATATGCCACAAAGTGAATCGCATTTATATTCAACAAACTATCATGACATCAGCGTTTGTTAACGAGTTGCTAAAAATACATGGGCGATAACTGCCCGCTTGCACATAACGCTAATTAATTAAACATTAACGCTAGCGTTGCAGATCAGTGTGCTCACTGCTGCAACAGAACGTCATTCTTGTCAAATCTGACGAGACAGCTCAACTTCACTGACTAGCCAATCAATATAAATGAATCGCATTTACATTCAACAAACTATCATGACATCAGCGTTTGTTAACGAGTTGCTAAAAATACACAATGCCCGCTTGCGCATAACGTTACGGCGGCAATTAATTAAACGATCTAATGCTACAACTCACAGCCAGATGCATGGATTTGTCAGACTGAGGGATCTGATAACCGCTAACTTGCGGTAAGCTGAGCTGACCCACCTCTCAATTATTTCTCTTGTCTGTGGAAACCAGTCCGTGTTGTTTCTGTTTCTTTTCCTGCTTTTCATCATCTTCGCCATATGGTAATCCAGCATAGGAGTAGCTTGAGTGGCTAACTTCTTGTATACTATCCGCACCGCACGCCTGGCTCACAGTCACAACAAACACACCGGCTAAAGTGGGCGTAACGTTTCCTGCATGCCTCTACATGACAGCCAATCACCAGCCGTATTAGAGCGCGGCGTGCAAGCATGTCGCATGCTTATAGGCTCAATGACGCTGTTTTGTTTTGGTATCGAAAATTGGTATCGATTGACAAGGGAGGCTTCGATACCCCTTAGTATCGATGTTTCCATTTCGGTGCCAAGTAAGTATCGAAACTCGATACCCAGCCCTAGCTCCATGTACAAGTACCTCTCCGCTCAATGTACAAGTACCTCTCCGCTCAATGTACAAGTACCTCTCCGCTCCATGTACAAGTACCTCTCCGCTCCATGTACAAGTACCTCTCCGCTCCATGTACAAGTACCTCTCCGCTCCATGTACAAGTACATCTCTGCTCCATGTACAAGTACCTCTCCGCTCAATGTACAAGTACATCTCCGCTCCATGTACAAGTACCTCTCCGCTCCATGTACAAGTACATCTCCGCTCCATGTACAAGTACCTCTCCGCTCCATGTACAAGTACCTCTCCGCTCAATGTACAAGTACATCTCCGCTCCATGTACAAGTACATCTCTGCTCCATGTACAAGTACCTCTCCGCTCAATGTACAAGTACCTCTCCGGTCCATGTACAAGTACCTCTCCGCTCCATGTACAAGTACCTCTCCGCTCCATGTACAAGTACCTCTCCGCTCAATGTCAAGTGTCGACAGTACCTCTCCGCTCCATGTACAAATACCTCTCCGCTCTCATGTACAAGTACCTCTCCGCTCCATGTACAAGTACCTCTCCGCTCAATGTCAAGTGTCGACAGTACCTCTCCGCTCCATGTACAAATACCTCTCCGCTCCATGTACAAGTACCTCTCCGCTCTCATGTACAAGTACCTCTCCGCTCCATGTACAAGTAGCTCTCCGCTCAATGTACAAGTGTCGACAGTACCTTTCCGCTCCATGTACAAATACCTCTCCGCTCTCATGTACAAGTACCTCTCCGCTCCATGTACAAGTACCTCTCCGCTCAATGTACAAATACCTCTCCGCTCCATGTATAAGTACCTCTCCGCTCTATGTACAAGTACCTCTCCGCTCCATGTACAAGTACCTCTCCGCTCAATGTACAAATACCTCTCCGCTCCATGTACAAGTAGCTCTCCGCTGAATGTACAAGTGTCGACAGTACCTCTCCGCTCAATGTACAAGTACCTCTCCGCTCAATGTACAAATACCTCTCCGCTCCATGTACAAGTACCTCTCCGCTCAATGTCAAGTATCGACAGTACCTCTCCACTCCATGTACAAGTACCTCTCCGCTGAATGTACAAGTGTCGACAGTACCTCTCCGCTCAATGTACAAGTACCTCTCCGCTCCATGTACAAGTACCTCTCCGCTCTCATGTACAAGTACCTCTCCGCTCCATGTACAAGTACCTCTCCGCTCAATGTACAAGTACCTCTGCGCTCCATGTACAAGTACCTCTCCGCTCAATGTACAAGTACCTCTCCGCTCAATGTACAAGTGTCGACAGTACCTCTCCGCTCCATGTACAAGTACCTCTCCGCTCAATGTACAAGTGTCGACAGTACCTCTACGCTCAATGTACAAGTGTCGACAGTACCTCTCCGCTCTCATGTACAAGTACCTCTCCGATCCATGTACAAGTACATCTCCGCTCCATGTACAAGTACATCTCCGCTCAATGTACAAGTACCTCTCCGCTCCATGTACAAGTACCTCTCTGCTCCATGTACAAGTACCTCTCCGCTCCATGTACAAGTACCTCTCCGCTCCATGTACAAGTACCTCTCCGCTCAATGTACAAGTACCTCTCCGCTCCATGTACAAGTACCTCTCCGCTCAATGTACAAGTACCTCTCCGCTCCCTGTACAAGTACATCTCCGCTCCATGTACAAGTACCTCTCCGCTCCATGTACAAGTACCTCTCCGCTCAATGTACAAGTGTCGACAGTACCTCTCCGCTCCATGTACAAGTACCTCTCCGCTCCATGTACAAGTACCTCTCCGCTCAATGTACAAGTGTCGACAGTACCTCTCCGCTCCATCTACAAGTACCTCTCCGCTCAATGTACAAGTACCTCTCCGCTGAATGTACAAGTACCTCTCCGCTCCATGTACAAGTACCTCTCCGCTCCATGTACAAATACCTCTCCGCTCCATGTACAAGTACCTCTCCGCTCCATGTACAAGCACCTCTCCGCTACATGTACAAGTACCTCTCCGCTCCATGTACAAGTACCTCTCCGCTCCATGTACAAGTACCTCTCCGCTCAATGTACAAGTACCTCTCCGCTCCATGTACAAGTACCTCTCCGCTCCATGTACAAATACCTCTCCGCTCCATGTACAAGTACCTCTCCGCTCCATGTACCAGTACCTCTCCGCTCAATGTACAAGTACATCTCCGCTCAATGTACAAGTACATCTCCGCTCAATGTACAAGTACGTCTCCGCTCAATGTACAAGTACCTCTCCGCTCAATGTACAAGTACCTCTCCGCTCCATGTACAAGTACCTCTCCGCTCAATGTACAAGTACATCTCCGCTCCATGTACCAGTACCTCTCCGCTCAATGTACAAGTACCTCTCCGCTCAATGTACAAGTACATCTCCGCTCCATGTACAAGTACGTCTCCGCTCAATGTATAAGTACCTCTCCGCTCCATGTACAAGTACCTCTCCGCTCCATGTACAAGTACATCTCCGCTCCATGTACAAGTACATCTCCGCTCCATGTACAAGTACCTCTCCGCTCCATGTACAAGTACCTCTCCGCTCCATGTACAAGTACATCTCCGCTCCATGTACAAGTACCTCTCCGCTCAATGTACAAGTACATCTCCGCTCCATGTACAAGTACATCTCCACTCCATGTACAAGTACCTCTCCGCTCAATGTACAAGTACATCTCCGCTCCATGTACCAGTACCTCTCCGCTCAATGTACAAGTACATCTCCACTCCATGTACAAGTACCTCTCCGCTCAATGTACAAGTACATCTCCGCTCCATGTACCAGTACCTCTCCGCTCAATGTACAAGTACATCTCCACTCCATGTACAAGTACCTCTCCGCTCAATGTACAAGTACATCTCCGCTCCATGTACCAGTACCTCTCTGGTACAATCTCTACTAACTGGTTACAATCTTGGACTGAAGAACTATGGCAGAAGCCAAAATTAAGAACTTACTGTTTATTTAAAAATGAATTTAAATGTGAAAAATATGTGATGTTTAATTTACCTAAAAGTAAGAGGTCCTTATGTGCTCAGTTACGATGTGGTATTCTGCCTTTACATATTGAAACAGGCAGATACAGAGGGACGGCGGAGGAGGATAGGATTTGTGAATATTGTGAATTGATGGAAGTGGAGAATGAATTTCACTTTATTTTGTACTGCCCCTTGTATCATGACTTACGAGATACACTATTTAAAAAAGTTCACTCCCCTGAGTTAAACCTGTTAGATTTTGAAGAAGGTGCCATACTTGAATTTCTTTTTGATAACATCTTTGCTTTTTCCGAATATATCTCTCATGCGTGGGATAGGAGGAAAAAGATGACATATGATAGATAATTCATATATTTTACTTAATACACATTGTAGTTAAATCTGTGTTTTGCTGCTGATGCCGCGTGCTGCTGTGTGTGTGTTTGTACGGTTTTGTATTGTTCAAGCACCGTAATAGATATGGAAATAACTGTATGTTGATGTGTCTGATAATCCCATGTGGGATGGGTCATGTAAATTGTCCTGACACGTAAATAAAATTTTCATTCATTCATTCATTCATTCATTCATTCATTCACCTCTCCGCTCAATGTACAAGTACATCTCCGCTCCATGTACAAGTACCTCTCCGCTCAATGTACAAGTACCTCTCCGCTCAATGTACAAGTACATCTCTGCTCCATGTACAAGTACCTCTCCGCTCAATGTACAAGTACCTCTCCGGTCCATGTACAAGTACCTCTCCGCTCCATGTACAAGTACCTCTCCGCTCCATGTACAAGTACCTCTCCGCTCAATGTCAAGTGTCGACAGTACCTCTCCGCTCCATGTACAAATACCTCTCCGCTCTCATGTACAAGTACCTCTCCGCTCCATGTACAAGTACCTCTCCGCTCAATGTCAAGTGTCGACAGTACCTCTCCGCTCCATGTACAAATACCTCTCCGCTCCATGTACAAGTACCTCTCCGCTCTCATGTACAAGTACCTCTCCGCTCCATGTACAAGTAGCTCTCCGCTCAATGTACAAGTGTCGACAGTACCTTTCCGCTCCATGTACAAATACCTCTCCGCTCTCATGTACAAGTACCTCTCCGCTCCATGTACAAGTACCTCTCCGCTCAATGTACAAATACCTCTCCGCTCCATGTATAAGTACCTCTCCGCTCTATGTACAAGTACCTCTCCGCTCCATGTACAAGTACCTCTCCGCTCAATGTACAAATACCTCTCCGCTCCATGTACAAGTAGCTCTCCGCTGAATGTACAAGTGTCGACAGTACCTCTCCGCTCAATGTACAAGTACCTCTCCGCTCAATGTACAAATACCTCTCCGCTCCATGTACAAGTACCTCTCCGCTCAATGTCAAGTATCGACAGTACCTCTCCACTCCATGTACAAGTACCTCTCCGCTGAATGTACAAGTGTCGACAGTACCTCTCCGCTCAATGTACAAGTACCTCTCCGCTCCATGTACAAGTACCTCTCCGCTCTCATGTACAAGTACCTCTCCGCTCCATGTACAAGTACCTCTCCGCTCAATGTACAAGTACCTCTGCGCTCCATGTACAAGTACCTCTCCGCTCAATGTACAAGTACCTCTCCGCTCAATGTACAAGTGTCGACAGTACCTCTCCGCTCCATGTACAAGTACCTCTCCGCTCAATGTACAAGTGTCGACAGTACCTCTACGCTCAATGTACAAGTGTCGACAGTACCTCTCCGCTCTCATGTACAAGTACCTCTCCGATCCATGTACAAGTACATCTCCGCTCCATGTACAAGTACATCTCCGCTCAATGTACAAGTACCTCTCCGCTCCATGTACAAGTACCTCTCTGCTCCATGTACAAGTACCTCTCCGCTCCATGTACAAGTACCTCTCCGCTCCATGTACAAGTACCTCTCCGCTCAATGTACAAGTACCTCTCCGCTCCATGTACAAGTACCTCTCCGCTCAATGTACAAGTACCTCTCCGCTCCCTGTACAAGTACCTCTCCGCTCCATGTACAAGTACCTCTCCGCTCAATGTACAAGTGTCGACAGTACCTCTCCGCTCCATGTACAAGTACCTCTCCGCTCCATGTACAAGTACCTCTCCGCTCAATGTACAAGTGTCGACAGTACCTCTCCGCTCCATCTACAAGTACCTCTCCGCTCAATGTACAAGTACCTCTCCGCTGAATGTACAAGTACCTCTCCGCTCCATGTACAAGTACCTCTCCGCTCCATGTACAAATACCTCTCCGCTCCATGTACAAGTACCTCTCCGCTCCATGTACAAGCACCTCTCCGCTACATGTACAAGTACCTCTCCGCTCCATGTACAAGTACCTCTCCGCTCCATGTACAAGTACCTCTCCGCTCAATGTACAAGTACCTCTCCGCTCCATGTACAAGTACCTCTCCGCTCCATGTACAAATACCTCTCCGCTCCATGTACAAGTACCTCTCCGCTCCATGTACCAGTACCTCTCCGCTCAATGTACAAGTACATCTCCGCTCAATGTACAAGTACATCTCCGCTCAATGTACAAGTACGTCTCCGCTCAATGTACAAGTACCTCTCCGCTCAATGTACAAGTACCTCTCCGCTCCATGTACAAGTACCTCTCCGCTCAATGTACAAGTACATCTCCGCTCCATGTACCAGTACCTCTCCGCTCAATGTACAAGTACCTCTCCGCTCAATGTACAAGTACATCTCCGCTCCATGTACAAGTACGTCTCCGCTCAATGTATAAGTACCTCTCCGCTCCATGTACAAGTACCTCTCCGCTCCATGTACAAGTACATCTCCGCTCCATGTACAAGTACATCTCCGCTCCATGTACAAGTACCTCTCCGCTCCATGTACAAGTACCTCTCCGCTCCATGTACAAGTACATCTCCGCTCCATGTACAAGTACCTCTCCGCTCAATGTACAAGTACATCTCCGCTCCATGTACAAGTACATCTCCACTCCATGTACAAGTACCTCTCCGCTCAATGTACAAGTACATCTCCGCTCCATGTACCAGTACCTCTCCGCTCAATGTACAAGTACATCTCCACTCCATGTACAAGTACCTCTCCGCTCAATGTACAAGTACATCTCCGCTCCATGTACCAGTACCTCTCCGCTCAATGTACAAGTACATCTCCACTCCATGTACAAGTACCTCTCCGCTCAATGTACAAGTACATCTCCGCTCCATGTACCAGTACCTCTCTGGTACAATCTCTACTAACTGGTTACAATCTTGGACTGAAGAACTATGGCAGAAGCCAAAATTAAGAACTTACTGTTTATTTAAAAATGAATTTAAATGTGAAAAATATGTGATGTTTAATTTACCTAAAAGTAAGAGGTCCTTATGTGCTCAGTTACGATGTGGTATTCTGCCTTTACATATTGAAACAGGCAGATACAGAGGGACGGCGGAGGAGGATAGGATTTGTGAATATTGTGAATTGATGGAAGTGGAGAATGAATTTCACTTTATTTTGTACTGCCCCTTGTATCATGACTTACGAGATACACTATTTAAAAAAGTTCACTCCCCTGAGTTAAACCTGTTAGATTTTGAAGAAGGTGCCATACTTGAATTTCTTTTTGATAACATCTTTGCTTTTTCCGAATATATCTCTCATGCGTGGGATAGGAGGAAAAAGATGACATATGATAGATAATTCATATATTTTACTTAATACACATTGTAGTTAAATCTGTGTTTTGCTGCTGATGCCGCGTGCTGCTGTGTGTGTGTTTGTACGGTTTTGTATTGTTCAAGCACCGTAATAGATATGGAAATAACTGTATGTTGATGTGTCTGATAATCCCATGTGGGATGGGTCATGTAAATTGTCCTGACACGTAAATAAAATTTTCATTCATTCATTCATTCATTCATTCATTCATTCACCTCTCCGCTCAATGTACAAGTACATCTCCGCTCCATGTACAAGTACCTCTCCGCTCAATGTACAAGTACCTCTCCGCTCAATGTACAAGTACATCTCCGCTCCATGTACCAGTACCTCTCCGCTCAATGTACAAGTACATCTGCGCTCCATGTAGGGCTGGGTATCGTTCAAAATTTTTCGATATCGATACCGTTTCGATACTTGGATTTCGATACCGGTTCCTGAACGATACTTTTTTCGATACCAATTTTTAGAAAAATCCATTTTAACAAAAATAAAACTGCATTACACATTGAAATTATTTTACAAATCTTTAGTTTCCCCCCATCTTAAGTTTTACAGCAGAAAAAAATAAAACCTACTGTATTTAACATAACTTTAAGTTCTCTAAACGTATTGCCGTCCCTACAAAAAATATTGGAGTACTACAAAGGAAAGAAATGTAGCTAAAACAAATAAATCAGTGGAATAGTTTTCAGTGCAAAACAGAGAGTTGCAAATCAGGGTTTAATGCTCACTGATGCAACAGAACTCTATTCTTGTACAAACTGATGCGATGGCTCCACTTCATGCATGGAAGACTAGTTGAGCATTGACTAGCCTATCAATATAGCCTTATATGCCACAAAGTGAATCGCATTTATATTCAACAAACTATCATGACATCAGCGTTTGTTAACGAGTTGCTAAAAATACATGGGCGATAACTGCCCGCTTGCACATAACGCTAATTAATTAAACATTAACGCTAGCGTTGCAGATCAGTGTGCTCACTGCTGCAACAGAACGTCATTCTTGTCAAATCTGACGAGACAGCTCAACTTCACTGACTAGCCAATCAATATAAATGAATCACATTTACATTCAACAAACTATCATGACATCAGCGTTTGTTAACGAGTTGCTAAAAATACACAATGCCCGCTTGCGCATAACGTTACGGCGGCAATTAATTAAACGATCTAATGCTACAACTCACAGCCAGATGCATGGATTTGTCAGACTGAGGGATCTGATAACCGCTAACTTGCGGTAAGCTGAGCTGACCCACCTCTCAATTATTTCTCTTGTCTGTGGAAACCAGTCCGTGTTGTTTCTGTTTCTTTTCCTGCTTTTCATCATCTTCGCCATATGGTAATCCAGCATAGGAGTAGCTTGAGTGGCTAACTTCTTGTATACTATCCGCACCGCACGCCTGGCTCACAGTCACAACAAACACACCGGCTAAAGTGGGCGTAACGTTTCCTGCATGCCTCTACATGACAGCCAATCACCAGCCGTATTAGAGTGCGGCGTGCAAGCATGTCGCATGCTTATAGGCTCAATGACGCTGTTTTGTTTTGGTATCGAAAATTGGTATCGATTGACAAGGGAGGCTTCGATACCCCTTAGTATCGATGTTTCCATTTCGGTGCCAAGTAAGTATCGAAACTCGATACCCAGCCCTAGCTCCATGTACAAGTACCTCTCCGCTCAATGTACAAGTACCTCTCCGCTCAATGTACAAGTACCTCTCCGCTCCATGTACAAGTACCTCTCCGCTCCATGTACAAGTACCTCTCCGCTCCATGTACAAGTACCTCTCCGCTCCATGTACAAGTACATCTCTGCTCCATGTACAAGTACCTCTCCGCTCAATGTACAAGTACATCTCCGCTCCATGTACAAGTACCTCTCCGCTCCATGTACAAGTACATCTCCGCTCCATGTACAAGTACCTCTCCGCTCCATGTACAAGTACCTCTCCGCTCAATGTACAAGTACATCTCCGCTCCATGTACAAGTACATCTCTGCTCCATGTACAAGTACCTCTCCGCTCAATGTACAAGTACCTCTCCGGTCCATGTACAAGTACCTCTCCGCTCCATGTACAAGTACCTCTCCGCTCCATGTACAAGTACCTCTCCGCTCAATGTCAAGTGTCGACAGTACCTCTCCGCTCCATGTACAAATACCTCTCCGCTCTCATGTACAAGTACCTCTCCGCTCCATGTACAAGTACCTCTCCGCTCAATGTCAAGTGTCGACAGTACCTCTCCGCTCCATGTACAAATACCTCTCCGCTCCATGTACAAGTACCTCTCCGCTCTCATGTACAAGTACCTCTCCGCTCCATGTACAAGTAGCTCTCCGCTCAATGTACAAGTGTCGACAGTACCTTTCCGCTCCATGTACAAATACCTCTCCGCTCTCATGTACAAGTACCTCTCCGCTCCATGTACAAGTACCTCTCCGCTCAATGTACAAATACCTCTCCGCTCCATGTATAAGTACCTCTCCGCTCTATGTACAAGTACCTCTCCGCTCCATGTACAAGTACCTCTCCGCTCAATGTACAAATACCTCTCCGCTCCATGTACAAGTAGCTCTCCGCTGAATGTACAAGTGTCGACAGTACCTCTCCGCTCAATGTACAAGTACCTCTCCGCTCAATGTACAAATACCTCTCCGCTCCATGTACAAGTACCTCTCCGCTCAATGTCAAGTATCGACAGTACCTCTCCACTCCATGTACAAGTACCTCTCCGCTGAATGTACAAGTGTCGACAGTACCTCTCCGCTCAATGTACAAGTACCTCTCCGCTCCATGTACAAGTACCTCTCCGCTCTCATGTACAAGTACCTCTCCGCTCCATGTACAAGTACCTCTCCGCTCAATGTACAAGTACCTCTGCGCTCCATGTACAAGTACCTCTCCGCTCAATGTACAAGTACCTCTCCGCTCAATGTACAAGTGTCGACAGTACCTCTCCGCTCCATGTACAAGTACCTCTCCGCTCAATGTACAAGTGTCGACAGTACCTCTACGCTCAATGTACAAGTGTCGACAGTACCTCTCCGCTCTCATGTACAAGTACCTCTCCGATCCATGTACAAGTACATCTCCGCTCCATGTACAAGTACATCTCCGCTCAATGTACAAGTACCTCTCCGCTCCATGTACAAGTACCTCTCCGCTCCATGTACAAGTACCTCTCCGCTCCATGTACAAGTACCTCTCCGCTCCATGTACAAGTACCTCTCCGCTCAATGTACAAGTACCTCTCCGCTCCATGTACAAGTACCTCTCCGCTCAATGTACAAGTACCTCTCCGCTCCATGTACAAGTACCTCTCCGCTCCATGTACAAGTACCTCTCCGCTCCATGTACAAGTACCTCTCCGCTCAATGTCAAGTATCG
This sequence comes from Poromitra crassiceps, assembly GCF_964638095.1. Classification (NCBI taxonomy): domain Eukaryota; kingdom Metazoa; phylum Chordata; class Actinopteri; order Beryciformes; family Melamphaidae; genus Poromitra; species Poromitra crassiceps. The sequence continues at coordinate 1,183,025 of NW_028152257.1, forward strand.
ACAGTACCTCTCCGCTCCATGTACAAGTACCTCTCCGCTGAATGTACAAGTGTCGACAGTACCTCTCCGCTCAATGTACAAGTACCTCTCCGCTCCATGTACAAGTACCTCTCCGCTCTCATGTACAAGTACCTCTCCGCTCCATGTACAAGTACCTCTCCGCTCAATGTACAAGTACCTCTGCGCTCCATGTACAAGTACCTCTCCGCTCAATGTACAAGTACCTCTCCGCTCAATGTACAAGTGTCGACAGTACCTCTCCGCTCCATGTACAAGTACCTCTCCGCTCAATGTACAAGTGTCGACAGTACCTCTACGCTCAATGTACAAGTGTCGACAGTACCTCTCCGCTCTCATGTACAAGTACCTCTCCGATCCATGTACAAGTACATCTCCGCTCCATGTACAAGTACATCTCCGCTCAATGTACAAGTACCTCTCCGCTCCATGTACAAGTACCTCTCCGCTCCATGTACAAGTACCTCTCCGCTCCATGTACAAGTACCTCTCCGCTCCATGTACAAGTACCTCTCCGCTCAATGTACAAGTACCTCTCCGCTCCATGTACAAGTACCTCTCCGCTCAATGTACAAGTACCTCTCCGCTCCATGTACAAGTACCTCTCCGCTCCATGTACAAGTACCTCTCCGCTCCATGTACAAGTACCTCTCCGCTCAATGTCAAGTATCGACAGTACCTCTCCGCTCCATGTACAAGTACCTCTCCGCTGAATGTACAAGTGTCGACAGTACCTCTCCGCTCAATGTACAAGTACCTCTCCGCTCCATGTACAAGTACCTCTCCGCTCTCATGTACAAGTACCTCTCCGCTCCATGTACAAGTACCTCTCCGCTCAATGTACAAGTACCTCTGCGCTCCATGTACAAGTACCTCTCCGCTCAATGTACAAGTACCTCTCCGCTCAATGTACAAGTGTCGACAGTACCTCTCCGCTCCATGTACAAGTACCTCTCCGCTCAATGTACAAGTGTCGACAGTACCTCTACGCTCAATGTACAAGTGTCGACAGTACCTCTCCGCTCTCATGTACAAGTACCTCTCCGATCCATGTACAAGTACATCTCCGCTCCATGTACAAGTACATCTCCGCTCCATGTACAAGTACATCTCCGCTCAATGTACAAGTACCTCTCCGCTCCATGTACAAGTACCTCTCCGCTCCATGTACAAGTACCTCTCCGCTCCATGTACAAGTACCTCTCCGCTCCATGTACAAGTACCTCTCCGCTCAATGTACAAGTACCTCTCCGCTCCATGTACAAGTACCTCTCCGCTCCATGTACAAGTACCTCTCCGCTCCATGTACAAGTACCTCTCCGCTCAATGTACAAGTACCTCTCCGCTCCATGTACAAGTACCTCTCCGCTCCATGTACAAGTACCTCTCCGCTCCATGTACAAGTACCTCTCCGCTCAATGTACAAGTACCTCTCCGCTCCCTGTACAAGTACATCTCCGCTCCATGTACAAGTACCTCTCCGCTCCATGTACAAGTACCTCTCCGCTCAATGTACAAGTGTCGACAGTACCTCTCCGCTCCATGTACAAGTACCTCTCCGCTCCATGTACAAGTACCTCTCCGCTCAATGTACAAGTGTCGACAGTACCTCTCCGCTCCATCTACAAGTACCTCTCCGCTCAATGTACAAGTACCTCTCCGCTGAATGTACAAGTACCTCTCCGCTCCATGTACAAGTACCTCTCCGCTCCATGTACAAATACCTCTCCGCTCCATGTACAAGTACCTCTCCGCTCCATGTACAAGCACCTCTCCGCTACATGTACAAGTACCTCTCCGCTCCATGTACAAGTACCTCTCCGCTCCATGTACAAGTACCTCTCCGCTCAATGTACAAGTACCTCTCCGCTCCATGTACAAATACCTCTCCGCTCCATGTACAAATACCTCTCCGCTCCATGTACAAGTACCTCTCCGCTCCATGTACCAGTACCTCTCCGCTCAATGTACAAGTACATCTCCGCTCAATGTACAAGTACATCTCCGCTCAATGTACAAGTACGTCTCCGCTCAATGTACAAGTACCTCTCCGCTCAATGTACAAGTACCTCTCCGCTCCATGTACAAGTACCTCTCCGCTCAATGTCAAGTGTCGACAGTACCTCTCCGCTCCATGTACAAATACCTCTCCGCTCTCATGTACAAGTACCTCTCCGCTCCATGTACAAGTACCTCTCCGCTCAATGTCAAGTGTCGACAGTACCTCTCCGCTCCATGTACAAATACCTCTCCGCTCCATGTACAAGTACCTCTCCGCTCTCATGTACAAGTACCTCTCCGCTCCATGTACAAGTAGCTCTCCGCTCAATGTACAAGTGTCGACAGTACCTTTCCGCTCCATGTACAAATACCTCTCCGCTCTCATGTACAAGTACCTCTCCGCTCCATGTACAAGTACCTCTCCGCTCAATGTACAAATACCTCTCCGCTCCATGTATAAGTACCTCTCCGCTCTATGTACAAGTACCTCTCCGCTCCATGTACAAGTACCTCTCCGCTCAATGTACAAATACCTCTCCGCTCCATGTACAAGTAGCTCTCCGCTGAATGTACAAGTGTCGACAGTACCTCTCCGCTCAATGTACAAGTACCTCTCCGCTCAATGTACAAATACCTCTCCGCTCCATGTACAAGTACCTCTCCGCTCAATGTCAAGTATCGACAGTACCTCTCCACTCCATGTACAAGTACCTCTCCGCTGAATGTACAAGTGTCGACAGTACCTCTCCGCTCAATGTACAAGTACCTCTCCGCTCCATGTACAAGTACCTCTCCGCTCTCATGTACAAGTACCTCTCCGCTCCATGTACAAGTACCTCTCCGCTCAATGTACAAGTACCTCTGCGCTCCATGTACAAGTACCTCTCCGCTCAATGTACAAGTACCTCTCCGCTCAATGTACAAGTGTCGACAGTACCTCTCCGCTCCATGTACAAGTACCTCTCCGCTCAATGTACAAGTGTCGACAGTACCTCTACGCTCAATGTACAAGTGTCGACAGTACCTCTCCGCTCTCATGTACAAGTACCTCTCCGATCCATGTACAAGTACATCTCCGCTCCATGTACAAGTACATCTCCGCTCAATGTACAAGTACCTCTCCGCTCCATGTACAAGTACCTCTCCGCTCCATGTACAAGTACCTCTCCGCTCCATGTACAAGTACCTCTCCGCTCCATGTACAAGTACCTCTCCGCTCAATGTACAAGTACCTCTCCGCTCCATGTACAAGTACCTCTCCGCTCAATGTACAAGTACCTCTCCGCTCCATGTACAAGTACCTCTCCGCTCCATGTACAAGTACCTCTCCGCTCCATGTACAAGTACCTCTCCGCTCAATGTCAAGTATCGACAGTACCTCTCCGCTCCATGTACAAGTACCTCTCCGCTGAATGTACAAGTGTCGACAGTACCTCTCCGCTCAATGTACAAGTACCTCTCCGCTCCATGTACAAGTACCTCTCCGCTCTCATGTACAAGTACCTCTCCGCTCCATGTACAAGTACCTCTCCGCTCAATGTACAAGTACCTCTGCGCTCCATGTACAAGTACCTCTCCGCTCAATGTACAAGTACCTCTCCGCTCAATGTACAAGTGTCGACAGTACCTCTCCGCTCCATGTACAAGTACCTCTCCGCTCAATGTACAAGTGTCGACAGTACCTCTACGCTCAATGTACAAGTGTCGACAGTACCTCTCCGCTCTCATGTACAAGTACCTCTCCGATCCATGTACAAGTACATCTCCGCTCCATGTACAAGTACATCTCCGCTCAATGTACAAGTACCTCTCCGCTCCATGTACAAGTACCTCTCCGCTCCATGTACAAGTACCTCTCCGCTCCATGTACAAGTACCTCTCCGCTCCATGTACAAGTACCTCTCCGCTCAATGTACAAGTACCTCTCCGCTCCATGTACAAGTACCTCTCCGCTCAATGTACAAGTACCTCTCCGCTCCATGTACAAGTACCTCTCCGCTCCATGTACAAGTACCTCTCCGCTCCATGTACAAGTACCTCTCCGCTCAATGTCAAGTATCGACAGTACCTCTCCGCTCCATGTACAAGTACCTCTCCGCTGAATGTACAAGTGTCGACAGTACCTCTCCGCTCAATGTACAAGTACCTCTCCGCTCCATGTACAAGTACCTCTCCGCTCTCATGTACAAGTACCTCTCCGCTCCATGTACAAGTACCTCTCCGCTCAATGTACAAGTACCTCTGCGCTCCATGTACAAGTACCTCTCCGCTCAATGTACAAGTACCTCTCCGCTCAATGTACAAGTGTCGACAGTACCTCTCCGCTCCATGTACAAGTACCTCTCCGCTCAATGTACAAGTGTCGACAGTACCTCTACGCTCAATGTACAAGTGTCGACAGTACCTCTCCGCTCTCATGTACAAGTACCTCTCCGATCCATGTACAAGTACATCTCCGCTCCATGTACAAGTACATCTCCGCTCCATGTACAAGTACATCTCCGCTCAATGTACAAGTACCTCTCCGCTCCATGTACAAGTACCTCTCCGCTCCATGTACAAGTACCTCTCCGCTCCATGTACAAGTACCTCTCCGCTCCATGTACAAGTACCTCTCCGCTCAATGTACAAGTACCTCTCCGCTCCATGTACAAGTACCTCTCCGCTCCATGTACAAGTACCTCTCCGCTCCATGTACAAGTACCTCTCCGCTCAATGTACAAGTACCTCTCCGCTCCATGTACAAGTACCTCTCCGCTCCATGTACAAGTACCTCTCCGCTCCATGTACAAGTACCTCTCCGCTCAATGTACAAGTACCTCTCCGCTCCCTGTACAAGTACATCTCCGCTCCATGTACAAGTACCTCTCCGCTCCATGTACAAGTACCTCTCCGCTCAATGTACAAGTGTCGACAGTACCTCTCCGCTCCATGTACAAGTACCTCTCCGCTCCATGTACAAGTACCTCTCCGCTCAATGTACAAGTGTCGACAGTACCTCTCCGCTCCATCTACAAGTACCTCTCCGCTCAATGTACAAGTACCTCTCCGCTGAATGTACAAGTACCTCTCCGCTCCATGTACAAGTACCTCTCCGCTCCATGTACAAATACCTCTCCGCTCCATGTACAAGTACCTCTCCGCTCCATGTACAAGCACCTCTCCGCTACATGTACAAGTACCTCTCCGCTCCATGTACAAGTACCTCTCCGCTCCATGTACAAGTACCTCTCCGCTCAATGTACAAGTACCTCTCCGCTCCATGTACAAATACCTCTCCGCTCCATGTACAAATACCTCTCCGCTCCATGTACAAGTACCTCTCCGCTCCATGTACCAGTACCTCTCCGCTCAATGTACAAGTACATCTCCGCTCAATGTACAAGTACATCTCCGCTCAATGTACAAGTACGTCTCCGCTCAATGTACAAGTACCTCTCCGCTCAATGTACAAGTACCTCTCCGCTCCATGTACAAGTACCTCTCCGCTCAATGTACAAGTACATCTCCGCTCCATGTACCAGTACCTCTCCGCTCAATGTACAAGTACCTCTCCGCTCAATGTACAAGTACATCTCCGCTCCATGTACAAGTACGTCTCCGCTCAATGTATAAGTACCTCTCCGCTCCATGTACAAGTACCTCTCCGCTCCATGTACAAGTACATCTCCGCTCCATGTACAAGTACATCTCCGCTCCATGTACAAGTACCTCTCCGCTCCATGTACAAGTACCTCTCCGCTCCATGTACAAGTACATCTCCGCTCCATGTACAAGTACCTCTCCGCTCAATGTACAAGTACATCTCCGCTCCATGTACAAGTACATCTCCACTCCATGTACAAGTACCTCTCCGCTCAATGTACAAGTACATCTCCGCTCCATGTACCAGTACCTCTCCGCTCAATGTACAAGTACATCTCCACTCCATGTACAAGTACCTCTCCGCTCAATGTACAAGTACATCTCCGCTCCATGTACCAGTACCTCTCCGCTCAATGTACAAGTACATCTCCACTCCATGTACAAGTACCTCTCCGCTCAATGTACAAGTACATCTCCGCTCCATGTACCAGTACCTCTCCGCTCAATGTACAAGTACATCTCCGCTCCATGTACAAGTACCTCTCCGCTCAATGTACAAGTACCTCTCCGCTCAATGTACAAGTACATCTCCGCTCCATGTACCAGTACCTCTCCGCTCAATGTACAAGTACATCTGCGCTCCATGTAGGGCTGGGTATCGTTCAAAATTTTTCGATATCGATACCGTTTCGATACTTGGATTTCGATACCGGTTCCTGAACGATACTTTTTTCGATACCAATTTTTAGAAAAATCCATTTTAACAAAAATAAAACTGCATTACACATTGAAATTATTTTACAAATCTTTAGTTTCCCCCCATCTTAAGTTTTACAGCAGAAAAAAATAAAACCTACTGTATTTAACATAACTTTAAGTTCTCTAAACGTATTGCCGTCCCTACAAAAAATATTGGAGTACTACAAAGGAAAGAAATGTAGCTAAAACAAATAAATCAGTGGAATAGTTTTCAGTGCAAAACAGAGAGTTGCAAATCAGGGTTTAATGCTCACTGATGCAACAGAACTCTATTCTTGTACAAACTGATGAGATGGCTCCACTTCATGCATGGAAGACTAGTTGAGCATTGACTAGCCTATCAATATAGCCTTATATGCCACAAAGTGAATCGCATTTATATTCAACAAACTATCATGACATCAGCGTTTGTTAACGAGTTGCTAAAAATACATGGGCGATAACTGCCCGCTTGCACATAACGCTAATTAATTAAACATTAACGCTAGCGTTGCAGATCAGTGTGCTCACTGCTGCAACAGAACGTCATTCTTGTCAAATCTGACGAGACAGCTCAACTTCACTGACTAGCCAATCAATATAAATGAATCGCATTTACATTCAACAAACTATCATGACATCAGCGTTTGTTAACGAGTTGCTAAAAATACACAATGCCCGCTTGCGCATAACGTTACGGCGGCAATTAATTAAACGATCTAATGCTACAACTCACAGCCAGATGCATGGATTTGTCAGACTGAGGGATCTGATAACCGCTAACTTGCGGTAAGCTGAGCTGACCCACCTCTCAATTATTTCTCTTGTCTGTGGAAACCAGTCCGTGTTGTTTCTGTTTCTTTTCCTGCTTTTCATCATCTTCGCCATATGGTAATCCAGGATAGGAGTAGCTTGAGTGGCTAACTTCTTGTATACTATCCGCACCGCACGCCTGGCTCACAGTCACAACAAACACACCGGCTAAAGTGGGCGTAACGTTTCCTGCATGCCTCTACATGACAGCCAATCACCAGCCGTATTAGAGCGCGGCGTGCAAGCATGTCGCATGCTTATAGGCTCAATGACGCTGTTTTGTTTTGGTATCGAAAATTGGTATCGATTGACAAGGGAGGCTTCGATACCCCTTAGTATCGATGTTTCCATTTCGGTGCCAAGTAAGTATCGAAACTCGATACCCAGCCCTAGCTCCATGTACAAGTACCTCTCCGCTCAATGTACAAGTACCTCTCCGCTCAATGTACAAGTACCTCTCCGCTCCATGTACAAGTACCTCTCCGCTCCATGTACAAGTACCTCTCCGCTCCATGTACAAGTACCTCTCCGCTCCATGTACAAGTACATCTCTGCTCCATGTACAAGTACCTCTCCGCTCAATGTACAAGTACATCTCCGCTCCATGTACAAGTACCTCTCCGCTCCATGTACAAGTACATCTCCGCTCCATGTACAAGTACCTCTCCGCTCCATGTACAAGTACCTCTCCGCTCAATGTACAAGTACATCTCCGCTCCATGTACAAGTACCTCTCCGCTCCATGTACAAGTACCTCTCCGCTCCATGTACAAGTACCTCTCCGCTCAATGTACAAGTGTCGACAGTACCTCTCCGCTCCATGTACAAGTACCTCTCCGCTCCATGTACAAGTACCTCTCCGCTCAATGTACAAGTGTCGACAGTACCTCTCCGCTCCATCTACAAGTACCTCTCCGCTCAATGTACAAGTACCTCTCCGCTGAATGTACAAGTACCTCTCCGCTCCATGTACAAGTACCTCTCCGCTCCATGTACAAATACCTCTCCGCTCCATGTACAAGTACCTCTCCGCTCCATGTACAAGCACCTCTCCGCTACATGTACAAGTACCTCTCCGCTCCATGTACAAGTACCTCTCCGCTCCATGTACAAGTACCTCTCCGCTCAATGTACAAGTACCTCTCCGCTCCATGTACAAATACCTCTCCGCTCCATGTACAAATACCTCTCCGCTCCATGTACAAGTACCTCTCCGCTCCATGTACCAGTACCTCTCCGCTCAATGTACAAGTACATCTCCGCTCAATGTACAAGTACATCTCCGCTCAATGTACAAGTACGTCTCCGCTCAATGTACAAGTACCTCTCCGCTCAATGTACAAGTACCTCTCCGCTCCATGTACAAGTACCTCTCCGCTCAATGTACAAGTACATCTCCGCTCAATGTACAAGTACATCTCCGCTCAATGTACAAGTACGTCTCCGCTCAATGTACAAGTACCTCTCCGCTCAATGTACAAGTACCTCTCCGCTCCATGTACAAGTACCTCTCCGCTCAATGTACAAGTACATCTCCGCTCCATGTACCAGTACCTCTCCGCTCAATGTACAAGTACCTCTCCGCTCAATGTACAAGTACATCTCCGCTCCATGTACAAGTACGTCTCCGCTCAATGTATAAGTACCTCTCCGCTCCATGTACAAGTACCTCTCCGCTCAATGTACAAGTACATCTCCGCTCCATGTACAAGTACATCTCCGCTCCATGTACAAGTACCTCTCCGCTCCATGTACAAGTACCTCTCCGCTCCATGTACAAGTACATCTCCGCTCCATGTACAAGTACCTCTCCGCTCAATGTACAAGTACATCTCCGCTCCATGTACAAGTACATCTCCACTCCATGTACAAGTACCTCTCCGCTCAATGTACAAGTACATCTCCGCTCCATGTACCAGTACCTCTCCGCTCAATGTACAAGTACATCTCCACTCCATGTACAAGTACCTCTCCGCTCAATGTACAAGTACATCTCCGCTCCATGTACCAGTACCTCTCCGCTCAATGTACAAGTACATCTCCACTCCATGTACAAGTACCTCTCCGCTCAATGTACAAGTACATCTCCGCTCCATGTACCAGTACCTCTCCGCTCAATGTACAAGTACATCTCCGCTCCATGTACAAGTACCTCTCCGCTCAATGTACAAGTACCTCTCCGCTCAATGTACAAGTACATCTCCGCTCCATGTACCAGTACCTCTCCGCTCAATGTACAAGTACATCTGCGCTCCATGTAGGGCTGGGTATCGTTCAAAATTTTTCGATATCGATACCGTTTCGATACTTGGATTTCGATACCGGTTCCTGAACGATACTTTTTTCGATACCAATTTTTAGAAAAATCCATTTTAACAAAAATAAAACTGCATTACACATTGAAATTATTTTACAAATCTTTAGTTTCCCCCCATCTTAAGTTTTACAGCAGAAAAAAATAAAACCTACTGTATTTAACATAACTTTAAGTTCTCTAAACGTATTGCCGTCCCTACAAAAAATATTGGAGTACTACAAAGGAAAGAAATGTAGCTAAAACAAATAAATCAGTGGAATAGTTTTCAGTGCAAAACAGAGAGTTGCAAATCAGGGTTTAATGCTCACTGATGCAACAGAACTCTATTATTGTACAAACTGATGAGATGGCTCCACTTCATGCATGGAAGACTAGTTGAGCATTGACTAGCCTATCAATATAGCCTTATATGCCACAAAGTGAATCGCATTTATATTCAACAAACTATCATGACATCAGCGTTTGTTAACGAGTTGCTAAAAATACATGGGCGATAACTGCCCGCTTGCACATAACGCTAATTAATTAAACATTAACGCTAGCGTTGCAGATCAGTGTGCTCACTGCTGCAACAGAACGTCATTCTTGTCAAATCTGACGAGACAGCTCAACTTCACTGACTAGCCAATCAATATAAATGAATCGCATTTACATTCAACAAACTATCATGACATCAGCGTTTGTTAACGAGTTGCTAAAAATACACAATGCCCGCTTGCGCATAACGTTACGGCGGCAATTAATTAAACGATCTAATGCTACAACTCACAGCCAGATGCATGGATTTGTCAGACTGAGGGATCTGATAACCGCTAACTTGCAGTAAGCTGAGCTGACCCACCTCTCAATTATTTCTCTTGTCTGTGGAAACCAGTCCGTGTTGTTTCTGTTTCTTTTCCTGCTTTTCATCATCTTCGCCATATGGTAATCCAGGATAGGAGTAGCTTGAGTGGCTAACTTCTTGTATACTATCCGCACCGCACGCCTGGCTCACAGTCACAACAAACACACCGGCTAAAGTGGGCGTAACGTTTCCTGCATGCCTCTACATGACAGCCAATCACCAGCCGTATTAGAGCGCGGCGTGCAAGCATGTCGCATGCTTATAGGCTCAATGACGCTGTTTTGTTTTGGTATCGAAAATTGGTATCGATTGACAAGGGAGGCTTCGATACCCCTTAGTATCGATGTTTCCATTTCGGTGCCAAGTAAGTATCGAAACTCGATACCCAGCCCTAGCTCCATGTACAAGTACCTCTCCGCTCAATGTACAAGTACCTCTCCGCTCAATGTACAAGTACCTCTCCGCTCCATGTACAAGTACCTCTCCGCTCCATGTACAAGTACCTCTCCGCTCCATGTACAAGTACCTCTCCGCTCCATGTACAAGTACATCTCTGCTCCATGTACAAGTACCTCTCCGCTCAATGTACAAGTACATCTCCGCTCCATGTACAAGTACCTCTCCGCTCCATGTACAAGTACATCTCCGCTCCATGTACAAGTACCTCTCCGCTCCATGTACAAGTACCTCTCCGCTCAATGTACAAGTACATCTCCGCTCCATGTACAAGTACCTCTCCGCTCCATGTACAAGTACCTCTCCGCTCCATGTACAAGTACCTCTCCGCTCAATGTACAAGTGTCGACAGTACCTCTCCGCTCCATGTACAAGTACCTCTCCGCTCCATGTACAAGTACCTCTCCGCTCAATGTACAAGTGTCGACAGTACCTCTCCGCTCCATCTACAAGTACCTCTCCGCTCAATGTACAAGTACCTCTCCGCTGAATGTACAAGTACCTCTCCGCTCCATGTACAAGTACCTCTCCGCTCCATGTACAAATACCTCTCCGCTCCATGTACAAGTACCTCTCCGCTCCATGTACAAGCACCTCTCCGCTACATGTACAAGTACCTCTCCGCTCCATGTACAAGTACCTCTCCGCTCCATGTACAAGTACCTCTCCGCTCAATGTACAAGTACCTCTCCGCTCCATGTACAAATACCTCTCCGCTCCATGTACAAATACCTCTCCGCTCCATGTACAAGTACCTCTCCGCTCCATGTACCAGTACCTCTCCGCTCAATGTACAAGTACATCTCCGCTCAATGTACAAGTACATCTCCGCTCAATGTACAAGTACGTCTCCGCTCAATGTACAAGTACCTCTCCGCTCAATGTACAAGTACCTCTCCGCTCCATGTACAAGTACCTCTCCGCTCAATGTACAAGTACATCTCCGCTCAATGTACAAGTACATCTCCGCTCAATGTACAAGTACGTCTCCGCTCAATGTACAAGTACCTCTCCGCTCAATGTACAAGTACCTCTCCGCTCCATGTACAAGTACCTCTCCGCTCAATGTACAAGTACATCTCCGCTCCATGTACCAGTACCTCTCCGCTCAATGTACAAGTACCTCTCCGCTCAATGTACAAGTACATCTCCGCTCCATGTACAAGTACGTCTCCGCTCAATGTATAAGTACCTCTCCGCTCCATGTACAAGTACCTCTCCGCTCAATGTACAAGTACATCTCCGCTCCATGTACAAGTACATCTCCGCTCCATGTACAAGTACCTCTCCGCTCCATGTACAAGTACCTCTCCGCTCCATGTACAAGTACATCTCCGCTCCATGTACAAGTACCTCTCCGCTCAATGTACAAGTACATCTCCGCTCCATGTACAAGTACATCTCCACTCCATGTACAAGTACCTCTCCGCTCAATGTACAAGTACATCTCCGCTCCATGTACCAGTACCTCTCCGCTCAATGTACAAGTACATCTCCACTCCATGTACAAGTACCTCTCCGCTCAATGTACAAGTACATCTCCGCTCCATGTACCAGTACCTCTCCGCTCAATGTACAAGTACATCTCCACTCCATGTACAAGTACCTCTCCGCTCAATGTACAAGTACATCTCCGCTCCATGTACCAGTACCTCTCCGCTCAATGTACAAGTACATCTCCGCTCCATGTACAAGTACCTCTCCGCTCAATGTACAAGTACCTCTCCGCTCAATGTACAAGTACATCTCCGCTCCATGTACCAGTACCTCTCCGCTCAATGTACAAGTACATCTGCGCTCCATGTAGGGCTGGGTATCGTTCAAAATTTTTCGATATCGATACCGTTTCGATACTTGGATTTCGATACCGGTTCCTGAACGATACTTTTTTCGATACCAATTTTTAGAAAAATCCATTTTAACAAAAATAAAACTGCATTACACATTGAAATTATTTTACAAATCTTTAGTTTCCCCCCATCTTAAGTTTTACAGCAGAAAAAAATAAAACCTACTGTATTTAACATAACTTTAAGTTCTCTAAACGTATTGCCGTCCCTACAAAAAATATTGGAGTACTACAAAGGAAAGAAATGTAGCTAAAACAAATAAATCAGTGGAATAGTTTTCAGTGCAAAACAGAGAGTTGCAAATCAGGGTTTAATGCTCACTGATGCAACAGAACTCTATTATTGTACAAACTGATGAGATGGCTCCACTTCATGCATGGAAGACTAGTTGAGCATTGACTAGCCTATCAATATAGCCTTATATGCCACAAAGTGAATCGCATTTATATTCAACAAACTATCATGACATCAGCGTTTGTTAACGAGTTGCTAAAAATACATGGGCGATAACTGCCCGCTTGCACATAACGCTAATTAATTAAACATTAACGCTAGCGTTGCAGATCAGTGTGCTCACTGCTGCAACAGAACGTCATTCTTGTCAAATCTGACGAGACAGCTCAACTTCACTGACTAGCCAATCAATATAAATGAATCGCATTTACATTCAACAAACTATCATGACATCAGCGTTTGTTAACGAGTTGCTAAAAATACACAATGCCCGCTTGCGCATAACGTTACGGCGGCAATTAATTAAACGATCTAATGCTACAACTCACAGCCAGATGCATGGATTTGTCAGACTGAGGGATCTGATAACCGCTAACTTGCGGTAAGCTGAGCTGACCCACCTCTCAATTATTTCTCTTGTCTGTGGAAACCAGTCCGTGTTGTTTCTGTTTCTTTTCCTGCTTTTCATCATCTTCGCCATATGGTAATCCAGGATAGGAGTAGCTTGAGTGGCTAACTTCTTGTATACTATCCGCACCGCACGCCTGGCTCACAGTCACAACAAACACACCGGCTAAAGTGGGCGTAACGTTTCCTGCATGCCTCTACATGACAGCCAATCACCAGCCGTATTAGAGCGCGGCGTGCAAGCATGTCGCATGCTTATAGGCTCAATGACGCTGTTTTGTTTTGGTATCGAAAATTGGTATCGATTGACAAGGGAGGCTTCGATACCCCTTAGTATCGATGTTTCCATTTCGGTGCCAAGTAAGTATCGAAACTCGATACCCAGCCCTAGCTCCATGTACAAGTACCTCTCCGCTCAATGTACAAGTACCTCTCCGCTCAATGTACAAGTACCTCTCCGCTCCATGTACAAGTACCTCTCCGCTCCATGTACAAGTACCTCTCCGCTCCATGTACAAGTACCTCTCCGCTCCATGTACAAGTACATCTCTGCTCCATGTACAAGTACCTCTCCGCTCAATGTACAAGTACATCTCCGCTCCATGTACAAGTACCTCTCCGCTCCATGTACAAGTACATCTCCGCTCCATGTACAAGTACCTCTCCGCTCCATGTACAAGTACCTCTCCGCTCAATGTACAAGTACATCTCCGCTCCATGTACAAGTACCTCTCCGCTCCATGTACAAGTACCTCTCCGCTCCATGTACAAGTACCTCTCCGCTCAATGTACAAGTGTCGACAGTACCTCTCCGCTCCATGTACAAGTACCTCTCCGCTCCATGTACAAGTACCTCTCCGCTCAATGTACAAGTGTCGACAGTACCTCTCCGCTCCATCTACAAGTACCTCTCCGCTCAATGTACAAGTACCTCTCCGCTGAATGTACAAGTACCTCTCCGCTCCATGTACAAGTACCTCTCCGCTCCATGTACAAATACCTCTCCGCTCCATGTACAAGTACCTCTCCGCTCCATGTACAAGCACCTCTCCGCTACATGTACAAGTACCTCTCCGCTCCATGTACAAGTACCTCTCCGCTCCATGTACAAGTACCTCTCCGCTCAATGTACAAGTACCTCTCCGCTCCATGTACAAATACCTCTCCGCTCCATGTACAAATACCTCTCCGCTCCATGTACAAGTACCTCTCCGCTCCATGTACCAGTACCTCTCCGCTCAATGTACAAGTACATCTCCGCTCAATGTACAAGTACATCTCCGCTCAATGTACAAGTACGTCTTCGCTCAATGTACAAGTACCTCTCCGCTCAATGTACAAGTACCTCTCCGCTCCATGTACAAGTACCTCTCCGCTCAATGTACAAGTACATCTCCGCTCAATGTACAAGTACATCTCCGCTCAATGTACAAGTACGTCTCCGCTCAATGTACAAGTACCTCTCCGCTCAATGTACAAGTACCTCTCCGCTCCATGTACAAGTACCTCTCCGCTCAATGTACAAGTACATCTCCGCTCCATGTACCAGTACCTCTCCGCTCAATGTACAAGTACCTCTCCGCTCAATGTACAAGTACATCTCCGCTCCATGTACAAGTACGTCTCCGCTCAATGTATAAGTACCTCTCCGCTCCATGTACAAGTACCTCTCCGCTCAATGTACAAGTACATCTCCGCTCCATGTACAAGTACATCTCCGCTCCATGTACAAGTACCTCTCCGCTCCATGTACAAGTACCTCTCCGCTCCATGTACAAGTACATCTCCGCTCCATGTACAAGTACCTCTCCGCTCAATGTACAAGTACATCTCCGCTCCATGTACAAGTACATCTCCACTCCATGTACAAGTACCTCTCCGCTCAATGTACAAGTACATCTCCGCTCCATGTACCAGTACCTCTCCGCTCAATGTACAAGTACATCTCCACTCCATGTACAAGTACCTCTCCGCTCAATGTACAAGTACATCTCCGCTCCATGTACCAGTACCTCTCCGCTCAATGTACAAGTACATCTCCACTCCATGTACAAGTACCTCTCCGCTCAATGTACAAGTACATCTCCGCTCCATGTACCAGTACCTCTCCGCTCAATGTACAAGTACATCTCCGCTCCATGTACAAGTACCTCTCCGCTCAATGTACAAGTACCTCTCCGCTCAATGTACAAGTACATCTCTGCTCCATGTACCAGTACCTCTCCGCTCAATGTACAAGTACATCTGCGCTCCATGTAGGGCTGGGTATCGTTCAAAATTTTTCGATATCGATACCGTTTCGATACTTGGATTTCGATACCGGTTCCTGAACGATACTTTTTTCGATACCAATTTTTAGAAAAATCCATTTTAACAAAAATAAAACTGCATTACACATTGAAATTATTTTACAAATCTTTAGTTTCCCCCCATCTTAAGTTTTACAGCAGAAAAAAATAAAACCTACTGTATTTAACATAACTTTAAGTTCTCTAAACGTATTGCCGTCCCTACAAAAAATATTGGAGTACTACAAAGGAAAGAAATGTAGCTAAAACAAATAAATCAGTGGAATAGTTTTCAGTGCAAAACAGAGAGTTGCAAATCAGGGTTTAATGCTCACTGATGCAACAGAACTCTATTCTTGTACAAACTGATGAGATGGCTCCACTTCATGCATGGAAGACTAGTTGAGCATTGACTAGCCTATCAATATAGCCTTATATGCCACAAAGTGAATCGCATTTATATTCAACAAACTATCATGACATCAGCGTTTGTTAACGAGTTGCTAAAAATACATGGGCGATAACTGCCCGCTTGCACATAGCGCTAATTAATTAAACATTAACGCTAGCGTTGCAGATCAGTGTGCTCACTGCTGCAACAGAACGTCATTCTTGTCAAATCTGACGAGACAGCTCAACTTCACTGACTAGCCAATCAATATAAATGAATCGCATTTACATTCAACAAACTATCATGACATCAGCGTTTGTTAACGAGTTGCTAAAAATACACAATGCCCGCTTGCGCATAACGTTACGGTGGCAATTAATTAAACGATCTAATGCTACAACTCACAGCCAGATGCATGGATTTGTCAGACTGAGGGATCTGATAACCGCTAACTTGCGGTAAGCTGAGCTGACCCACCTCTCAATTATTTCTCTTGTCTGTGGAAACCAGTCCGTGTTGTTTCTGTTTCTTTTCCTGCTTTTCATCATCTTCGCCATATGGTAATCCAGGATAGGAGTAGCTTGAGTGGCTAACTTCTTGTATACTATCCGCACCGCACGCCTGGCTCACAGTCACAACAAACACACCGGCTAAAGTGGGCGTAACGTTTCCTGCATGCCTCTACATGACAGCCAATCACCAGCCGTATTAGAGCGCGGCGTGCAAGCATGTCGCATGCTTATAGGCTCAATGACGCTGTTTTGTTTTGGTATCGAAAATTGGTATCGATTGACAAGGGAGGCTTCGATACCCCTTAGTATCGATGTTTCCATTTCGGTGCCAAGTAAGTATCGAAACTCGATACCCAGCCCTAGCTCCATGTACAAGTACCTCTCCGCTCAATGTACAAGTACCTCTCCGCTCAATGTACAAGTACCTCTCCGCTCCATGTACAAGTACCTCTCCGCTCCATGTACAAGTACCTCTCCGCTCCATGTACAAGTACCTCTCCGCTCCATGTACAAGTACATCTCTGCTCCATGTACAAGTACCTCTCCGCTCAATGTACAAGTACATCTCCGCTCCATGTACAAGTACCTCTCCGCTCCATGTACAAGTACATCTCCGCTCCATGTACAAGTACCTCTCCGCTCCATGTACAAGTACCTCTCCGCTCAATGTACAAGTACATCTCCGCTCCATGTACAAGTACCTCTCCGCTCCATGTACAAGTACATCTCCGCTCCATGTACAAGTACCTCTCCGCTCAATGTACAAGTACATCTCCGCTCCATGTACAAGTACATCTCCACTCCATGTACAAGTACCTCTCCGCTCAATGTACAAGTACATCTCCGCTCCATGTACCAGTACCTCTCCGCTCAATGTACAAGTACATCTCCACTCCATGTACAAGTACCTCTCCGCTCAATGTACAAGTACATCTCCGCTCCATGTACCAGTACCTCTCCGCTCAATGTACAAGTACATCTCCACTCCATGTACAAGTACCTCTCCGCTCAATGTACAAGTACATCTCCGCTCCATGTACCAGTACCTCTCCGCTCAATGTACAAGTACCTCTCCGCTCAATGTACAAGTACATCTCCGCTCCATGTACCAGTACCTCTCCGCGCAATGTACAAGTACATCTGCGCTCCATGTAGGGCTGGGTATCGTTCAAAATTTTTCGATATCGATACCGTTTCGATACTTGGATTTCGATACCGGTTCCTGAACGATACTTTTTTCGATACCAATTTTTAGAAAAATCCATTTTAACAAAAATAAAACTGCATTACACATTGAAATTATTTTACAAATCTTTAGTTTCCCCCCATCTTAAGTTTTACAGCAGAAAAAAATAAAACCTACTGTATTTAACATAACTTTAAGTTCTCTAAACGTATTGCCGTCCCTACAAAAAATATTGGAGTACTACAAAGGAAAGAAATGTAGCTAAAACAAATAAATCAGTGGAATAGTTTTCAGTGCAAAACAGAGAGTTGCAAATCAGGGTTTAATGCTCACTGATGCAACATAACTCTATTCTTGTACAAACTGATGAGATGGCTCCACTTCATGCATGGAAGACTAGTTGAGCATTGACTAGCCTATCAATATAGCCTTATATGCCACAAAGTGAATCGCATTTATATTCAACAAACTATCATGACATCAGCGTTTGTTAACGAGTTGCTAAAAATACATGGGCGATAACTGCCCGCTTGCACATAACGCTAATTAATTAAACATTAACGCTAGCGTTGCAGATCAGTGTGCTCACTGCTCCAACAGAACGTCATTCTTGTCAAATCTGACGAGACAGCTCAACTTCACTGACTAGCCAATCAATATAAATGAATCGCATTTACATTCAACAAACTATCATGACATCAGCGTTTGTTAACGAGTTGCTAAAAATACACAATGCCCGCTTGCGCATAACGTTACGGCGGCAATTAATTAAACGATCTAATGCTACAACTCACAGCCAGATGCATGGATTTGTCAGACTGAGGGATCTGATAACCGCTAACTTGCGGTAAGCTGAGCTGACCCACCTCTCAATTATTTCTCTTGTCTGTGGAAACCAGTCCGTGTTGTTTCTGTTTCTTTTCCTGCTTTTCATCATCTTCGCCATATGGTAATCCAGGATAGGAGTAGCTTGAGTGGCTAACTTCTTGTATACTATCCGCACCGCACGCCTGGCTCACAGTCACAACAAACACACCGGCTAAAGTGGGCGTAACGTTTCCTGCATGCCTCTACATGACAGCCAATCACCAGCCGTATTAGAGCGCGGTGTGCAAGCATGTCGCATGCTTATAGGCTCAATGACGCTGTTTTGTTTTGGTATCGAAAATTGGTATCGATTGACAAGGGAGGCTTCGATACCCCTTAGTATCGATGTTTCCATTTCGGTGCCAAGTAAGTATCGAAACTCGATACCCAGCCCTAGCTCCATGTACAAGTACCTCTCCGCTCAATGTACAAGTACCTCTCCGCTCAATGTACAAGTACCTCTCCGCTCCATGTACAAGTACCTCTCCGCTCCATGTACAAGTACCTCTCCGCTCCATGTACAAGTACCTCTCCGCTCCATGTACAAGTACATCTCTGCTCCATGTACAAGTACCTCTCCGCTCAATGTACAAGTACATCTCCGCTCCATGTACAAGTACCTCTCCGCTCCATGTACAAGTACATCTCCGCTCCATGTACAAGTACCTCTCCGCTCCATGTACAAGTACCTCTCCGCTCAATGTACAAGTACATCTCCGCTCCATGTACAAGTACCTCTCCGCTCCATGTACAAGTACATCTCCGCTCCATGTACAAGTACCTCTCCGCTCAATGTACAAGTACATCTCCGCTCCATGTACAAGTACATCTCCACTCCATGTACAAGTACCTCTCCGCTCAATGTACAAGTACATCTCCGCTCCATGTACCAGTACCTCTCCGCTCAATGTACAAGTACATCTCCACTCCATGTACAAGTACCTCTCCGCTCAATGTACAAGTACATCTCCGCTCCATGTACCAGTACCTCTCCGCTCAATGTACAAGTACATCTCCACTCCATGTACAAGTACCTCTCCGCTCAATGTACAAGTACATCTCCGCTCCATGTACCAGTACCTCTCCGCTCAATGTACAAGTACCTCTCCGCTCAATGTACAAGTACATCTCCGCTCCATGTACCAGTACCTCTCCGCTCAATGTACAAGTACATCTGCGCTCCATGTAGGGCTGGGTATCGTTCAAAATTTTTCGATATCGATACCGTTTCGATACTTGGATTTCGATACCGGTTCCTGAACGATACTTTTTTCGATACCAATTTTTAGAAAAATCCATTTTAACAAAAATAAAACTGCATTACACATTGAAATTATTTTACAAATCTTTAGTTTCCCCCCATCTTAAGTTTTACAGCAGAAAAAAATAAAACCTACTGTATTTAACATAACTTTAAGTTCTCTAAACGTATTGCCGTCCCTACAAAAAATATTGGAGTACTACAAAGGAAAGAAATGTAGCTAAAACAAATAAATCAGTGGAATAGTTTTCAGTGCAAAACAGAGAGTTGCAAATCAGGGTTTAATGCTCACTGATGCAACAGAACTCTATTCTTGTACAAACTGATGAGATGGCTCCACTTCATGCATGGAAGACTAGTTGAGCATTGACTAGCCTATCAATATAGCCTTATATGCCACAAAGTGAATCGCATTTATATTCAACAAACTATCATGACATCAGCGTTTGTTAACGAGTTGCTAAAAATACATGGGCGATAACTGCCCGCTTGCACATAACGCTAATTAATTAAACATTAACGCTAGCGTTGCAGATCAGTGTGCTCACTGCTGCAACAGAACGTCATTCTTGTCAAATCTGACGAGACAGCTCAACTTCACTGACTAGCCAATCAATATAAATGAATCGCATTTACATTCAACAAACTATCATGACATCAGCGTTTGTTAACGAGTTGCTAAAAATACACAATGCCCGCTTGCGCATAACGTTACGGCGGCAATTAATTAAACGATCTAATGCTACAACTCACAGCCAGATGCATGGATTTGTCAGACTGAGGGATCTGATAACCGCTAACTTGCGGTAAGCTGAGCTGACCCACCTCTCAATTATTTCTCTTGTCTGTGGAAACCAGTCCGTGTTGTTTCTGTTTCTTTTCCTGCTTTTCATCATCTTCGCCATATGGTAATCCAGGATAGGAGTAGCTTGAGTGGCTAACTTCTTGTATACTATCCGCACCGCACGCCTGGCTCACAGTCACAACAAACACACCGGCTAAAGTGGGCGTAACGTTTCCTGCATGCCTCTACATGACAGCCAATCACCAGCCGTATTAGAGCGCGGCGTGCAAGCATGTCGCATGCTTATAGGCTCAATGACGCTGTTTTGTTTTGGTATCGAAAATTGGTATCGATTGACAAGGGAGGCTTCGATACCCCTTAGTATCGATGTTTCCATTTCGGTGCCAAGTAAGTATCGAAACTCGATACCCAGCCCTAGCTCCATGTACAAGTACCTCTCCGCTCAATGTACAAGTACCTCTCCGCTCAATGTACAAGTACCTCTCCGCTCCATGTACAAGTACCTCTCCGCTCCATGTACAAGTACCTCTCCGCTCCATGTACAAGTACCTCTCCGCTCCATGTACAAGTACATCTCTGCTCCATGTACAAGTACCTCTCCGCTCAATGTACAAGTACATCTCCGCTCCATGTACAAGTACCTCTCCGCTCCATGTACAAGTACATCTCCGCTCCATGTACAAGTACCTCTCCGCTCCATGTACAAGTACCTCTCCGCTCAATGTACAAGTACATCTCCGCTCCATGTACAAGTACCTCTCCGCTCCATGTACAAGTACATCTCCGCTCCATGTACAAGTACCTCTCCGCTCAATGTACAAGTACATCTCCGCTCCATGTACAAGTACATCTCCACTCCATGTACAAGTACCTCTCCGCTCAATGTACAAGTACATCTCCGCTCCATGTACCAGTACCTCTCCGCTCAATGTACAAGTACATCTCCACTCCATGTACAAGTACCTCTCCGCTCAATGTACAAGTACATCTCCGCTCCATGTACCAGTACCTCTCCGCTCAATGTACAAGTACATCTCCACTCCATGTACAAGTACCTCTCCGCTCAATGTACAAGTACATCTCCGCTCCATGTACCAGTACCTCTCCGCTCAATGTACAAGTACATCTCCGCTCCATGTACAAGTACCTCTCCGCTCAATGTACCAGTACCTCTCCGCTCAATGTACAAGTACATATGCGCTCCATGTAGGGCTGGGTATCGTTCAAAATTTTTCGATATCGATACCGTTTCGATACTTGGATTTCGATACCGGTTCCTGAACAATACTTTTTTCGATACCAATTTTTAGAAAAATCCATTTTAACAAAAATAAAACTGCATTACACATTGAAATTATTTTACAAATCTTTAGTTTCCCCCCATCTTAAGTTTTACAGCAGAAAAAAATAAAACCTACTGTATTTAACATAACTTTAAGTTCTCTAAACGTATTGCCGTCCCTACAAAAAATATTGGAGTACTACAAAGGAAAGAAATGTAGCTAAAACAAATAAATCAGTGGAATAGTTTTCAGTGCAAAACAGAGAGTTGCAAATCAGGGTTTAATGCTCACTGATGCAACAGAACTCTATTCTTGTACAAACTGATGAGATGGCTCCACTTCATGCATGGAAGACTAGTTGAGCATTGACTAGCCTATCAATATAGCCTTATATGCCACAAAGTGAATCGCATTTATATTCAACAAACTATCATGACATCAGCGTTTGTTAACGAGTTGCTAAAAATACATGGGCGATAACTGCCCGCTTGCACATAACGCTAATTAATTAAACATTAACGCTAGCGTTGCAGATCAGTGTGCTCACTGCTGCAACAGAACGTCATTCTTGTCAAATCTGACGAGACAGCTCAACTTCACTGACTAGCCAATCAATATAAATGAATCGCATTTACATTCAACAAACTATCATGACATCAGCGTTTGTTAACGAGTTGCTAAAAATACACAATGCCCGCTTGCGCATAACGTTACGGCGGCAATTAATTAAACGATCTAATGCTACAACTCACAGCCAGATGCATGGATTTGTCAGACTGAGGGATCTGATAACCGCTAACTTGCGGTAAGCTGAGCTGACCCACCTCTCAATTATTTCTCTTGTCTGTGGAAACCAGTCCGTGTTGTTTCTGTTTCTTTTCCTGCTTTTCATCATCTTCGCCATATGGTAATCCAGGATAGGAGTAGCTTGAGTGGCTAACTTCTTGTATACTATCCGCACCGCACGCCTGGCTCACAGTCACAACAAACACACCGGCTAAAGTGGGCGTAACGTTTCCTGCATGCCTCTACATGACAGCCAATCACCAGCCGTATTAGAGCGCGGCGTGCAAGCATGTCGCATGCTTATAGGCTCAATGACGCTGTTTTGTTTTGGTATCGAAAATTGGTATCGATTGACAAGGGAGGCTTCGATACCCCTTAGTATCGATGTTTCCATTTCGGTGCCAAGTAAGTATCGAAACTCGATACCCAGCCCTAGCTCCATGTACAAGTACCTCTCCGCTCAATGTACAAGTACCTCTCCGCTCAATGTACAAGTACCTCTCCGCTCCATGTACAAGTACCTCTCCGCTCCATGTACAAGTACCTCTCCGCTCCATGTACAAGTACCTCTCCGCTCCATGTACAAGTACATCTCTGCTCCATGTACAAGTACCTCTCCGCTCAATGTACAAGTACATCTCCGCTCCATGGACAAGTACCTCTCCGCTCCATGTACAAGTACATCTCCGCTCCATGTACAAGTACCTCTCCGCTCCATGTACAAGTACCTCTCCGCTCAATGTACAAGTACATCTCCGCTCCATGTACAAGTACCTCTCCGCTCCATGTACAAGTACATCTCCGCTCCATGTACAAGTACCTCTCCGCTCAATGTACAAGTACATCTCCGCTCCATGTACAAGTACATCTCCACTCCATGTACAAGTACCTCTCCGCTCAATGTACAAGTACATCTCCGCTCCATGTACCAGTACCTCTCCGCTCAATGTACAAGTACATCTCCACTCCATGTACAAGTACCTCTCCGCTCAATGTACAAGTACATCTCCGCTCCATGTACCAGTACCTCTCCGCTCAATGTACAAGTACATCTCCACTCCATGTACAAGTACCTCTCCGCTCAATGTACAAGTACATCTCCGCTCCATGTACCAGTACCTCTCCGCTCAATGTACAAGTACATCTCCGCTCCATGTACAAGTACCTCTCCGCTCAATGTACAAGTACCTCTCCGCTCAATGTACAAGTACATCTCCGCTCCATGTACCAGTACCTCTCCGCTCAATGTACAAGTACATCTGCGCTCCATGTAGGGCTGGGTATCGTTCAAAAATTTTCGATATCGATACCGTTTCGATACTTGGATTTCGATACCGGTTCCTGAACGATACTTTTTTCGATACCAATTTTTAGAAAAATCCATTTTAACAAAAATAAAACTGCATTACACATTGAAATTATTTTACAAATCTTTAGTTTCCCCCCATCTTAAGTTTTACAGCAGAAAAAAATAAAACCTACTGTATTTAACATAACTTTAAGTTCTCTAAACGTATTGCCGTCCCTACAAAAAATATTGGAGTACTACAAAGGAAAGAAATGTAGCTAAAACAAATAAATCAGTGGAATAGTTTTCAGTGCAAAACAGAGAGTTGCAAATCAGGGTTTAATGCTCACTGATGCAACAGAACTCTATTCTTGTACAAACTGATGAGATGGCTCCACTTCATGCATGGAAGACTAGTTGAGCATTGACTAGCCTATCAATATAGCCTTATATGCCACAAAGTGAATCGCATTTATATTCAACAAACTATCATGACATCAGCGTTTGTTAACGAGTTGCTAAAAATACATGGGCGATAACTGCCCGCTTGCACATAACGCTAATTAATTAAACATTAACGCTAGCGTTGCAGATCAGTGTGCTCACTGCTGCAACAGAACGTCATTCTTGTCAAATCTGACGAGACAGCTCAACTTCACTGACTAGCCAATCAATATAAATGAATCGCATTTACATTCAACAAACTATCATGACATCAGCGTTTGTTAACGAGTTGCTAAAAATACACAATGCCCGCTTGCGCATAACGTTACGGCGGCAATTAATTAAACGATCTAATGCTACAACTCACAGCCAGATGCATGGATTTGTCAGACTGAGGGATCTGATAACCGCTAACTTGCGGTAAGCTGAGCTGACCCACCTCTCAATTATTTCTCTTGTCTGTGGAAACCAGTCCGTGTTGTTTCTGTTTCTTTTCCTGCTTTTCATCATCTTCGCCATATGGTAATCCAGGATAGGAGTAGCTTGAGTGGCTAACTTCTTGTATACTATCCGCACCGCACGCCTGGCTCACAGTCACAACAAACACACCGGCTAAAGTGGGCGTAACGTTTCCTGCATGCCTCTACATGACAGCCAATCACCAGCCGTATTAGAGCGCGGCGTGCAAGCATGTCGCATGCTTATAGGCTCAATGACGCTGTTTTGTTTTGGTATCGATTGACAAGGGAGGCTTCGATACCCCTTAGTATCGATGTTTCCATTTCGGTGCCAAGTAAGTATCGAAACTCGATACCCAGCCCTAGCTCCATGTACAAGTACCTCTCCGCTCAATGTACAAGTACCTCTCCGCTCCATGTACAAGTACCTCTCCGCTCCATGTACAAGTACCTCTCCGCTCCATGTACAAGTACCTCTCCGCTCCATGTACAAGTACATCTCTGCTCCATGTACAAGTACCTCTCCGCTCAATGTACAAGTACATCTCCGCTCCATGTACAAGTACCTCTCCGCTCCATGTACAAGTACATCTCCGCTCCATGTACAAGTACCTCTCCGCTCCATGTACAAGTACCTCAACGCTCAATGTACAAGTACATCTCCGCTCCATGTACAAGTACATCTCTGCTCCATGTACAAGTACCTCTCCGCTCAATGTACAAGTACATCTCCGCTCCATGTACAAGTACCTCTCCGCTCCATGTACAAGTACCTCTCCGCTCCATGTACAAGTACCTCTCCGCTCCATGTACAAGTACCTCTCCGCTCCATGTACAAGTACCTCTCCGCTCAATGTCAAGTGTCGACAGTACCTCTCCGCTCCATGTACAAATACCTCTCCGCTCTCATGTACAAGTACCTCTCCGCTCCATGTACAAGTACCTCTCCGCTCAATGTCAAGTGTCGACAGTACCTCTCCGCTCCATGTACAAATACCTCTCCGCTCCATGTACAAGTACCTCTCCGCTCTCATGTACAAGTACCTCTCCGCTCCATGTACAAGTAGCTCTCCGCTCAATGTACAAGTGTCGACAGTACCTTTCCGCTCCATGTACAAATACCTCTCCGCTCTCATGTACAAGTACCTCTCCGCTCCATGTACAAGTACCTCTCCGCTCAATGTACAAATACCTCTCCGCTCCATGTATAAGTACCTCTCCGCTCTATGTACAAGTACCTCTCCGCTCCATGTACAAGTACCTCTCCGCTCAATGTACAAATACCTCTCCGCTCCATGTACAAGTAGCTCTCCGCTGAATGTACAAGTGTCGACAGTACCTCTCCGCTCAATGTACAAGTACCTCTCCGCTCAATGTACAAATACCTCTCCGCTCCATGTACAAGTACCTCTCCGCTCAATGTCAAGTATCGACAGTACCTCTCCGCTCCATGTACAAGTACCTCTCCGCTGAATGTACAAGTGTCGACAGTACCTCTCCGCTCAATGTACAAGTACCTCTCCGCTCCATGTACAAGTACCTCTCCGCTCTCATGTACAAGTACCTCTCCGCTCCATGTACAAGTACCTCTCCGCTCAATGTACAAGTACCTCTGCGCTCCATGTACAAGTACCTCTCCGCTCAATGTACAAGTACCTCTCCGCTCAATGTACAAGTGTCGACAGTACCTCTCCGCTCCATGTACAAGTACCTCTCCGCTCAATGTACAAGTGTCGACAGTACCTCTACGCTCAATGTACAAGTGTCGACAGTACCTCTCCGCTCTCATGTACAAGTACCTCTCCGATCCATGTACAAGTACATCTCCGCTCCATGTACAAGTACATCTCCGCTCAATGTACAAGTACCTCTCCGCTCCATGTACAAGTACCTCTCCGCTCCATGTACAAGTACCTCTCCGCTCCATGTACAAGTACCTCTCCGCTCCATGTACAAGTACCTCTCCGCTCAATGTACAAGTACCTCTCCGCTCCATGTACAAGTACCTCTCCGCTCAATGTACAAGTACCTCTCCGCTCCATGTACAAGTACCTCTCCGCTCCATGTACAAGTACCTCTCCGCTCAATGTACAAGTACCTCTCCGCTCCATGTACAAGTACCTCTCCGCTCCATGTACAAGTACCTCTCCGCTCCATGTACAAGTACCTCTCCGCTCAATGTACAAGTACCTCTCCGCTCCCTGTACAAGTACATCTCCGCTCCATGTACAAGTACCTCTCCGCTCCATGTACAAGTACCTCTCCGCTCAATGTACAAGTGTCGACAGTACCTCTCCGCTCCATGTACAAGTACCTCTCCGCTCCATGTACAAGTACCTCTCCGCTCAATGTACAAGTGTCGACAGTACCTCTCCGCTCCATCTACAAGTACCTCTCCGCTCAATGTACAAGTACCTCTCCGCTGAATGTACAAGTACCTCTCCGCTCCATGTACAAGTACCTCTCCGCTCCATGTACAAATACCTCTCCGCTCCATGTACAAGTACCTCTCCGCTCCATGTACAAGCACCTCTCCGCTACATGTACAAGTACCTCTCCGCTCCATGTACAAGTACCTCTCCGCTCCATGTACAAGTACCTCTCCGCTCAATGTACAAGTACCTCTCCGCTCCATGTATAAATACCTCTCCGCTCCATGTACAAATACCTCTCCGCTCCATGTACAAGTACCTCTCCGCTCCATGTACCAGTACCTCTCCGCTCAATGTACAAGTACATCTCCGCTCAATGTACAAGTACATCTCCGCTCAATGTACAAGTACGTCTCCGCTCAATGTACAAGTACCTCTCCGCTCAATGTACAAGTACCTCTCCGCTCCATGTACAAGTACCTCTCCGCTCAATGTACAAGTACATCTCCGCTCCATGTACCAGTACCTCTCCGCTCAATGTACAAGTACCTCTCCGCTCAATGTACAAGTACATCTCCGCTCCATGTACAAGTACGTCTCCGCTCAATGTATAAGTACCTCTCCGCTCCATGTACAAGTACCTCTCCGCTCCATGTACAAGTACATCTCCGCTCCATGTACAAGTACATCTCCGCTCCATGTACAAGTACCTCTCCGCTCCATGTACAAGTACCTCTCCGCTCCATGTACAAGTACATCTCCGCTCCATGTACAAGTACCTCTCCGCTCAATGTACAAGTACATCTCCGCTCCATGTACAAGTACATCTCCACTCCATGTACAAGTACCTCTCCGCTCAATGTACAAGTACATCTCCGCTCCATGTACCAGTACCTCTCCGCTCAATGTACAAGTACATCTCCACTCCATGTACAAGTACCTCTCCGCTCAATGTACAAGTACATCTCCGCTCCATGTACCAGTACCTCTCCGCTCAATGTACAAGTACATCTCCACTCCATGTACAAGTACCTCTCCGCTCAATGTACAAGTACATCTCCGCTCCATGTACCAGTACCTCTCCGCTCAATGTACAAGTACATCTCCGCTCCATGTACAAGTACCTCTCCGCTCAATGTACAAGTACCTCTCCGCTCAATGTACAAGTACATCTCCGCTCCATGTACCAGTACCTCTCCGCTCAATGTACAAGTACATCTGCGCTCCATGTAGGGCTGGGTATCGTTCAAAATTTTTCGATATCGATACCGTTTCGATACTTGGATTTCGATACCGGTTCCTGAACGATACTTTTTTCGATACCAATTTTTAGAAAAATCCATTTTAACAAAAATAAAACTGCATTACACATTGAAATTATTTTACAAATCTTTAGTTTCCCCCCATCTTAAGTTTTACAGCAGAAAAAAATAAAACCTACTGTATTTAACATAACTTTAAGTTCTCTAAACGTATTGCCGTCCCTACAAAAAATATTGGAGTACTACAAAGGAAAGAAATGTAGCTAAAACAAATAAATCAGTGGAATAGTTTTCAGTGCAAAACAGAGAGTTGCAAATCAGGGTTTAATGCTCACTGATGCAACAGAACTCTATTCTTGTACAAACTGATGAGATGGCTCCACTTCATGCATGGAAGACTAGTTGAGCATTGACTAGCCTATCAATATAGCCTTATATGCCACAAAGTGAATCGCATTTATATTCAACAAACTATCATGACATCAGCGTTTGTTAACGAGTTGCTAAAAATACATGGGCGATAACTGCCCGCTTGCACATAACGCTAATTAATTAAACATTAACGCTAGCGTTGCAGATCAGTGTGCTCACTGCTGCAACAGAACGTCATTCTTGTCAAATCTGACGAGACAGCTCAACTTCACTGACTAGCCAATCAATATAAATGAATCGCATTTACATTCAACAAACTATCATGACATCAGCGTTTGTTAACGAGTTGCTAAAAATACACAATGCCCGCTTGCGCATAACGTTACGGCGGCAATTAATTAAACGATCTAATGCTACAACTCACAGCCAGATGCATGGATTTGTCAGACTGAGGGATCTGATAACCGCTAACTTGCGGTAAGCTGAGCTGACCCACCTCTCAATTATTTCTCTTGTCTGTGGAAACCAGTCCGTGTTGTTTCTGTTTCTTTTCCTGCTTTTCATCATCTTCGCCATATGGTAATCCAGGATAGGAGTAGCTTGAGTGGCTAACTTCTTGTATACTATCCGCACCGCACGCCTGGCTCACAGTCACAACAAACACACCGGCTAAAGTGGGCGTAACGTTTCCTGCATGCCTCTACATGACAGCCAATCACCAGCCGTATTAGAGCGCGGCGTGCAAGCATGTCGCATGCTTATAGGCTCAATGACGCTGTTTTGTTTTGGTATCGAAAATTGGTATCGATTGACAAGGGAGGCTTCGATACCCCTTAGTATCGATGTTTCCATTTCGGTGCCAAGTAAGTATCGAAACTCGATACCCAGCCCTAGCTCCATGTACAAGTACCTCTCCGCTCAATGTACAAGTACCTCTCCGCTCAATGTACAAGTACCTCTCCGCTCCATGTACAAGTACCTCTCCGCTCCATGTACAAGTACCTCTCCGCTCCATGTACAAGTACCTCTCCGCTCCATGTACAAGTACATCTCTGCTCCATGTACAAGTACCTCTCCGCTCAATGTACAAGTACATCTCCGCTCCATGTACAAGTACCTCTCCGCTCCATGTACAAGTACATCTCCGCTCCATGTACAAGTACCTCTCCGCTCCATGTACAAGTACCTCTCCGCTCAATGTACAAGTACATCTCCGCTCCATGTACAAGTACCTCTCCGCTCCATGTACAAGTACATCTCCGCTCCATGTACAAGTACCTCTCCGCTCAATGTACAAGTACATCTCCGCTCCATGTACAAGTACATCTCCACTCCATGTACAAGTACCTCTCCGCTCAATGTACAAGTACATCTCCGCTCCATGTACCAGTACCTCTCCGCTCAATGTACAAGTACATCTCCACTCCATGTACAAGTACCTCTCCGCTCAATGTACAAGTACATCTCCGCTCCATGTACCAGTACCTCTCCGCTCAATGTACAAGTACATCTCCACTCCATGTACAAGTACCTCTCCGCTCAATGTACAAGTACATCTCCGCTCCATGTACCAGTACCTCTCCGCTCAATGTACAAGTACCTCTCCGCTCAATGTACAAGTACATCTCCGCTCCATGTACCAGTACCTCTCCGCTCAATGTACAAGTACATCTGCGCTCCATGTAGGGCTGGGTATCGTTCAAAATTTTTCGATATCGATACCGTTTCGATACTTGGATTTCGATACCGGTTCCTGAACGATACTTTTTTCGATACCAATTTTTAGAAAAATCCATTTTAACAAAAATAAAACTGCATTACACATTGAAATTATTTTACAAATCTTTAGTTTCCCCCCATCTTAAGTTTTACAGCAGAAAAAAATAAAACCTACTGTATTTAACATAACTTTAAGTTCTCTAAACGTATTGCCGTCCCTACAAAAAATATTGGAGTACTACAAAGGAAAGAAATGTAGCTAAAACAAATAAATCAGTGGAATAGTTTTCAGTGCAAAACAGAGAGTTGCAAATCAGGGTTTAATGCTCACTGATGCAACATAACTCTATTCTTGTACAAACTGATGAGATGGCTCCACTTCATGCATGGAAGACTAGTTGAGCATTGACTAGCCTATCAATATAGCCTTATATGCCACAAAGTGAATCGCATTTATATTCAACAAACTATCATGACATCAGCGTTTGTTAACGAGTTGCTAAAAATACATGGGCGATAACTGCCCGCTTGCACATAACGCTAATTAATTAAACATTAACGCTAGCGTTGCAGATCAGTGTGCTCACTGCTGCAACAGAACGTCATTCTTGTCAAATCTGACGAGACAGCTCAACTTCACTGACTAGCCAATCAATATAAATGAATCGCATTTACATTCAACAAACTATCATGACATCAGCGTTTGTTAACGAGTTGCTAAAAATACACAATGCCCGCTTGCGCATAACGTTACGGCGGCAATTAATTAAACGATCTAATGCTACAACTCACAGCCAGATGCATGGATTTGTCAGACTGAGGGATCTGATAACCGCTAACTTGCGGTAAGCTGAGCTGACCCACCTCTCAATTATTTATCTTGTCTGTGGAAACCAGTCCGTGTTGTTTCTGTTTCTTTTCCTGCTTTTCATCATCTTCGCCATATGGTAATCCAGGATAGGAGTAGCTTGAGTGGCTAACTTCTTGTATACTATCCGCACCGCACGCCTGGCTCACAGTCACAACAAACACACCGGCTAAAGTGGGCGTAACGTTTCCTGCATGCCTCTACATGACAGCCAATCACCAGCCGTATTAGAGCGCGGCGTGCAAGCATGTCGCATGCTTATAGGCTCAATGACGCTGTTTTGTTTTGGTATCGAAAATTGGTATCGATTGACAAGGGAGGCTTCGATACCCCTTAGTATCGATGTTTCCATTTCGGTGCCAAGTAAGTATCGAAACTCGATACCCAGCCCTAGCTCCATGTACAAGTACCTCTCCGCTCAATGTACAAGTACCTCTCCGCTCAATGTACAAGTACCTCTCCGCTCCATGTACAAGTACCTCTCCGCTCCATGTACAAGTACCTCTCCGCTCCATGTACAAGTACCTCTCCGCTCCATGTACAAGTACATCTCTGCTCCATGTACAAGTACCTCTCCGCTCAATGTACAAGTACATCTCCGCTCCATGTACAAGTACCTCTCCGCTCCATGTACAAGTACATCTCCGCTCCATGTACAAGTACCTCTCCGCTCCATGTACAAGTACCTCTCCGCTCAATGTACAAGTACATCTCCGCTCCATGTACAAGTACCTCTCCGCTCCATGTACAAGTACATCTCCGCTCCATGTACAAGTACCTCTCCGCTCAATGTACAAGTACATCTCCGCTCCATGTACAAGTACATCTCCACTCCATGTACAAGTACCTCTCCGCTCAATGTACAAGTACATCTCCGCTCCATGTACCAGTACCTCTCCGCTCAATGTACAAGTACATCTCCACTCCATGTACAAGTACCTCTCCGCTCAATGTACAAGTACATCTCCGCTCCATGTACCAGTACCTCTCCGCTCAATGTACAAGTACATCTCCACTCCATGTACAAGTACCTCTCCGCTCAATGTACAAGTACATCTCCGCTCCATGTACCAGTACCTCTCCGCTCAATGTACAAGTACCTCTCCGCTCAATGTACAAGTACATCTCCGCTCCATGTACCAGTACCTCTCCGCTCAATGTACAAGTACATCTGCGCTCCATGTAGGGCTGGGTATCGTTCAAAATTTTTCGATATCGATACCGTTTCGATACTTGGATTTCGATACCGGTTCCTGAACGATACTTTTTTCGATACCAATTTTTAGAAAAATCCATTTTAACAAAAATAAAACTGCATTACACATTGAAATTATTTTACAAATCTTTAGTTTCCCCCCATCTTAAGTTTTACAGCAGAAAAAAATAAAACCTACTGTATTTAACATAACTTTAAGTTCTCTAAACGTATTGCCGTCCCTACAAAAAATATTGGAGTACTACAAAGGAAAGAAATGTAGCTAAAACAAATAAATCAGTGGAATAGTTTTCAGTGCAAAACAGAGAGTTGCAAATCAGGGTTTAATGCTCACTGATGCAACAGAACTCTATTCTTGTACAAACTGATGAGATGGCTCCACTTCATGCATGGAAGACTAGTTGAGCATTGACTAGCCTATCAATATAGCCTTATATGCCACAAAGTGAATCGCATTTATATTCAACAAACTATCATGACATCAGCGTTTGTTAACGAGTTGCTAAAAATACATGGGCGATAACTGCCCGCTTGCACATAACGCTAATTAATTAAACATTAACGCTAGCGTTGCAGATCAGTGTGCTCACTGCTGCAACAGAACGTCATTCTTGTCAAATCTGACGAGACAGCTCAACTTCACTGACTAGCCAATCAATATAAATGAATCGCATTTACATTCAACAAACTATCATGACATCAGCGTTTGTTAACGAGTTGCTAAAAATACACAATGCCCGCTTGCGCATAACGTTACGGCGGCAATTAATTAAACGATCTAATGCTACAACTCACAGCCAGATGCATGGATTTGTCAGACTGAGGGATCTGATAACCGCTAACTTGCGGTAAGCTGAGCTGACCCACCTCTCAATTATTTCTCTTGTCTGTGGAAACCAGTCCGTGTTGTTTCTGTTTCTTTTCCTGCTTTTCATCATCTTCGCCATATGGTAATCCAGGATAGGAGTAGCTTGAGTGGCTAACTTCTTGTATACTATCCGCACCGCACGCCTGGCTCACAGTCACAACAAACACACCGGCTAAAGTGGGCGTAACGTTTCCTGCATGCCTCTACATGACAGCCAATCACCAGCCGTATTAGAGCGCGGCGTGCAAGCATGTCGCATGCTTATAGGCTCAATGACGCTGTTTTGTTTTGGTATCGAAAATTGGTATCGATTGACAAGGGAGGCTTCGATACCCCTTAGTATCGATGTTTCCATTTCGGTGCCAAGTAAGTATCGAAACTCGATACCCAGCCCTAGCTCCATGTACAAGTACCTCTCCGCTCAATGTACAAGTACCTCTCCGCTCAATGTACAAGTACCTCTCCGCTCCATGTACAAGTACCTCTCCGCTCCATGTACAAGTACCTCTCCGCTCCATGTACAAGTACCTCTCCGCTCCATGTACAAGTACATCTCTGCTCCATGTACAAGTACCTCTCCGCTCAATGTACAAGTACATCTCCGCTCCATGTACAAGTACCTCTCCGCTCCATGTACAAGTACATCTCCGCTCCATGTACAAGTACCTCTCCGCTCCATGTACAAGTACCTCTCCGCTCAATGTACAAGTACATCTCCGCTCCATGTACAAGTACCTCTCCGCTCCATGTACAAGTACATCTCCGCTCCATGTACAAGTACCTCTCCGCTCAATGTACAAGTACATCTCCGCTCCATGTACAAGTACATCTCCACTCCATGTACAAGTACCTCTCCGCTCAATGTACAAGTACATCTCCGCTCCATGTACCAGTACCTCTCCGCTCAATGTACAAGTACATCTCCACTCCATGTACAAGTACCTCTCCGCTCAATGTACAAGTACATCTCCGCTCCATGTACAAGTACCTCTCCGCTCCATGTACAAGTACATCTCCGCTCCATGTACAAGTACCTCTCCGCTCCATGTACAAGTACCTCTCCGCTCAATGTACAAGTACATCTCCGCTCCATGTACAAGTACCTCTCCGCTCCATGTACAAGTACATCTCCGCTCCATGTACAAGTACCTCTCCGCTCAATGTACAAGTACATCTCCGCTCCATGTACAAGTACATCTCCACTCCATGTACAAGTACCTCTCCGCTCAATGTACAAGTACATCTCCGCTCCATGTACCAGTACCTCTCCGCTCAATGTACAAGTACATCTCCACTCCATGTACAAGTACCTCTCCGCTCAATGTACAAGTACATCTCCGCTCCATGTACCAGTACCTCTCCGCTCAATGTACAAGTACATCTCCACTCCATGTACAAGTACCTCTCCGCTCAATGTACAAGTACATCTCCGCTCCATGTACCAGTACCTCTCCGCTCAATGTACAAGTACCTCTCCGCTCAATGTACAAGTACATCTCCGCTCCATGTACCAGTACCTCTCCGCTCAATGTACAAGTACATCTGCGCTCCATGTAGGGCTGGGTATCGTTCAAAATTTTTCGATATCGATACCGTTTCGATACTTGGATTTCGATACCGGTTCCTGAACGATACTTTTTTCGATACCAATTTTTAGAAAAATCCATTTTAACAAAAATAAAACTGCATTACACATTGAAATTATTTTACAAATCTTTAGTTTCCCCCCATCTTAAGTTTTACAGCAGAAAAAAATAAAACCTACTGTATTTAACATAACTTTAAGTTCTCTAAACGTATTGCCGTCCCTACAAAAAATATTGGAGTACTACAAAGGAAAGAAATGTAGCTAAAACAAATAAATCAGTGGAATAGTTTTCAGTGCAAAACAGAGAGTTGCAAATCAGGGTTTAATGCTCACTGATGCAACAGAACTCTATTCTTGTACAAACTGATGAGATGGCTCCACTTCATGCATGGAAGACTAGTTGAGCATTGACTAGCCTATCAATATAGCCTTATATGCCACAAAGTGAATCGCATTTATATTCAACAAACTATCATGACATCAGCGTTTGTTAACGAGTTGCTAAAAATACATGGGCGATAACTGCCCGCTTGCACATAACGCTAATTAATTAAACATTAACGCTAGCGTTGCAGATCAGTGTGCTCACTGCTGCAACAGAACGTCATTCTTGTCAAATCTGACGAGACAGCTCAACTTCACTGACTAGCCAATCAATATAAATGAATCGCATTTACATTCAACAAACTATCATGACATCAGCGTTTGTTAACGAGTTGCTAAAAATACACAATGCCCGCTTGCGCATAACGTTACGGCGGCAATTAATTAAACGATCTAATGCTACAACTCACAGCCAGATGCATGGATTTGTCAGACTGAGGGATCTGATAACCGCTAACTTGCGGTAAGCTGAGCTGACCCACCTCTCAATTATTTCTCTTGTCTGTGGAAACCAGTCCGTGTTGTTTCTGTTTCTTTTCCTGCTTTTCATCATCTTCGCCATATGGTAATCCAGGATAGGAGTAGCTTGAGTGGCTAACTTCTTGTATACTATCCGCACCGCACGCCTGGCTCACAGTCACAACAAACACACCGGCTAAAGTGGGCGTAACGTTTCCTGCATGCCTCTACATGACAGCCAATCACCAGCCGTATTAGAGCGCGGCGTGCAAGCATGTCGCATGCTTATAGGCTCAATGACGCTGTTTTGTTTTGGTATCGAAAATTGGTATCGATTGACAAGGGAGGCTTCGATACCCCTTAGTATCGATGTTTCCATTTCGGTGCCAAGTAAGTATCGAAACTCGATACCCAGCCCTAGCTCCATGTACAAGTACCTCTCCGCTCAATGTACAAGTACCTCTCCGCTCAATGTACAAGTACCTCTCCGCTCCATGTACAAGTACCTCTCCGCTCCATGTACAAGTACCTCTCCGCTCCATGTACAAGTACCTCTCCGCTCCATGTACAAGTACATCTCTGCTCCATGTACAAGTACCTCTCCGCTCAATGTACAAGTACATCTCCGCTCCATGTACAAGTACCTCTCCGCTCCATGTACAAGTACATCTCCGCTCCATGTACAAGTACCTCTCCGCTCCATGTACAAGTACCTCTCCGCTCAATGTACAAGTACATCTCCGCTCCATGTACAAGTACCTCTCCGCTCCATGTACAAGTACATCTCCGCTCCATGTACAAGTACCTCTCCGCTCAATGTACAAGTACATCTCCGCTCCATGTACAAGTACATCTCCACTCCATGTACAAGTACCTCTCCGCTCAATGTACAAGTACATCTCCGCTCCATGTACCAGTACCTCTCCGCTCAATGTACAAGTACATCTCCACTCCATGTACAAGTACCTCTCCGCTCAATGTACAAGTACATCTCCGCTCCATTTGTTTAATGTATTTAATGCCCTGCGCAGTTCGTTTAGCAATAGGCTTTTGATGCCTCGGTGCTCTACTGAGCGATTTAGAAGATCTTTTGTTCCTGCTTCTGTAAAATTCTTTAATGAACACTGCTAGCCTTGCTTTGCGAGGCTCTCTCTCTCTCTACTGTATTATTGTTATTGTGCTGTATGTTACTGTTTCTTGTATGTATCTGTACTCGCTCTGGTGGCAAACCATGTTTCCCCTCGGGGATTAAGAATAAACACCATACCATACCATACCATACCATGTACCAGTACCTCTCCGCTCAATGTACAAGTACATCTCCACTCCATGTACAAGTACCTCTCCGCTCAATGTACAAGTACATCTCCGCTCCATGTACCAGTACCTCTCCGCTCAATGTACAAGTACATCTCCGCTCCATGTACAAGTACCTCTCCGCTCAATGTACAAGTACCTCTCCGCTCAATGTACAAGTACATCTCCGCTCCATGTACCAGTACCTCTCCGCTCAATGTACAAGTACATCTGCGCTCCATGTAGGGCTGGGTATCGTTCAAAATTTTTCGATATCGATACCGTTTCGATACTTGGATTTCGATACCGGTTCCTGAACGATACTTTTTTCGATACCAATTTTTAGAAAAATCCATTTTAACAAAAATAAAACTGCATTACACATTGAAATTATTTTACAAATCTTTAGTTTCCCCCCATCTTAAGTTTTACAGCAGAAAAAAATAAAACCTACTGTATTTAACATAACTTTAAGTTCTCTAAACGTATTGCCGTCCCTACAAAAAATATTGGAGTACTACAAAGGAAAGAAATGTAGCTAAAACAAATAAATCAGTGGAATAGTTTTCAGTGCAAAACAGAGAGTTGCAAATCAGGGTTTAATGCTCACTGATGCAACAGAACTCTATTCTTGTACAAACTGATGAGATGGCTCCACTTCATGCATGGAAGACTAGTTGAGCATTGACTAGCCTATCAATATAGCCTTATATGCCACAAAGTGAATCGCATTTATATTCATCAAACTATCATGACATCAGCGTTTGTTAACGAGTTGCTAAAAATACATGGGCGATAACTGCCCGCTTGCACATAACGCTAATTAATTAAACATTAACGCTAGCGTTGCAGATCAGTGTGCTCACTGCTGCAACAGAACGTCATTCTTGTCAAATCTGACGAGACAGCTCAACTTCACTGACTAGCCAATCAATATAAATGAATCGCATTTACATTCAACAAACTATCATGACATCAGCGTTTGTTAACGAGTTGCTAAAAATACACAATGCCCGCTTGCGCATAACGTTACGGCGGCAATTAATTAAACGATCTAATGCTACAACTCACAGCCAGATGCATGGATTTGTCAGACTGAGGGATCTGATAACCGCTAACTTGCGGTAAGCTGAGCTGACCCACCTCTCAATTATTTCTCTTGTCTGTGGAAACCAGTCCGTGTTGTTTCTGTTTCTTTTCCTGCTTTTCATCATCTTCGCCATATGGTAATCCAGGATAGGAGTAGCTTGAGTGGCTAACTTCTTGTATACTATCCGCACCGCACGCCTGGCTCACAGTCACAACAAACACACCGGCTAAAGTGGGCGTAACGTTTCCTGCATGCCTCTACATGACAGCCAATCACCAGCCGTATTAGAGCGCGGCGTGCAAGCATGTCGCATGCTTATAGGCTCAATGACGCTGTTTTGTTTTGGTATCGAAAATTGGTATCGATTGACAAGGGAGGCTTCGATACCCCTTAGTATCGATGTTTCCATTTCGGTGCCAAGTAAGTATCGAAACTCGATACCCAGCCCTAGCTCCATGTACAAGTACCTCTCCGCTCAATGTACAAGTACCTCTCCGCTCAATGTACAAGTACCTCTCCGCTCCATGTACAAGTACCTCTCCGCTCCATGTACAAGTACCTCTCCGCTCCATGTACAAGTACCTCTCCGCTCCATGTACAAGTACATCTCTGCTCCATGTACAAGTACCTCTCCGCTCAATGTACAAGTACATCTCCGCTCCATGTACAAGTACCTCTCCGCTCCATGTACAAGTACATCTCCGCTCCATGTACAAGTACCTCTCCGCTCCATGTACAAGTACCTCTCCGCTCAATGTACAAGTACATCTCCGCTCCATGTACAAGTACCTCTCCGCTCCATGTACAAGTACATCTCCGCTCCATGTACAAGTACCTCTCCGCTCAATGTACAAGTACATCTCCGCTCCATGTACAAGTACATCTCCACTCCATGTACAAGTACCTCTCCGCTCAATGTACAAGTACATCTCCGCTCCATGTACCAGTACCTCTCCGCTCAATGTACAAGTACATCTCCACTCCATGTACAAGTACCTCTCCGCTCAATGTACAAGTACATCTCCGCTCCATGTACCAGTACCTCTCCGCTCAATGTACAAGTACATCTCCACTCCATGTACAAGTACCTCTCCGCTCAATGTACAAGTACATCTCCGCTCCATGTACCAGTACCTCTCCGCTCAATGTACAAGTACATCTCCGCTCCATGTACAAGTACCTCTCCGCTCAATGTACAAGTACCTCTCCGCTCAATGTACAAGTACATCTCCGCTCCATGTACCAGTACCTCTCCGCTCAATGTACAAGTACATCTGCGCTCCATGTAGGGCTGGGTATCGTTCAAAATTTTTCGATATCGATACCGTTTCGATACTTGGATTTCGATACCGGTTCCTGAACGATACTTTTTTCGATACCAATTTTTAGAAAAATCCATTTTAACAAAAATAAAACTGCATTACACATTGAAATTATTTTACAAATCTTTAGTTTCCCCCCATCTTAAGTTTTACAGCAGAAAAAAATAAAACCTACTGTATTTAACATAACTTTAAGTTCTCTAAACGTATTGCCGTCCCTACAAAAAATATTGGAGTACTACAAAGGAAAGAAATGTAGCTAAAACAAATAAATCAGTGGAATAGTTTTCAGTGCAAAACAGAGAGTTGCAAATCAGGGTTTAATGCTCACTGATGCAACAGAACTCTATTCTTGTACAAACTGATGAGATGGCTCCACTTCATGCATGGAAGACTAGTTGAGCATTGACTAGCCTATCAATATAGCCTTATATGCCACAAAGTGAATCGCATTTATATTCAACAAACTATCATGACATCAGCGTTTGTTAACGAGTTGCTAAAAATACATGGGCGATAACTGCCCGCTTGCACATAACGCTAATTAATTAAACATTAACGCTAGCGTTGCAGATCAGTGTGCTCACTGCTGCAACAGAACGTCATTCTTGTCAAATCTGACGAGACAGCTCAACTTCACTGACTAGCCAATCAATATAAATGAATCGCATTTACATTCAACAAACTATCATGACATCAGCGTTTGTTAACGAGTTGCTAAAAATACACAATGCCCGCTTGCGCATAACGTTACGGCGGCAATTAATTAAACGATCTAATGCTACAACTCACAGCCAGATGCATGGATTTGTCAGACTGAGGGATCTGATAACCGCTAACTTGCGGTAAGCTGAGCTGACCCACCTCTCAATTATTTCTCTTGTCTGTGGAAACCAGTCCGTGTTGTTTCTGTTTCTTTTCCTGCTTTTCATCATCTTCGCCATATGGTAATCCAGGATAGGAGTAGCTTGAGTGGCTAACTTCTTGTATACTATCCGCACCGCACGCCTGGCTCACAGTCACAACAAACACACCGGCTAAAGTGGGCGTAACGTTTCCTGCATGCCTCTACATGACAGCCAATCACCAGCCGTATTAGAGCGCGGCGTGCAAGCATGTCGCATGCTTATAGGCTCAATGACGCTGTTTTGTTTTGGTATCGAAAATTGGTATCGATTGACAAGGGAGGCTTCGATACCCCTTAGTATCGATGTTTCCATTTCGGTGCCAAGTAAGTATCGAAACTCGATACCCAGCCCTAGCTCCATGTACAAGTACCTCTCCGCTCAATGTACAAGTACCTCTCCGCTCAATGTACAAGTACCTCTCCGCTCCATGTACAAGTACCTCTCCGCTCCATGTACAAGTACCTCTCCGCTCCATGTACAAGTACCTCTCCGCTCCATGTACAAGTACATCTCTGCTCCATGTACAAGTACCTCTCCGCTCAATGTACAAGTACATCTCCGCTCCATGTACAAGTACCTCTCCGCTCCATGTACAAGTACATCTCCGCTCCATGTACAAGTACCTCTCCGCTCCATGTACAAGTACCTCTCCGCTCAATGTACAAGTACATCTCCGCTCCATGTACAAGTACCTCTCCGCTCCATGTACAAGTACATCTCCGCTCCATGTACAAGTACCTCTCCGCTCAATGTACAAGTACATCTCCGCTCCATGTACAAGTACATCTCCACTCCATGTACAAGTACCTCTCCGCTCAATGTACAAGTACATCTCCGCTCCATGTACCAGTACCTCTCCGCTCAATGTACAAGTACATCTCCACTCCATGTACAAGTACCTCTCCGCTCAATGTACAAGTACATCTCCGCTCCATGTACCAGTACCTCTCCGCTCAATGTACAAGTACATCTCCACTCCATGTACAAGTACCTCTCCGCTCAATGTACAAGTACATCTCCGCTCCATGTACCAGTACCTCTCCGCTCAATGTACAAGTACATCTCCGCTCCATGTACAAGTACCTCTCCGCTCAATGTACAAGTACCTCTCCGCTCAATGTACAAGTACATCTCCGCTCCATGTACCAGTACCTCTCCGCTCAATGTACAAGTACATCTGCGCTCCATGTAGGGCTGGGTATCGTTCAAAATTTTTCGATATCGATACCGTTTCGATACTTGGATTTCGATACCGGTTCCTGAACGATACTTTTTTCGATACCAATTTTTAGAAAAATCCATTTTAACAAAAATAAAACTGCATTACACATTGAAATTATTTTACAAATCTTTAGTTTCCCCCCATCTTAAGTTTTACAGCAGAAAAAAATAAAACCTACTGTATTTAACATAACTTTAAGTTCTCTAAACGTATTGCCGTCCCTACAAAAAATATTGGAGTACTACAAAGGAAAGAAATGTAGCTAAAACAAATAAATCAGTGGAATAGTTTTCAGTGCAAAACAGAGAGTTGCAAATCAGGGTTTAATGCTCACTGATGCAACAGAACTCTATTCTTGTACAAACTGATGAGATGGCTCCACTTCATGCATGGAAGACTAGTTGAGCATTGACTAGCCTATCAATATAGCCTTATATGCCACAAAGTGAATCGCATTTATATTCAACAAACTATCATGACATCAGCGTTTGTTAACGAGTTGCTAAAAATACATGGGCGATAACTGCCCGCTTGCACATAACGCTAATTAATTAAACATTAACGCTAGCGTTGCAGATCAGTGTGCTCACTGCTGCAACAGAACGTCATTCTTGTCAAATCTGACGAGACAGCTCAACTTCACTGACTAGCCAATCAATATAAATGAATCGCATTTACATTCAACAAACTATCATGACATCAGCGTTTGTTAACGAGTTGCTAAAAATACACAATGCCCGCTTGCGCATAACGTTACGGCGGCAATTAATTAAACGATCTAATGCTACAACTCACAGCCAGATGCATGGATTTGTCAGACTGAGGGATCTGATAACCGCTAACTTGCGGTAAGCTGAGCTGACCCACCTCTCAATTATTTCTCTTGTCTGTGGAAACCAGTCCGTGTTGTTTCTGTTTCTTTTCCTGCTTTTCATCATCTTCGCCATATGGTAATCCAGGATAGGAGTAGCTTGAGTGGCTAACTTCTTGTATACTATCCGCACCGCACGCCTGGCTCACAGTCACAACAAACACACCGGCTAAAGTGGGCGTAACGTTTCCTGCATGCCTCTACATGACAGCCAATCACCAGCCGTATTAGAGCGCGGCGTGCAAGCATGTCGCATGCTTATAGGCTCAAT
The DNA here is from genome assembly GCF_964638095.1 of Poromitra crassiceps. Lineage (NCBI taxonomy): Eukaryota > Metazoa > Chordata > Actinopteri > Beryciformes > Melamphaidae > Poromitra > Poromitra crassiceps. The sequence continues at coordinate 1,226,165 of NW_028152257.1, forward strand.
GACGCTGTTTTGTTTTGGTATCGAAAATTGGTATCGATTGACAAGGGAGGCTTCGATACCCCTTAGTATCGATGTTTCCATTTCGGTGCCAAGTAAGTATCGAAACTCGATACCCAGCCCTAGCTCCATGTACAAGTACCTCTCCGCTCAATGTACAAGTACCTCTCCGCTCAATGTACAAGTACCTCTCCGCTCCATGTACAAGTACCTCTCCGCTCCATGTACAAGTACCTCTCCGCTCCATGTACAAGTACCTCTCCGCTCCATGTACAAGTACATCTCTGCTCCATGTACAAGTACCTCTCCGCTCAATGTACAAGTACATCTCCGCTCCATGTACAAGTACCTCTCCGCTCCATGTACAAGTACATCTCCGCTCCATGTACAAGTACCTCTCCGCTCCATGTACAAGTACCTCTCCGCTCAATGTACAAGTACATCTCCGCTCCATGTACAAGTACCTCTCCGCTCCATGTACAAGTACATCTCCGCTCCATGTACAAGTACCTCTCCGCTCAATGTACAAGTACATCTCCGCTCCATGTACAAGTACATCTCCACTCCATGTACAAGTACCTCTCCGCTCAATGTACAAGTACATCTCCGCTCCATGTACCAGTACCTCTCCGCTCAATGTACAAGTACATCTCCACTCCATGTACAAGTACCTCTCCGCTCAATGTACAAGTACATCTCCGCTCCATGTACCAGTACCTCTCCGCTCAATGTACAAGTACATCTCCACTCCATGTACAAGTACCTCTCCGCTCAATGTACAAGTACATCTCCGCTCCATGTACCAGTACCTCTCCGCTCAATGTACAAGTACATCTCCGCTCCATGTACAAGTACCTCTCCGCTCAATGTACAAGTACCTCTCCGCTCAATGTACAAGTACATCTCCGCTCCATGTACCAGTACCTCTCCGCTCAATGTACAAGTACATCTGCGCTCCATGTAGGGCTGGGTATCGTTCAAAATTTTTCGATATCGATACCGTTTCGATACTTGGATTTCGATACCGGTTCCTGAACGATACTTTTTTCGATACCAATTTTTAGAAAAATCCATTTTAACAAAAATAAAACTGCATTACACATTGAAATTATTTTACAAATCTTTAGTTTCCCCCCATCTTAAGTTTTACAGCAGAAAAAAATAAAACCTACTGTATTTAACATAACTTTAAGTTCTCTAAACGTATTGCCGTCCCTACAAAAAATATTGGAGTACTACAAAGGAAAGAAATGTAGCTAAAACAAATAAATCAGTGGAATAGTTTTCAGTGCAAAACAGAGAGTTGCAAATCAGGGTTTAATGCTCACTGATGCAACAGAACTCTATTCTTGTACAAACTGATGAGATGGCTCCACTTCATGCATGGAAGACTAGTTGAGCATTGACTAGCCTATCAATATAGCCTTATATGCCACAAAGTGAATCGCATTTATATTCAACAAACTATCATGACATCAGCGTTTGTTAACGAGTTGCTAAAAATACATGGGCGATAACTGCCCGCTTGCACATAACGCTAATTAATTAAACATTAACGCTAGCGTTGCAGATCAGTGTGCTCACTGCTGCAACAGAACGTCATTCTTGTCAAATCTGACGAGACAGCTCAACTTCACTGACTAGCCAATCAATATAAATGAATCGCATTTACATTCAACAAACTATCATGACATCAGCGTTTGTTAACGAGTTGCTAAAAATACACAATGCCCGCTTGCGCATAACGTTACGGCGGCAATTAATTAAACGATCTAATGCTACAACTCACAGCCAGATGCATGGATTTGTCAGACTGAGGGATCTGATAACCGCTAACTTGCGGTAAGCTGAGCTGACCCACCTCTCAATTATTTCTCTTGTCTGTGGAAACCAGTCCGTGTTGTTTCTGTTTCTTTTCCTGCTTTTCATCATCTTCGCCATATGGTAATCCAGGATAGGAGTAGCTTGAGTGGCTAACTTCTTGTATACTATCCGCACCGCACGCCTGGCTCACAGTCACAACAAACACACCGGCTAAAGTGGGCGTAACGTTTCCTGCATGCCTCTACATGACAGCCAATCACCAGCCGTATTAGAGCGCGGCGTGCAAGCATGTCGCATGCTTATAGGCTCAATGACGCTGTTTTGTTTTGGTATCGAAAATTGGTATCGATTGACAAGGGAGGCTTCGATACCCCTTAGTATCGATGTTTCCATTTCGGTGCCAAGTAAGTATCGAAACTCGATACCCAGCCCTAGCTCCATGTACAAGTACCTCTCCGCTCAATGTACAAGTACCTCTCCGCTCCATGTACAAGTACCTCTCCGCTCCATGTACAAGTACCTCTCCGCTCCATGTACAAGTACCTCTCCGCTCCATGTACAAGTACATCTCTGCTCCATGTACAAGTACCTCTCCGCTCAATGTACAAGTACATCTCCGCTCCATGTACAAGTACCTCTCCGCTCCATGTACAAGTACATCTCCGCTCCATGTACAAGTACCTCTCCGCTCCATGTACAAGTACCTCACCGCTCAATGTACAAGTACATCTCCGCTCCATGTACAAGTACATCTCTGCTCCATGTACAAGTACCTCTCCGCTCAATGTACAAGTACATCTCCGCTCCATGTACAAGTACCTCTCCGCTCCATGTACAAGTACCTCTCCGCTCCATGTACAAGTACCTCTCCGCTCCATGTACAAGTACCTCTCCGCTCCATGTACAAGTACCTCTCCGCTCAATGTCAAGTGTCGACAGTACCTCTCCGCTCCATGTACAAATACCTCTCCGCTCTCATGTACAAGTACCTCTCCGCTCCATGTACAAGTACCTCTCCGCTCAATGTCAAGTGTCGACAGTACCTCTCCGCTCCATGTACAAATACCTCTCCGCTCCATGTACAAGTACCTCTCCGCTCTCATGTACAAGTACCTCTCCGCTCCATGTACAAGTAGCTCTCCGCTCAATGTACAAGTGTCGACAGTACCTTTCCGCTCCATGTACAAATACCTCTCCGCTCTCATGTACAAGTACCTCTCCGCTCCATGTACAAGTACCTCTCCGCTCAATGTACAAATACCTCTCCGCTCCATGTATAAGTACCTCTCCGCTCTATGTACAAGTACCTCTCCGCTCCATGTACAAGTACCTCTCCGCTCAATGTACAAATACCTCTCCGCTCCATGTACAAGTAGCTCTCCGCTGAATGTACAAGTGTCGACAGTACCTCTCCGCTCAATGTACAAGTACCTCTCCGCTCAATGTACAAATACCTCTCCGCTCCATGTACAAGTACCTCTCCGCTCAATGTCAAGTATCGACAGTACCTCTCCGCTCCATGTACAAGTACCTCTCCGCTGAATGTACAAGTGTCGACAGTACCTCTCCGCTCAATGTACAAGTACCTCTCCGCTCCATGTACAAGTACCTCTCCGCTCTCATGTACAAGTACCTCTCCGCTCCATGTACAAGTACCTCTCCGCTCAATGTACAAGTACCTCTGCGCTCCATGTACAAGTACCTCTCCGCTCAATGTACAAGTACCTCTCCGCTCAATGTACAAGTGTCGACAGTACCTCTCCGCTCCATGTACAAGTACCTCTCCGCTCCATGTACAAGTACATCTCTGCTCCATGTACAAGTACCTCTCCGCTCAATGTACAAGTACATCTCCGCTCCATGTACAAGTACCTCTCCGCTCCATGTACAAGTACATCTCCGCTCCATGTACAAGTACCTCTCCGCTCCATGTACAAGTACCTCTCCGCTCAATGTACAAGTACATCTCCGCTCCATGTACAAGTACCTCTCCGCTCCATGTACAAGTACATCTCCGCTCCATGTACAAGTACCTCTCCGCTCAATGTACAAGTACATCTCCGCTCCATGTACAAGTACATCTCCACTCCATGTACAAGTACCTCTCCGCTCAATGTACAAGTACATCTCCGCTCCATGTACCAGTACCTCTCCGCTCAATGTACAAGTACATCTCCACTCCATGTACAAGTACCTCTCCGCTCAATGTACAAGTACATCTCCGCTCCATGTACCAGTACCTCTCCGCTCAATGTACAAGTACATCTCCACTCCATGTACAAGTACCTCTCCGCTCAATGTACAAGTACATCTCCGCTCCATGTACCAGTACCTCTCCGCTCAATGTACAAGTACATCTCCGCTCCATGTACAAGTACCTCTCCGCTCAATGTACAAGTACCTCTCCGCTCAATGTACAAGTACATCTCCGCTCCATGTACCAGTACCTCTCCGCTCAATGTACAAGTACATCTGCGCTCCATGTAGGGCTGGGTATCGTTCAAAATTTTTCGATATCGATACCGTTTCGATACTTGGATTTCGATACCGGTTCCTGAACGATACTTTTTTCGATACCAATTTTTAGAAAAATCCATTTTAACAAAAATAAAACTGCATTACACATTGAAATTATTTTACAAATCTTTAGTTTCCCCCCATCTTAAGTTTTACAGCAGAAAAAAATAAAACCTACTGTATTTAACATAACTTTAAGTTCTCTAAACGTATTGCCGTCCCTACAAAAAATATTGGAGTACTACAAAGGAAAGAAATGTAGCTAAAACAAATAAATCAGTGGAATAGTTTTCAGTGCAAAACAGAGAGTTGCAAATCAGGGTTTAATGCTCACTGATGCAACAGAACTCTATTCTTGTACAAACTGATGAGATGGCTCCACTTCATGCATGGAAGACTAGTTGAGCATTGACTAGCCTATCAATATAGCCTTATATGCCACAAAGTGAATCGCATTTATATTCAACAAACTATCATGACATCAGCGTTTGTTAACGAGTTGCTAAAAATACATGGGCGATAACTGCCCGCTTGCACATAACGCTAATTAATTAAACATTAACGCTAGCGTTGCAGATCAGTGTGCTCACTGCTGCAACAGAACGTCATTCTTGTCAAATCTGACGAGACAGCTCAACTTCACTGACTAGCCAATCAATATAAATGAATCGCATTTACATTCAACAAACTATCATGACATCAGCGTTTGTTAACGAGTTGCTAAAAATACACAATGCCCGCTTGCGCATAACGTTACGGCGGCAATTAATTAAACGATCTAATGCTACAACTCACAGCCAGATGCATGGATTTGTCAGACTGAGGGATCTGATAACCGCTAACTTGCGGTAAGCTGAGCTGACCCACCTCTCAATTATTTCTCTTGTCTGTGGAAACCAGTCCGTGTTGTTTCTGTTTCTTTTCCTGCTTTTCATCATCTTCGCCATATGGTAATCCAGGATAGGAGTAGCTTGAGTGGCTAACTTCTTGTATACTATCCGCACCGCACGCCTGGCTCACAGTCACAACAAACACACCGGCTAAAGTGGGCGTAACGTTTCCTGCATGCCTCTACATGACAGCCAATCACCAGCCGTATTAGAGCGCGGCGTGCAAGCATGTCGCATGCTTATAGGCTCAATGACGCTGTTTTGTTTTGGTATCGAAAATTGGTATCGATTGACAAGGGAGGCTTCGATACCCCTTAGTATCGATGTTTCCATTTCGGTGCCAAGTAAGTATCGAAACTCGATACCCAGCCCTAGCTCCATGTACAAGTACCTCTCCGCTCAATGTACAAGTACCTCTCCGCTCCATGTACAAGTACCTCTCCGCTCCATGTACAAGTACCTCTCCGCTCCATGTACAAGTACCTCTCCGCTCCATGTACAAGTACATCTCTGCTCCATGTACAAGTACCTCTCCGCTCAATGTACAAGTACATCTCCGCTCCATGTACAAGTACCTCTCCGCTCCATGTACAAGTACATCTCCGCTCCATGTACAAGTACCTCTCCGCTCCATGTACAAGTACCTCACCGCTCAATGTACAAGTACATCTCCGCTCCATGTACAAGTACATCTCTGCTCCATGTACAAGTACCTCTCCGCTCAATGTACAAGTACATCTCCGCTCCATGTACAAGTACCTCTCCGCTCCATGTACAAGTACCTCTCCGCTCCATGTACAAGTACCTCTCCGCTCCATGTACAAGTACCTCTCCGCTCCATGTACAAGTACCTCTCCGCTCAATGTCAAGTGTCGACAGTACCTCTCCGCTCCATGTACAAATACCTCTCCGCTCTCATGTACAAGTACCTCTCCGCTCCATGTACAAGTACCTCTCCGCTCAATGTCAAGTGTCGACAGTACCTCTCCGCTCCATGTACAAATACCTCTCCGCTCCATGTACAAGTACCTCTCCGCTCTCATGTACAAGTACCTCTCCGCTCCATGTACAAGTAGCTCTCCGCTCAATGTACAAGTGTCGACAGTACCTTTCCGCTCCATGTACAAATACCTCTCCGCTCTCATGTACAAGTACCTCTCCGCTCCATGTACAAGTACCTCTCCGCTCAATGTACAAATACCTCTCCGCTCCATGTATAAGTACCTCTCCGCTCTATGTACAAGTACCTCTCCGCTCCATGTACAAGTACCTCTCCGCTCAATGTACAAATACCTCTCCGCTCCATGTACAAGTAGCTCTCCGCTGAATGTACAAGTGTCGACAGTACCTCTCCGCTCAATGTACAAGTACCTCTCCGCTCAATGTACAAATACCTCTCCGCTCCATGTACAAGTACCTCTCCGCTCAATGTCAAGTATCGACAGTACCTCTCCGCTCCATGTACAAGTACCTCTCCGCTGAATGTACAAGTGTCGACAGTACCTCTCCGCTCAATGTACAAGTACCTCTCCGCTCCATGTACAAGTACCTCTCCGCTCTCATGTACAAGTACCTCTCCGCTCCATGTACAAGTACCTCTCCGCTCAATGTACAAGTACCTCTGCGCTCCATGTACAAGTACCTCTCCGCTCAATGTACAAGTACCTCTCCGCTCAATGTACAAGTGTCGACAGTACCTCTCCGCTCCATGTACAAGTACCTCTCCGCTCAATGTACAAGTGTCGACAGTACCTCTACGCTCAATGTACAAGTGTCGACAGTACCTCTCCGCTCTCATGTACAAGTACCTCTCCGATCCATGTACAAGTACATCTCCGCTCCATGTACAAGTACATCTCCGCTCAATGTACAAGTACCTCTCCGCTCCATGTACAAGTACCTCTCCGCTCCATGTACAAGTACCTCTCCGCTCCATGTACAAGTACCTCTCCGCTCCATGTACAAGTACCTCTCCGCTCAATGTACAAGTACCTCTCCGCTCCATGTACAAGTACCTCTCCGCTCAATGTACAAGTACCTCTCCGCTCCATGTACAAGTACCTCTCCGCTCCATGTACAAGTACCTCTCCGCTCCATGTACAAGTACCTCTCCGCTCAATGTCAAGTATCGACAGTACCTCTCCGCTCCATGTACAAGTACCTCTCCGCTGAATGTACAAGTGTCGACAGTACCTCTCCGCTCAATGTACAAGTACCTCTCCGCTCCATGTACAAGTACCTCTCCGCTCTCATGTACAAGTACCTCTCCGCTCCATGTACAAGTACCTCTCCGCTCAATGTACAAGTACCTCTGCGCTCCATGTACAAGTACCTCTCCGCTCAATGTACAAGTACCTCTCCGCTCAATGTACAAGTGTCGACAGTACCTCTCCGCTCCATGTACAAGTACCTCTCCGCTCAATGTACAAGTGTCGACAGTACCTCTACGCTCAATGTACAAGTGTCGACAGTACCTCTCCGCTCTCATGTACAAGTACCTCTCCGATCCATGTACAAGTACATCTCCGCTCCATGTACAAGTACATCTCCGCTCAATGTACAAGTACCTCTCCGCTCCATGTACAAGTACCTCTCCGCTCCATGTACAAGTACATCTCTGCTCCATGTACAAGTACCTCTCCGCTCAATGTACAAGTACATCTCCGCTCCATGTACAAGTACCTCTCCGCTCCATGTACAAGTACATCTCCGCTCCATGTACAAGTACCTCTCCGCTCCATGTACAAGTACCTCTCCACTCAATGTACAAGTACATCTCCGCTCCATGTACAAGTACCTCTCCGCTCCATGTACAAGTACCTCTCCGCTCCATGTACAAGTACCTCTCCGCTCAATGTCAAGTATCGACAGTACCTCTCCGCTCCATGTACAAGTACCTCTCCGCTGAATGTACAAGTGTCGACAGTACCTCTCCGCTCAATGTACAAGTACCTCTCCGCTCCATGTACAAGTACCTCTCCGCTCTCATGTACAAGTACCTCTCCGCTCCATGTACAAGTACCTCTCCGCTCAATGTACAAGTACCTCTGCGCTCCATGTACAAGTACCTCTCCGCTCAATGTACAAGTACCTCTCCGCTCAATGTACAAGTGTCGACAGTACCTCTCCGCTCCATGTACAAGTACCTCTCCGCTCAATGTACAAGTGTCGACAGTACCTCTACGCTCAATGTACAAGTGTCGACAGTACCTCTCCGCTCTCATGTACAAGTACCTCTCCGATCCATGTACAAGTACATCTCCGCTCCATGTACAAGTACATCTCCGCTCAATGTACAAGTACCTCTCCGCTCCATGTACAAGTACCTCTCCGCTCCATGTACAAGTACATCTCTGCTCCATGTACAAGTACCTCTCCGCTCAATGTACAAGTACATCTCCGCTCCATGTACAAGTACCTCTCCGCTCCATGTACAAGTACATCTCCGCTCCATGTACAAGTACCTCTCCGCTCCATGTACAAGTACCTCTCCGCTCAATGTACAAGTACATCTCCGCTCCATGTACAAGTACCTCTCCGCTCCATGTACAAGTACATCTCCGCTCCATGTACAAGTACCTCTCCGCTCAATGTACAAGTACATCTCTGCTCCATGTACAAGTACCTCTCCGCTCCATGTACAAGTACATCTCCGCTCCATGTACAAGTACCTCTCCGCTCCATGTACAAGTACCTCTCCGCTCAATGTACAAGTACATCTCCGCTCCATGTACAAGTACCTCTCCGCTCCATGTACAAGTACCTCTCCGCTCCATGTACAAGTACCTCTCCGCTCAATGTCAAGTATCGACAGTACCTCTCCGCTCCATGTACAAGTACCTCTCCGCTGAATGTACAAGTGTCGACAGTACCTCTCCGCTCAATGTACAAGTACCTCTCCGCTCCATGTACAAGTACCTCTCCGCTCTCATGTACAAGTACCTCTCTGCTCCATGTACAAGTACCTCTCCGCTCAATGTACAAGTACCTCTGCGCTCCATGTACAAGTACCTCTCCGCTCAATGTACAAGTACCTCTCCGCTCAATGTACAAGTGTCGACAGTACCTCTCCGCTCCATGTACAAGTACCTCTCCGCTCAATGTACAAGTGTCGACAGTACCTCTACGCTCAATGTACAAGTGTCGACAGTACCTCTCCGCTCTCATGTACAAGTACCTCTCCGATCCATGTACAAGTACATCTCCGCTCCATGTACAAGTACATCTCCGCTCAATGTACAAGTACCTCTCCGCTCCATGTACAAGTACCTCTCCGTTCCATGTACAAGTACATCTCTGCTCCATGTACAAGTACCTCTCCGCTCAATGTACAAGTACATCTCCGCTCCATGTACAAGTACCTCTCCGCTCCATGTACAAGTACATCTCCGCTCCATGTACAAGTACCTCTCCGCTCCATGTACAAGTACCTCTCCGCTCAATGTACAAGTACATCTCCGCTCCATGTACAAGTACCTCTCCGCTCCATGTACAAGTACATCTCCGCTCCATGTACAAGTACCTCTCCGCTCAATGTACAAGTACATCTCCGCTCCATGTATAAGTACATCTCCACTCCATGTACAAGTACCTCTCCGCTCAATGTACAAGTACATCTCCGCTCCATGTACCAGTACCTCTCCGCTCAATGTACAAGTACATCTCCACTCCATGTACAAGTACCTCTCCGCTCAATGTACAAGTACATCTCCGCTCCATGTACCAGTACCTCTCCGCTCAATGTACAAGTACATCTCCACTCCATGTACAAGTACCTCTCCGCTCAATGTACAAGTACATCTCCGCTCCATGTACCAGTACCTCTCCGCTCAATGTACAAGTACATCTCCGCTCCATGTACAAGTACCTCTCCGCTCAATGTACAAGTACCTCTCCGCTCAATGTACAAGTACATCTCCGCTCCATGTACCAGTACCTCTCCGCTCAATGTACAAGTACATCTGCGCTCCATGTAGGGCTGGGTATCGTTCAAAATTTTTCGATATCGATACCGTTTCGATACTTGGATTTCGATACCGGTTCCTGAACGATACTTTTTTCGATACCAATTTTTAGAAAAATCCATTTTAACAAAAATAAAACTGCATTACACATTGAAATTATTTTACAAATCTTTAGTTTCCCCCCATCTTAAGTTTTACAGCAGAAAAAAATAAAACCTACTGTATTTAACATAACTTTAAGTTCTCTAAACGTATTGCCGTCCCTACAAAAAATATTGGAGTACTACAAAGGAAAGAAATGTAGCTAAAACAAATAAATCAGTGGAATAGTTTTCAGTGCAAAACAGAGAGTTGCAAATCAGGGTTTAATGCTCACTGATGCAACAGAACTCTATTCTTGTACAAACTGATGAGATGGCTCCACTTCATGCATGGAAGACTAGTTGAGCATTGACTAGCCTATCAATATAGCCTTATATGCCACAAAGTGAATCGCATTTATATTCAACAAACTATCATGACATCAGCGTTTGTTAACGAGTTGCTAAAAATACATGGGCGATAACTGCCCGCTTGCACATAACGCTAATTAATTAAACATTAACGCTAGCGTTGCAGATCAGTGTGCTCACTGCTGCAACAGAACGTCATTCTTGTCAAATCTGACGAGACAGCTCAACTTCACTGACTAGCCAATCAATATAAATGAATCGCATTTACATTCAACAAACTATCATGACATCAGCGTTTGTTAACGAGTTGCTAAAAATACACAATGCCCGCTTGCGCATAACGTTACGGCGGCAATTAATTAAACGATCTAATGCTACAACTCACAGCCAGATGCATGGATTTGTCAGACTGAGGGATCTGATAACCGCTAACTTGCGGTAAGCTGAGCTGACCCACCTCTCAATTATTTCTCTTGTCTGTGGAAACCAGTCCGTGTTGTTTCTGTTTCTTTTCCTGCTTTTCATCATCTTCGCCATATGGTAATCCAGGATAGGAGTAGCTTGAGTGGCTAACTTCTTGTATACTATCCGCACCGCACGCCTGGCTCACAGTCACAACAAACACACCGGCTAAAGTGGGCGTAACGTTTCCTGCATGCCTCTACATGACAGCCAATCACCAGCCGTATTAGAGCGCGGCGTGCAAGCATGTCGCATGCTTATAGGCTCAATGACGCTGTTTTGTTTTGGTATCGAAAATTGGTATCGATTGACAAGGGAGGCTTCGATACCCCTTAGTATCGATGTTTCCATTTCGGTGCCAAGTAAGTATCGAAACTCGATACCCAGCCCTAGCTCCATGTACAAGTACCTCTCCGCTCAATGTACAAGTACCTCTCCGCTCAATGTACAAGTACCTCTCCGCTCCATGTACAAGTACCTCTCCGCTCCATGTACAAGTACCTCTCCGCTCCATGTACAAGTACATCTCTGCTCCATGTACAAGTACCTCTCCGCTCAATGTACAAGTACATCTCCGCTCCATGTACAAGTACCTCTCCGCTCCATGTACAAGTACATCTCCGCTCCATGTACAAGTACCTCTCCGCTCCATGTACAAGTACCTCTCCGCTCAATGTACAAGTACATCTCCGCTCCATGTACAAGTACATCTCTGCTCCATGTACAAGTACCTCTCCGCTCAATGTACAAGTACATCTCCGCTCCATGTACAAGTACCTCTCCGCTCCATGTACAAGTACCTCTCCGCTCCATGTACAAGTACCTCTCCGCTCCATGTACAAGTACCTCTCCGCTCCATGTACAAGTACCTCTCCGCTCAATGTCAAGTGTCGACAGTACCTCTCCGCTCCATGTACAAATACCTCTCCGCTCTCATGTACAAGTACCTCTCCGCTCCATGTACAAGTACCTCTCCGCTCAATGTCAAGTGTCGACAGTACCTCTCCGCTCCATGTACAAATACCTCTCCGCTCCATGTACAAGTACCTCTCCGCTCTCATGTACAAGTACCTCTCCGCTCCATGTACAAGTAGCTCTCCGCTCAATGTACAAGTGTCGACAGTACCTTTCCGCTCCATGTACAAATACCTCTCCGCTCTCATGTACAAGTACCTCTCCGCTCCATGTACAAGTACCTCTCCGCTCAATGTACAAATACCTCTCCGCTCCATGTATAAGTACCTCTCCGCTCTATGTACAAGTACCTCTCCGCTCCATGTACAAGTACCTCTCCGCTCAATGTACAAATACCTCTCCGCTCCATGTACAAGTAGCTCTCCGCTGAATGTACAAGTGTCGACAGTACCTCTCCGCTCAATGTACAAGTACCTCTCCGCTCAATGTACAAATACCTCTCCGCTCCATGTACAAGTACCTCTCCGCTCAATGTCAAGTATCGACAGTACCTCTCCGCTCCATGTACAAGTACCTCTCCGCTGAATGTACAAGTGTCGACAGTACCTCTCCGCTCAATGTACAAGTACCTCTCCGCTCCATGTACAAGTACCTCTCCGCTCTCATGTACAAGTACCTCTCCGCTCCATGTACAAGTACCTCTCCGCTCAATGTACAAGTACCTCTGCGCTCCATGTACAAGTACCTCTCCGCTCAATGTACAAGTACCTCTCCGCTCAATGTACAAGTGTCGACAGTACCTCTCCGCTCCATGTACAAGTACCTCTCCGCTCAATGTACAAGTGTCAACAGTACCTCTACGCTCAATGTACAAGTGTCGACAGTACCTCTCCGCTCTCATGTACAAGTACCTCTCCGATCCATGTACAAGTACATCTCCGCTCCATGTACAAGTACATCTCCGCTCAATGTACAAGTACCTCTCCGCTCCATGTACAAGTACCTCTCCGCTCCATGTACAAGTACCTCTCCGCTCCATGTACAAGTACCTCTCCGCTCCATGTACAAGTACCTCTCCGCTCAATGTACAAGTACCTCTCCGCTCCATGTACAAGTACCTCTCCGCTCAATGTACAAGTACCTCTCCGCTCCATGTACAAGTACCTCTCCGCTCCATGTACAAGTACCTCTCCGCTCCATGTACAAGTACCTCTCCGCTCAATGTCAAGTATCGACAGTACCTCTCCGCTCCATGTACAAGTACCTCTCCGCTGAATGTACAAGTGTCGACAGTACCTCTCCGCTCAATGTACAAGTACCTCTCCGCTCCATGTACAAGTACCTCTCCGCTCTCATGTACAAGTACCTCTCCGCTCCATGTACAAGTACCTCTCCGCTCAATGTACAAGTACCTCTGCGCTCCATGTACAAGTACCTCTCCGCTCAATGTACAAGTACCTCTCCGCTCAATGTACAAGTGTCGACAGTACCTCTCCGCTCCATGTACAAGTACCTCTCCGCTCAATGTACAAGTGTCGACAGTACCTCTACGCTCAATGTACAAGTGTCGACAGTACCTCTCCGCTCTCATGTACAAGTACCTCTCCGATCCATGTACAAGTACATCTCCGCTCCATGTACAAGTACATCTCCGCTCAATGTACAAGTACCTCTCCGCTCCATGTACAAGTACCTCTCCGCTCCATGTACAAGTACATCTCTGCTCCATGTACAAGTACCTCTCCGCTCAATGTACAAGTACATCTCCGCTCCATGTACAAGTACCTCTCCGCTCCATGTACAAGTACATCTCCGCTCCATGTACAAGTACCTCTCCGCTCCATGTACAAGTACCTCTCCGCTCAATGTACAAGTACATCTCCGCTCCATGTACAAGTACCTCTCCGCTCCATGTACAAGTACCTCTCCGCTCCATGTACAAGTACCTCTCCGCTCAATGTCAAGTATCGACAGTACCTCTCCGCTCCATGTACAAGTACCTCTCCGCTGAATGTACAAGTGTCGACAGTACCTCTCCGCTCAATGTACAAGTACCTCTCCGCTCCATGTACAAGTACCTCTCCGCTCTCATGTACAAGTACCTCTCCGCTCCATGTACAAGTACCTCTCCGCTCAATGTACAAGTACCTCTGCGCTCCATGTACAAGTACCTCTCCGCTCAATGTACAAGTACCTCTCCGCTCAATGTACAAGTGTCGACAGTACCTCTCCGCTCCATGTACAAGTACCTCTCCGCTCAATGTACAAGTGTCGACAGTACCTCTACGCTCAATGTACAAGTGTCGACAGTACCTCTCCGCTCTCATGTACAAGTACCTCTCCGATCCATGTACAAGTACATCTCCGCTCCATGTACAAGTACATCTCCGCTCAATGTACAAGTACCTCTCCGCTCCATGTACAAGTACCTCTCCGCTCCATGTACAAGTACATCTCTGCTCCATGTACAAGTACCTCTCCGCTCAATGTACAAGTACATCTCCGCTCCATGTACAAGTACCTCTCCGCTCCATGTACAAGTACATCTCCGCTCCATGTACAAGTACCTCTCCGCTCCATGTACAAGTACCTCTCCGCTCAATGTACAAGTACATCTCCGCTCCATGTACAAGTACCTCTCCGCTCCATGTACAAGTACATCTCCGCTCCATGTACAAGTACCTCTCCGCTCAATGTACAAGTACATCTCCGCTCCATGTACAAGTACCTCTCCGCTCCATGTACAAGTACATCTCCGCTCCATGTACAAGTACCTCTCCGCTCCATGTACAAGTACCTCTCCGCTCAATGTACAAGTACATCTCCGCTCCATGTACAAGTACCTCTCCGCTCCATGTACAAGTACCTCTCCGCTCCATGTACAAGTACCTCTCCGCTCAATGTCAAGTATCGACAGTACCTCTCCGCTCCATGTACAAGTACCTCTCCGCTGAATGTACAAGTGTCGACAGTACCTCTCCGCTCAATGTACAAGTACCTCTCCGCTCCATGTACAAGTACCTCTCCGCTCTCATGTACAAGTACCTCTCCGCTCCATGTACAAGTACCTCTCCGCTCAATGTACAAGTACCTCTGCGCTCCATGTACAAGTACCTCTCCGCTCAATGTACAAGTACCTCTCCGCTCAATGTACAAGTGTCGACAGTACCTCTCCGCTCCATGTACAAGTACCTCTCCGCTCAATGTACAAGTGTCGACAGTACCTCTACGCTCAATGTACAAGTGTCGACAGTACCTCTCTGCTCTCATGTACAAGTACCTCTCCGATCCATGTACAAGTACATCTCCGCTCCATGTACAAGTACATCTCCGCTCAATGTACAAGTACCTCTCCGCTCCATGTACAAGTACCTCTCCGCTCCATGTACAAGTACATCTCTGCTCCATGTACAAGTACCTCTCCGCTCAATGTACAAGTACATCTCCGCTCCATGTACAAGTACCTCTCCGCTCCATGTACAAGTACATCTCCGCTCCATGTACAAGTACCTCTCCGCTCCATGTACAAGTACCTCTCCGCTCAATGTACAAGTACATCTCCGCTCCATGTACAAGTACCTCTCCGCTCCATGTACAAGTACATCTCCGCTCCATGTACAAGTACCTCTCCGCTCAATGTACAAGTACATCTCCGCTCCATGTACAAGTACATCTCCACTCCATGTACAAGTACCTCTCCGCTCAATGTACAAGTACATCTCCGCTCCATGTACCAGTACCTCTCCGCTCAATGTACAAGTACATCTCCACTCCATGTACAAGTACCTCTCCGCTCAATGTACAAGTACATCTCCGCTCCATGTACCAGTACCTCTCCGCTCCATGTACAAGTACCTCTCCGCTCCATGTACAAGTACATCTCCGCTCCATGTACAAGTACCTCTCCGCTCAATGTACAAGTACATCTCCGCTCCATGTACAAGTACATCTCCACTCCATGTACAAGTACCTCTCCGCTCAATGTACAAGTACATCTCCGCTCCATGTACCAGTACATCTCCGCTCCATGTACAAGTACATCTCCACTCCATGTACAAGTACCTCTCCGCTCAATGTACAAGTACATCTCCGCTCCATGTACCAGTACCTCTCCGCTCAATGTACAAGTACATCTCCACTCCATGTACAAGTACCTCTCCGCTCAATGTACAAGTACATCTCCGCTCCATGTACCAGTACCTCTCCGCTCAATGTACAAGTACATCTCCACTCCATGTACAAGTACCTCTCCGCTCAATGTACAAGTACATCTCCGCTCCATGTACCAGTACCTCTCCGCTCAATGTACAAGTACATCTCCGCTCCATGTACAAGTACCTCTCCGCTCAATGTACAAGTACCTCTCCGCTCAATGTACAAGTACATCTCCGCTCCATGTACCAGTACCTCTCCGCTCAATGTACAAGTACATCTGCGCTCCATGTAGGGCTGGGTATCGTTCAAAATTTTTCGATATCGATACCGTTTCGATACTTGGATTTCGATACCGGTTCCTGAACGATACTTTTTTCGATACCAATTTTTAGAAAAATCCATTTTAACAAAAATAAAACTGCATTACACATTGAAATTATTTTACAAATCTTTAGTTTCCCCCCATCTTAAGTTTTACAGCAGAAAAAAATAAAACCTACTGTATTTAACATAACTTTAAGTTCTCTAAACGTATTGCCGTCCCTACAAAAAATATTGGAGTACTACAAAGGAAAGAAATGTAGCTAAAACAAATAAATCAGTGGAATAGTTTTCAGTGCAAAACAGAGAGTTGCAAATCAGGGTTTAATGCTCACTGATGCAACAGAACTCTATTCTTGTACAAACTGATGAGATGGCTCCACTTCATGCATGGAAGACTAGTTGAGCATTGACTAGCCTATCAATATAGCCTTATATGCCACAAAGTGAATCGCATTTATATTCAACAAACTATCATGACATCAGCGTTTGTTAACGAGTTGCTAAAAATACATGGGCGATAACTGCCCGCTTGCACATAACGCTAATTAATTAAACATTAACGCTAGCGTTGCAGATCAGTGTGCTCACTGCTGCAACAGAACGTCATTCTTGTCAAATCTGACGAGACAGCTCAACTTCACTGACTAGCCAATCAATATAAATGAATCGCATTTACATTCAACAAACTATCATGACATCAGCGTTTGTTAACGAGTTGCTAAAAATACACAATGCCCGCTTGCGCATAACGTTACGGCGGCAATTAATTAAACGATCTAATGCTACAACTCACAGCCAGATGCATGGATTTGTCAGACTGAGGGATCTGATAACCGCTAACTTGCGGTAAGCTGAGCTGACCCACCTCTCAATTATTTCTCTTGTCTGTGGAAACCAGTCCGTGTTGTTTCTGTTTCTTTTCCTGCTTTTCATCATCTTCGCCATATGGTAATCCAGGATAGGAGTAGCTTGAGTGGCTAACTTCTTGTATACTATCCGCACCGCACGCCTGGCTCACAGTCACAACAAACACACCGGCTAAAGTGGGCGTAACGTTTCCTGCATGCCTCTACATGACAGCCAATCACCAGCCGTATTAGAGCGCGGCGTGCAAGCATGTCGCATGCTTATAGGCTCAATGACGCTGTTTTGTTTTGGTATCGAAAATTGGTATCGATTGACAAGGGAGGCTTCGATACCCCTTAGTATCGATGTTTCCATTTCGGTGCCAAGTAAGTATCGAAACTCGATACCCAGCCCTAGCTCCATGTACAAGTACCTCTCCGCTCAATGTACAAGTACCTCTCCGCTCAATGTACAAGTACCTCTCCGCTCCATGTACAAGTACCTCTCCGCTCCATGTACAAGTACCTCTCCGCTCCATGTACAAGTACATCTCTGCTCCATGTACAAGTACCTCTCCGCTCAATGTACAAGTACATCTCCGCTCCATGTACAAGTACCTCTCCGCTCCATGTACAAGTACATCTCCGCTCCATGTACAAGTACCTCTCCGCTCCATGTACAAGTACCTCTCCGCTCAATGTACAAGTACATCTCCGCTCCATGTACAAGTACATCTCTGCTCCATGTACAAGTACCTCTCCGCTCAATGTACAAGTACATCTCCGCTCCATGTACAAGTACCTCTCCGCTCCATGTACAAGTACCTCTCCGCTCCATGTACAAGTACCTCTCCGCTCCATGTACAAGTACCTCTCCGCTCCATGTACAAGTACCTCTCCGCTCAATGTCAAGTGTCGACAGTACCTCTCCGCTCCATGTACAAATACCTCTCCGCTCTCATGTACAAGTACCTCTCCGCTCCATGTACAAGTACCTCTCCGCTCAATGTCAAGTGTCGACAGTACCTCTCCGCTCCATGTACAAATACCTCTCCGCTCCATGTACAAGTACCTCTCCGCTCTCATGTACAAGTACCTCTCCGCTCCATGTACAAGTAGCTCTCCGCTCAATGTACAAGTGTCGACAGTACCTTTCCGCTCCATGTACAAATACCTCTCCGCTCTCATGTACAAGTACCTCTCCGCTCCATGTACAAGTACCTCTCCGCTCAATGTACAAATACCTCTCCGCTCCATGTATAAGTACCTCTCCGCTCTATGTACAAGTACCTCTCCGCTCCATGTACAAGTACCTCTCCGCTCAATGTACAAATACCTCTCCGCTCCATGTACAAGTAGCTCTCCGCTGAATGTACAAGTGTCGACAGTACCTCTCCGCTCAATGTACAAGTACCTCTCCGCTCAATGTACAAATACCTCTCCGCTCCATGTACAAGTACCTCTCCGCTCAATGTCAAGTATCGACAGTACCTCTCCGCTCCATGTACAAGTACCTCTCCGCTGAATGTACAAGTGTCGACAGTACCTCTCCGCTCAATGTACAAGTACCTCTCCGCTCCATGTACAAGTACCTCTCCGCTCTCATGTACAAGTACCTCTCCGCTCCATGTACAAGTACATCTCCGCTCAATGTACAAGTACCTCTGCGCTCCATGTACAAGTACCTCTCCGCTCAATGTACAAGTACCTCTCCGCTCAATGTACAAGTGTCGACAGTACCTCTCCGCTCCATGTACAAGTACCTCTCCGCTCAATGTACAAGTGTCGACAGTACCTCTACGCTCAATGTACAAGTGTCGACAGTACCTCTCCGCTCTCATGTACAAGTACCTCTCCGATCCATGTACAAGTACATCTCCGCTCCATGTACAAGTACATCTCCGCTCAATGTACAAGTACCTCTCCGCTCCATGTACAAGTACCTCTCCGCTCCATGTACAAGTACCTCTCCGCTCCATGTACAAGTACCTCTCCGCTCCATGTACAAGTACCTCTCCGCTCAATGTACAAGTACCTCTCCGCTCCATGTACAAGTACCTCTCCGCTCAATGTACAAGTACCTCTCCGCTCCATGTACAAGTACCTCTCCGCTCCATGTACAAGTACCTCTCCGCTCCATGTACAAGTACCTCTCCGCTCAATGTCAAGTATCGACAGTACCTCTCCGCTCCATGTACAAGTACCTCTCCGCTGAATGTACAAGTGTCGACAGTACCTCTCCGCTCAATGTACAAGTACCTCTCCGCTCCATGTACAAGTACCTCTCCGCTCTCATGTACAAGTACCTCTCCGCTCCATGTACAAGTACCTCTCCGCTCAATGTACAAGTACCTCTGCGCTCCATGTACAAGTACCTCTCCGCTCAATGTACAAGTACCTCTCCGCTCAATGTACAAGTGTCGACAGTACCTCTCCGCTCCATGTACAAGTACCTCTCCGCTCAATGTACAAGTGTCGACAGTACCTCTACGCTCAATGTACAAGTGTCGACAGTACCTCTCCGCTCTCATGTACAAGTACCTCTCCGATCCATGTACAAGTACATCTCCGCTCCATGTACAAGTACATCTCCGCTCAATGTACAAGTACCTCTCCGCTCCATGTACAAGTACCTCTCCGCTCCATGTACAAGTACCTCTCCGCTCCATGTACAAGTACCTCTCCGCTCCATGTACAAGTACCTCTCCGCTCAATGTACAAGTACCTCTCCGCTCCATGTACAAGTACCTCTCCGCTCCATGTACAAGTACCTCTCCGCTCCATGTACAAGTACCTCTCCGCTCAATGTACAAGTACCTCTCCGCTCCATGTACAAGTACCTCTCCGCTCCATGTACAAGTACCTCTCCGCTCCATGTACAAGTACCTCTCCGCTCAATGTACAAGTACCTCTCCGCTCCCTGTACAAGTACATCTCCGCTCCATGTACAAGTACCTCTCCGCTCCATGTACAAGTACCTCTCCGCTCAATGTACAAGTGTCGACAGTACCTCTCCGCTCCATGTACAAGTACCTCTCCGCTCCATGTACAAGTACCTCTCCGCTCAATGTACAAGTGTCGACAGTACCTCTCCGCTCCATCTACAAGTACCTCTCCGCTCAATGTACAAGTACCTCTCCGCTGAATGTACAAGTACCTCTCCGCTCCATGTACAAGTACCTCTCCGCTCCATGTACAAATACCTCTCCGCTCCATGTACAAGTACCTCTCCGCTCCATGTACAAGCACCTCTCCGCTACATGTACAAGTACCTCTCCGCTCCATGTACAAGTACCTCTCCGCTCCATGTACAAGTACCTCTCCGCTCAATGTACAAGTACCTCTCCGCTCCATGTACAAATACCTCTCCGCTCCATGTACAAATACCTCTCCGCTCCATGTACAAGTACCTCTCCGCTCCATGTACCAGTACCTCTCCGCTCAATGTACAAGTACATCTCCGCTCAATGTACAAGTACATCTCCGCTCAATGTACAAGTACGTCTCCGCTCAATGTACAAGTACCTCTCCGCTCAATGTACAAGTACCTCTCCGCTCCATGTACAAGTACCTCTCCGCTCAATGTACAAGTACATCTCCGCTCCATGTACCAGTACCTCTCCGCTCAATGTACAAGTACCTCTCCGCTCAATGTACAAGTACATCTCCGCTCCATGTACAAGTACGTCTCCGCTCAATGTATAAGTACCTCTCCGCTCCATGTACAAGTACCTCTCCGCTCCATGTACAAGTACATCTCCGCTCCATGTACAAGTACATCTCCGCTCCATGTACAAGTACCTCTCCGCTCCATGTACAAGTACCTCTCCGCTCCATGTACAAGTACATCTCCGCTCCATGTACAAGTACCTCTCCGCTCAATGTACAAGTACATCTCCGCTCCATGTACAAGTACATCTCCACTCCATGTACAAGTACCTCTCCGCTCAATGTACAAGTACATCTCCGCTCCATGTACCAGTACCTCTCCGCTCAATGTACAAGTACATCTTCACTCCATGTACAAGTACCTCTCCGCTCAATGTACAAGTACATCTCCGCTCCATGTACCAGTACCTCTCCGCTCAATGTACAAGTACATCTCCACTCCATGTACAAGTACCTCTCCGCTCAATGTACAAGTACATCTCCGCTCCATGTACCAGTACCTCTCCGCTCAATGTACAAGTACATCTCCGCTCCATGTACAAGTACCTCTCCGCTCAATGTACAAGTACCTCTCCGCTCAATGTACAAGTACATCTCCGCTCCATGTACCAGTACCTCTCCGCTCAATGTACAAGTACATCTGCGCTCCATGTAGGGCTGGGTATCGTTCAAAATTTTTCGATATCGATACCGTTTCGATACTTGGATTTCGATACCGGTTCCTGAACGATACTTTTTTCGATACCAATTTTTAGAAAAATCCATTTTAACAAAAATAAAACTGCATTACACATTGAAATTATTTTACAAATCTTTAGTTTCCCCCCATCTTAAGTTTTACAGCAGAAAAAAATAAAACCTACTGTATTTAACATAACTTTAAGTTCTCTAAACGTATTGCCGTCCCTACAAAAAATATTGGAGTACTACAAAGGAAAGAAATGTAGCTAAAACAAATAAATCAGTGGAATAGTTTTCAGTGCAAAACAGAGAGTTGCAAATCAGGGTTTAATGCTCACTGATGCAACAGAACTCTATTCTTGTACAAACTGATGAGATGGCTCCACTTCATGCATGGAAGACTAGTTGAGCATTGACTAGCCTATCAATATAGCCTTATATGCCACAAAGTGAATCGCATTTATATTCAACAAACTATCATGACATCAGCGTTTGTTAACGAGTTGCTAAAAATACATGGGCGATAACTGCCCGCTTGCACATAACGCTAATTAATTAAACATTAACGCTAGCGTTGCAGATCAGTGTGCTCACTGCTGCAACAGAACGTCATTCTTGTCAAATCTGATGAGACAGCTCAACTTCACTGACTAGCCAATCAATATAAATGAATCGCATTTACATTCAACAAACTATCATGACATCAGCGTTTGTTAACGAGTTGCTAAAAATACACAATGCCCGCTTGCGCATAACGTTACGGCGGCAATTAATTAAACGATCTAATGCTACAACTCACAGCCAGATGCATGGATTTGTCAGACTGAGGGATCTGATAACCGCTAACTTGCGGTAAGCTGAGCTGACCCACCTCTCAATTATTTCTCTTGTCTGTGGAAACCAGTCCGTGTTGTTTCTGTTTCTTTTCCTGCTTTTCATCATCTTCGCCATATGGTAATCCAGGATAGGAGTAGCTTGAGTGGCTAACTTCTTGTATACTATCCGCACCGCACGCCTGGCTCACAGTCACAACAAACACACCGGCTAAAGTGGGCGTAACGTTTCCTGCATGCCTCTACATGACAGCCAATCACCAGCCGTATTAGAGCGCGGCGTGCAAGCATGTCGCATGCTTATAGGCTCAATGACGCTGTTTTGTTTTGGTATCGAAAATTGGTATCGATTGACAAGGGAGGCTTCGATACCCCTTAGTATCGATGTTTCCATTTCGGTGCCAAGTAAGTATCGAAACTCGATACCCAGCCCTAGCTCCATGTACAAGTACCTCTCCGCTCAATGTACAAGTACCTCTCCGCTCAATGTACAAGTACCTCTCCGCTCCATGTACAAGTACCTCTCCGCTCCATGTACAAGTACCTCTCCGCTCCATGTACAAGTACCTCTCCGCTCCATGTACAAGTACATCTCTGCTCCATGTACAAGTACCTCTCCGCTCAATGTACAAGTACATCTCCGCTCCATGTACAAGTACCTCTCCGCTCCATGTACAAGTACATCTCCGCTCCATGTACAAGTACCTCTCCGCTCCATGTACAAGTACCTCTCCGCTCAATGTACAAGTACCTCTCCGCTCCATGTACAAGTACATCTCCGCTCCATGTACAAGTACCTCTCCGCTCAATGTACAAGTACATCTCCGCTCCATGTACAAGTACATCTCCACTCCATGTACAAGTACCTCTCCGCTCAATGTACAAGTACATCTCCGCTCCATGTACCAGTACCTCTCCGCTCAATGTACAAGTACATCTCCACTCCATGTACAAGTACCTCTCCGCTCAATGTACAAGTACATCTCCGCTCCATGTACCAGTACCTCTCCGCTCAATGTACAAGTACATCTCCACTCCATGTACAAGTACCTCTCCGCTCAATGTACAAGTACATCTCCGCTCCATGTACCAGTACCTCTCCGCTCAATGTACAAGTACATCTCCGCTCCATGTACAAGTACCTCTCCGCTCAATGTACAAGTACCTCTCCGCTCAATGTACAAGTACATCTCCGCTCCATGTACCAGTACCTCTCCGCTCAATGTACAAGTACATCTGCGCTCCATGTAGGGCTGGGTATCGTTCAAAATTTTTCGATATCGATACCGTTTCGATACTTGGATTTCGATACCGGTTCCTGAACGATACTTTTTTCGATACCAATTTTTAGAAAAATCCATTTTAACAAAAATAAAACTGCATTACACATTGAAATTATTTTACAAATCTTTAGTTTCCCCCCATCTTAAGTTTTACAGCAGAAAAAAATAAAACCTACTGTATTTAACATAACTTTAAGTTCTCTAAACGTATTGCCGTCCCTACAAAAAATATTGGAGTACTACAAAGGAAAGAAATGTAGCTAAAACAAATAAATCAGTGGAATAGTTTTCAGTGCAAAACAGAGAGTTGCAAATCAGGGTTTAATGCTCACTGATGCAACAGAACTCTATTCTTGTACAAACTGATGAGATGGCTCCACTTCATGCATGGAAGACTAGTTGAGCATTGACTAGCCTATCAATATAGCCTTATATGCCACAAAGTGAATCGCATTTATATTCAACAAACTATCATGACATCAGCGTTTGTTAACGAGTTGCTAAAAATACATGGGCGATAACTGCCCGCTTGCACATAACGCTAATTAATTAAACATTAACGCTAGCGTTGCAGATCAGTGTGCTCACTGCTGCAACAGAACGTCATTCTTGTCAAATCTGACGAGACAGCTCAACTTCACTGACTAGCCAATCAATATAAATGAATCGCATTTACATTCAACAAACTATCATGACATCAGCGTTTGTTAACGAGTTGCTAAAAATACACAATGCCCGCTTGCGCATAACGTTACGGCGGCAATTAATTAAACGATCTAATGCTACAACTCACAGCCAGATGCATGGATTTGTCAGACTGAGGGATCTGATAACCGCTAACTTGCGGTAAGCTGAGCTGACCCACCTCTCAATTATTTCTCTTGTCTGTGGAAACCAGTCCGTGTTGTTTCTGTTTCTTTTCCTGCTTTTCATCATCTTCGCCATATGGTAATCCAGGATAGGAGTAGCTTGAGTGGCTAACTTCTTGTATACTATCCGCACCGCACGCCTGGCTCACAGTCACAACAAACACACCGGCTAAAGTGGGCGTAACGTTTCCTGCATGCCTCTACATGACAGCCAATCACCAGCCGTATTAGAGCGCGGCGTGCAAGCATGTCGCATGCTTATAGGCTCAATGACGCTGTTTTGTTTTGGTATCGAAAATTGGTATCGATTGACAAGGGAGGCTTCGATACCCCTTAGTATCGATGTTTCCATTTCGGTGCCAAGTAAGTATCGAAACTCGATACCCAGCCCTAGCTCCATGTACAAGTACCTCTCCGCTCAATGTACAAGTACCTCTCCGCTCAATGTACAAGTACCTCTCCGCTCCATGTACAAGTACCTCTCCGCTCCATGTACAAGTACCTCTCCGCTCCATGTACAAGTACCTCTCCGCTCCATGTACAAGTACATCTCTGCTCCATGTACAAGT
Source organism: Poromitra crassiceps (assembly GCF_964638095.1). Lineage (NCBI taxonomy): Eukaryota > Metazoa > Chordata > Actinopteri > Beryciformes > Melamphaidae > Poromitra > Poromitra crassiceps. The sequence goes on from NW_028152257.1 coordinate 1,251,414, forward strand.
ACCTCTCCGCTCAATGTACAAGTACATCTCCGCTCCATGTACAAGTACCTCTCCGCTCCATGTACAAGTACATCTCCGCTCCATGTACAAGTACCTCTCCGCTCCATGTACAAGTACCTCTCCGCTCAATGTACAAGTACATCTCCGCTCCATGTACAAGTACCTCTCCGCTCCATGTACAAGTACATCTCCGCTCCATGTACAAGTACCTCTCCGCTCAATGTACAAGTACATCTCCGCTCCATGTACAAGTACATCTCCACTCCATGTACAAGTACCTCTCCGCTCAATGTACAAGTACATCTCCGCTCCATGTACCAGTACCTCTCCGCTCAATGTACAAGTACATCTCCACTCAATGTACAAGTACCTCTCCGCTCAATGTACAAGTACATCTCCGCTCCATGTACCAGTACCTCTCCGCTCAATGTACAAGTACATCTCCACTCCATGTACAAGTACCTCTCCGCTCAATGTACAAGTACATCTCCGCTCCATGTACCAGTACCTCTCCGCTCAATGTACAAGTACCTCTCCGCTCAATGTACAAGTACATCTCCGCTCCATGTACCAGTACCTCTCCGCTCAATGTACAAGTACATCTGCGCTCCATGTAGGGCTGGGTATCGTTCAAAATTTTTCGATATCGATACCGTTTCGATACTTGGATTTCGATACCGGTTCCTGAACGATACTTTTTTCGATACCAATTTTTAGAAAAATCCATTTTAACAAAAATAAAACTGCATTACACATTGAAATTATTTTACAAATCTTTAGTTTCCCCCCATCTTAAGTTTTACAGCAGAAAAAAATAAAACCTACTGTATTTAACATAACTTTAAGTTCTCTAAACGTATTGCCGTCCCTACAAAAAATATTGGAGTACTACAAAGGAAAGAAATGTAGCTAAAACAAATAAATCAGTGGAATAGTTTTCAGTGCAAAACAGAGAGTTGCAAATCAGGGTTTAATGCTCACTGATGCAACAGAACTCTATTCTTGTACAAACTGATGAGATGGCTCCACTTCATGCATGGAAGACTAGTTGAGCATTGACTAGCCTATCAATATAGCCTTATATGCCACAAAGTGAATCGCATTTATATTCAACAAACTATCATGACATCAGCGTTTGTTAACGAGTTGCTAAAAATACATGGGCGATAACTGCCCGCTTGCACATAACGCTAATTAATTAAACATTAACGCTAGCGTTGCAGATCAGTGTGCTCACTGCTGCAACAGAACGTCATTCTTGTCAAATCTGACGAGACAGCTCAACTTCACTGACTAGCCAATCAATATAAATGAATCGCATTTACATTCAACAAACTATCATGACATCAGCGTTTGTTAACGAGTTGCTAAAAATACACAATGCCCGCTTGCGCATAACGTTACGGCGGCAATTAATTAAACGATCTAATGCTACAACTCACAGCCAGATGCATGGATTTGTCAGACTGAGGGATCTGATAACCGCTAACTTGCGGTAAGCTGAGCTGACCCACCTCTCAATTATTTATCTTGTCTGTGGAAACCAGTCCGTGTTGTTTCTGTTTCTTTTCCTGCTTTTCATCATCTTCGCCATATGGTAATCCAGGATAGGAGTAGCTTGAGTGGCTAACTTCTTGTATACTATCCGCACCGCACGCCTGGCTCACAGTCACAACAAACACACCGGCTAAAGTGGGCGTAACGTTTCCTGCATGCCTCTACATGACAGCCAATCACCAGCCGTATTAGAGCGCGGCGTGCAAGCATGTCGCATGCTTATAGGCTCAATGACGCTGTTTTGTTTTGGTATCGAAAATTGGTATCGATTGACAAGGGAGGCTTCGATACCCCTTAGTATCAATGTTTCCATTTCGGTGCCAAGTAAGTATCGAAACTCGATACCCAGCCCTAGCTCCATGTACAAGTACCTCTCCGCTCAATGTACAAGTACCTCTCCGCTCAATGTACAAGTACCTCTCCGCTCCATGTACAAGTACCTCTCCGCTCCATGTACAAGTACCTCTCCGTTCCATGTACAAGTACCTCTCCGCTCCATGTACAAGTACCTCTCCGCTCCATGTACAAGTACCTCTCCGTTCCATGTACAAGTACCTCTCCGCTCCATGTACAAGTACATCTCCGCTCCATGTACAAGTACCTCTCCGCTCCATGTACAAGTACCTCTCCGCTCAATGTACAAGTACATCTCCGCTCCATGTACAAGTACCTCTCCGCTCCATGTACAAGTACATCTCCGCTCCATGTACAAGTACCTCTCCGCTCAATGTACAAGTACATCTCCGCTCCATGTACAAGTACATCTCCACTCCATGTACAAGTACCTCTCCGCTCAATGTACAAGTACATCTCCGCTCCATGTACCAGTACCTCTCCGCTCAATGTACAAGTACATCTCCACTCCATGTACAAGTACCTCTCCGCTCAATGTACAAGTACATCTCCGCTCCATGTACCAGTACCTCTCCGCTCAATGTACAAGTACATCTCCACTCCATGTACAAGTACCTCTCCGCTCAATGTACAAGTACATCTCCGCTCCATGTACCAGTACCTCTCCGCTCAATGTACAAGTACATCTCCGCTCCATGTACAAGTACCTCTCCGCTCAATGTACAAGTACCTCTCCGCTCAATGTACAAGTACATCTCCGCTCCATGTACCAGTACCTCTCCGCTCAATGTACAAGTACATCTGCGCTCCATGTAGGGCTGGGTATCGTTCAAAATTTTTCGATATCGATACCGTTTCGATACTTGGATTTCGATACCGGTTCCTGAACGATACTTTTTTCGATACCAATTTTTAGAAAAATCCATTTTAACAAAAATAAAACTGCATTACACATTGAAATTATTTTACAAATCTTTAGTTTCCCCCCATCTTAAGTTTTACAGCAGAAAAAAATAAAACCTACTGTATTTAACATAACTTTAAGTTCTCTAAACGTATTGCCGTCCCTACAAAAAATATTGGAGTACTACAAAGGAAAGAAATGTAGCTAAAACAAATAAATCAGTGGAATAGTTTTCAGTGCAAAACAGAGAGTTGCAAATCAGGGTTTAATGCTCACTGATGCAACAGAACTCTATTCTTGTACAAACTGATGAGATGGCTCCACTTCATGCATGGAAGACTAGTTGAGCATTGACTAGCCTATCAATATAGCCTTATATGCCACAAAGTGAATCGCATTTATATTCAACAAACTATCATGACATCAGCGTTTGTTAACGAGTTGCTAAAAATACATGGGCGATAACTGCCCGCTTGCACATAACGCTAATTAATTAAACATTAACGCTAGCGTTGCAGATCAGTGTGCTCACTGCTGCAACAGAACGTCATTCTTGTCAAATCTGACGAGACAGCTCAACTTCACTGACTAGCCAATCAATATAAATGAATCGCATTTACATTCAACAAACTATCATGACATCAGCGTTTGTTAACGAGTTGCTAAAAATACACAATGCCCGCTTGCGCATAACGTTACGGCGGCAATTAATTAAACGATCTAATGCTACAACTCACAGCCAGATGCATGGATTTGTCAGACTGAGGGATCTGATAACCGCTAACTTGCGGTAAGCTGAGCTGACCCACCTCTCAATTATTTCTCTTGTCTGTGGAAACCAGTCCGTGTTGTTTCTGTTTCTTTTCCTGCTTTTCATCATCTTCGCCATATGGTAATCCAGGATAGGAGTAGCTTGAGTGGCTAACTTCTTGTATACTATCCGCACCGCACGCCTGGCTCACAGTCACAACAAACACACCGGCTAAAGTGGGCGTAACGTTTCCTGCATGCCTCTACATGACAGCCAATCACCAGCCGTATTAGAGCGCGGCGTGCAAGCATGTCGCATGCTTATAGGCTCAATGACGCTGTTTTGTTTTGGTATCGAAAATTGGTATCGATTGACAAGGGAGGCTTCGATACCCCTTAGTATCGATGTTTCCATTTCGGTGCCAAGTAAGTATCGAAACTCGATACCCAGCCCTAGCTCCATGTACAAGTACCTCTCCGCTCAATGTACAAGTACCTCTCCGCTCAATGTACAAGTACCTCTCCGCTCCATGTACAAGTACCTCTCCGCTCCATGTACAAGTACCTCTCCGCTCCATGTACAAGTACCTCTCCGCTCCATGTACAAGTACATCTCTGCTCCATGTACAAGTACCTCTCCGCTCAATGTACAAGTACATCTCCGCTCCATGTACAAGTACCTCTCCGCTCCATGTACAAGTACATCTCCGCTCCATGTACAAGTACCTCTCCGCTCCATGTACAAGTACCTCTCCGCTCAATGTACAAGTACATCTCCGCTCCATGTACAAGTACCTCTCCGCTCCATGTACAAGTACATCTCCGCTCCATGTACAAGTACCTCTCCGCTCAATGTACAAGTACATCTCCGCTCCATGTACAAGTACATCTCCACTCCATGTACAAGTACCTCTCCGCTCAATGTACAAGTACATCTCCGCTCCATGTACCAGTACCTCTCCGCTCAATGTACAAGTACATCTCCACTCAATGTACAAGTACCTCTCCGCTCAATGTACAAGTACATCTCCGCTCCATGTACCAGTACCTCTCCGCTCAATGTACAAGTACATCTCCACTCCATGTACAAGTACCTCTCCGCTCAATGTACAAGTACATCTCCGCTCCATGTACCAGTACCTCTCCGCTCAATGTACAAGTACCTCTCCGCTCAATGTACAAGTACATCTCCGCTCCATGTACCAGTACCTCTCCGCTCAATGTACAAGTACATCTGCGCTCCATGTAGGGCTGGGTATCGTTCAAAATTTTTCGATATCGATACCGTTTCGATACTTGGATTTCGATACCGGTTCCTGAACGATACTTTTTTCGATACCAATTTTTAGAAAAATCCATTTTAACAAAAATAAAACTGCATTACACATTGAAATTATTTTACAAATCTTTAGTTTCCCCCCATCTTAAGTTTTACAGCAGAAAAAAATAAAACCTACTGTATTTAACATAACTTTAAGTTCTCTAAACGTATTGCCGTCCCTACAAAAAATATTGGAGTACTACAAAGGAAAGAAATGTAGCTAAAACAAATAAATCAGTGGAATAGTTTTCAGTGCAAAACAGAGAGTTGCAAATCAGGGTTTAATGCTCACTGATGCAACAGAACTCTATTCTTGTACAAACTGATGAGATGGCTCCACTTCATGCATGGAAGACTAGTTGAGCATTGACTAGCCTATCAATATAGCCTTATATGCCACAAAGTGAATCGCATTTATATTCAACAAACTATCATGACATCAGCGTTTGTTAACGAGTTGCTAAAAATACATGGGCGATAACTGCCCGCTTGCACATAACGCTAATTAATTAAACATTAACGCTAGCGTTGCAGATCAGTGTGCTCACTGCTGCAACAGAACGTCATTCTTGTCAAATCTGACGAGACAGCTCAACTTCACTGACTAGCCAATCAATATAAATGAATCGCATTTACATTCAACAAACTATCATGACATCAGCGTTTGTTAACGAGTTGCTAAAAATACACAATGCCCGCTTGCGCATAACGTTACGGCGGCAATTAATTAAACGATCTAATGCTACAACTCACAGCCAGATGCATGGATTTGTCAGACTGAGGGATCTGATAACCGCTAACTTGCGGTAAGCTGAGCTGACCCACCTCTCAATTATTTATCTTGTCTGTGGAAACCAGTCCGTGTTGTTTCTGTTTCTTTTCCTGCTTTTCATCATCTTCGCCATATGGTAATCCAGGATAGGAGTAGCTTGAGTGGCTAACTTCTTGTATACTATCCGCACCGCACGCCTGGCTCACAGTCACAACAAACACACCGGCTAAAGTGGGCGTAACGTTTCCTGCATGCCTCTACATGACAGCCAATCACCAGCCGTATTAGAGCGCGGCGTGCAAGCATGTCGCATGCTTATAGGCTCAATGACGCTGTTTTGTTTTGGTATCGAAAATTGGTATCGATTGACAAGGGAGGCTTCGATACCCCTTAGTATCAATGTTTCCATTTCGGTGCCAAGTAAGTATCGAAACTCGATACCCAGCCCTAGCTCCATGTACAAGTACCTCTCCGCTCAATGTACAAGTACCTCTCCGCTCAATGTACAAGTACCTCTCCGCTCCATGTACAAGTACCTCTCCGCTCCATGTACAAGTACCTCTCCGTTCCATGTACAAGTACCTCTCCGCTCCATGTACAAGTACCTCTCCGCTCCATGTACAAGTACCTCTCCGTTCCATGTACAAGTACCTCTCCGCTCCATGTACAAGTACATCTCCGCTCCATGTACAAGTACCTCTCCGCTCCATGTACAAGTACCTCTCCGCTCAATGTACAAGTACATCTCCGCTCCATGTACAAGTACCTCTCCGCTCCATGTACAAGTACATCTCCGCTCCATGTACAAGTACCTCTCCGCTCAATGTACAAGTACATCTCCGCTCCATGTACAAGTACATCTCCACTCCATGTACAAGTACCTCTCCGCTCAATGTACAAGTACATCTCCGCTCCATGTACCAGTACCTCTCCGCTCAATGTACAAGTACATCTCCACTCCATGTACAAGTACCTCTCCGCTCAATGTACAAGTACATCTCCGCTCCATGTACCAGTACCTCTCCGCTCAATGTACAAGTACATCTCCACTCCATGTACAAGTACCTCTCCGCTCAATGTACAAGTACATCTCCGCTCCATGTACCAGTACCTCTCCGCTCAATGTACAAGTACATCTCCGCTCCATGTACAAGTACCTCTCCGCTCAATGTACAAGTACCTCTCCGCTCAATGTACAAGTACATCTCCGCTCCATGTACCAGTACCTCTCCGCTCAATGTACAAGTACATCTGCGCTCCATGTAGGGCTGGGTATCGTTCAAAATTTTTCGATATCGATACCGTTTCGATACTTGGATTTCGATACCGGTTCCTGAACGATACTTTTTTCGATACCAATTTTTAGAAAAATCCATTTTAACAAAAATAAAACTGCATTACACATTGAAATTATTTTACAAATCTTTAGTTTCCCCCCATCTTAAGTTTTACAGCAGAAAAAAATAAAACCTACTGTATTTAACATAACTTTAAGTTCTCTAAACGTATTGCCGTCCCTACAAAAAATATTGGAGTACTACAAAGGAAAGAAATGTAGCTAAAACAAATAAATCAGTGGAATAGTTTTCAGTGCAAAACAGAGAGTTGCAAATCAGGGTTTAATGCTCACTGATGCAACAGAACTCTATTCTTGTACAAACTGATGAGATGGCTCCACTTCATGCATGGAAGACTAGTTGAGCATTGACTAGCCTATCAATATAGCCTTATATGCCACAAAGTGAATCGCATTTATATTCAACAAACTATCATGACATCAGCGTTTGTTAACGAGTTGCTAAAAATACATGGGCGATAACTGCCCGCTTGCACATAACGCTAATTAATTAAACATTAACGCTAGCGTTGCAGATCAGTGTGCTCACTGCTGCAACAGAACGTCATTCTTGTCAAATCTGACGAGACAGCTCAACTTCACTGACTAGCCAATCAATATAAATGAATCGCATTTACATTCAACAAACTATCATGACATCAGCGTTTGTTAACGAGTTGCTAAAAATACACAATGCCCGCTTGCGCATAACGTTACGGCGGCAATTAATTAAACGATCTAATGCTACAACTCACAGCCAGATGCATGGATTTGTCAGACTGAGGGATCTGATAACCGCTAACTTGCGGTAAGCTGAGCTGACCCACCTCTCAATTATTTCTCTTGTCTGTGGAAACCAGTCCGTGTTGTTTCTGTTTCTTTTCCTGCTTTTCATCATCTTCGCCATATGGTAATCCAGGATAGGAGTAGCTTGAGTGGCTAACTTCTTGTATACTATCCGCACCGCACGCCTGGCTCACAGTCACAACAAACACACCGGCTAAAGTGGGCGTAACGTTTCCTGCATGCCTCTACATGACAGCCAATCACCAGCCGTATTAGAGCGCGGCGTGCAAGCATGTCGCATGCTTATAGGCTCAATGACGCTGTTTTGTTTTGGTATCGAAAATTGGTATCGATTGACAAGGGAGGCTTCGATACCCCTTAGTATCGATGTTTCCATTTCGGTGCCAAGTAAGTATCGAAACTCGATACCCAGCCCTAGTGATAGATTTCTCTCCCCAATCTATGGTATTTTGATCAAACATTTCTCCATAGGCCCAGGTTGGACTCAACAAGAGGCAGATACTTCAGCATGGCGGCCCTACATGCTGATATGAAAATATGCAATTACAGAGATGATCTTGTCATTTGTTAATTCAAATATATCTTTAATTATGTTTAAATGTTCTGTTCTAGGTCATTGGAGGAGCGGCTGAGTTTGTGTAATGATGAACTTTCTTCATTTCCATTAGGAGACGTGCTGACCATGGGAATTAACCATTAGAAGGTTTAGTGCTGTTTATGGCAGGTCTGGGAAACGGATAAGCTGCACAAGGACGGTCATTTAGGATATGGCAGAGGTCACGGAGATCAGCCGACAAAAGGACATTTTAATGTCTCTGCTCAGTCACTTAGTCACTTTGGGATAGGGACTGGAAAACAACACAGAGTTTATGGCTTTCTTTAAGACAAATGGCTGCAGAGCATCAACAGAGGAGGTGGGAGACACATTCCACAAAGCCCCCAGAGCATGAGGGGTTTCTGTGAGAAGCATCACAGTGTTGTATGTATATTGATGCATATTGTGTATATATATCTTACTGATTGACTGAGATGATTGGATATCTGATATGAAATAAAGTTTAAGAGCATACATTAGATGCGCTGATTTTTCCACAGAAAAGAGAAGATATGCTCAAGGACACAGCACCAATGAGAGGAGAGTCTGATGTTGTGTGTTGATTAACTTCAATTTGTCCCACTTGCTGCACGATAGGAGAGTGCTATAATATTTAGATAAATGATAGCCTATTGATATTATTGTAAGCAAATGGAAAATAAAGGTATAGTCGAATTAGTTAATAAGTGGTATTTGATAAGAGTTTCTCATCCGGGTTAATCGGGGTGAGTTTTTCTCTGATTTGTTGAATTTAACTATAAGAAACTGTCCTCTTGCTCTTTTTACACCTCCTAGAGGTGGTTTTCGACCAAGAGGATAGTAAGTTTGAACTGTAAGATGTTTAATCCAGTTCAGACTGGGATTAACCCATGATTTAGCTGAATTTGATCATATCCAGAATATAGTTTAAGTTTATCAAGTCTAACAATAACCTTACATAATGTTCTAAACTAGGACTTTAATAGGCAAATAGCTAAATTAGCTGACCCAAATTATAAGAATCAAAATAGGAATTTAAAGTAAATATATTAACAGTTGCTTTGGTAGATAGGAACCAATAGATAACTATTTCAAGGAGAAGGTTAGTGCTGTGACCTCCAGTGGAAGCCAGGTCACAGGATGTGGACAAGAGGGGGAGAAAAACACGCCTGCCAAATAGGAGTGACAGAAGGGAGAGATGATAGGACCAACCAATGACAGCACAGCAGTGAAGGATGACACTAGATGGAGGAGGAACCATACCGGAAGACAGACGCCCCAAGGAAATGTACTTTAAAAGCACAGGCAAAAGAGAAGGGAGGGGTCGGTTTACAAGGGTCTTTTTCTTGACCTGCTACATATTTTGCTGTGAGGGAAAGACCACTGGAAAATCCACCTCAGAGATCTCTGAATGGGTAATATAAATACTTGACCTGTCTTTGTACTGAATATGCTAAATCCTCTATATAAAATAATGTTCTAAATATCAGAATTGCTTGTTGTATTGATTTTTCATATATCTGGAATGATTGGACACACTGGAAAGGTATTAACATATGTCACACCTTCTGATTGGAGTGAGCTGTTTTTAATTAGGTTGAACGAGGTACAGAGAAATCCTTTCCATCAAATGGTGACCCTGACGTGATTATGATCCATATTTTGAAAAAGCAAGCATTCTGATCAAGCATTTCAGGAAAACAGTGGCTTAACATCCCGGGAAAATATCAATAAAGGGTTTACGGATTACCTTTTTCATAAAAATATCTGCATTGGCTATTCTAAATTATTGTTACACTAACTGGATTCCACAAATGCTGTAATTTATCAATCAAATTTAGGAACCGTACAAAGCTGGTCAGACACGTGTTTTGATATTTTGGAAAGATTTGTAAAGTGACCGAGCGCGTGTGAGGGTCGTAATTAACCCCAAGACCATTGCCCATGACCGAGCACGTGTGAGAGAAGTGATTAATCTCAAGACCATTGTCAGACCGAATGCATGTGAGGCGAATAGTACATTATTATTATGATAATACTAATTTTCCAAGACCATAGCAAAATGTGTTATTTATACAGAACCGGCGTGTTCTGGGGGAGTCCGTTTTGTACAGAGAGCATTAATGCTCAGGTTTTTGCATTTTATTGTAATATATCTTGAAGGTTTTGGTATAATATGAATTGTGAAAAAATCAGCTAACTAAGATCATAAAAGATTATATAAAATGGGGAAGAAATAACACTGAATTGTCTAATAATAGTAATATTAATATCCATATTTTGAGTTGAATTTTAGATTCTTCCAATTTATGTTGCTATGTAAATTAGACACAAAGGTTTATGCTATAAATTCAAACAACAAGGTGAATTTAATGCAAGATTAGGTCACGTTGGGTTAGTATTCCTTTGTATTTTTGTGTTATACTGCTTTATGATCCATAACTTTGCTGTAAGTTTGAGAAGAAGAGAATGAATGTAAATTATTTTTAAATTCACTGTGCAGGGACGCCTGTCACAGTGGAACGGTAATATGTAAGAGTATAGTATATAAATAGAATCAACCATATTTTGACGCTTATGAAAAAACTGTTTGTGGAAGAACAACACACCATAAGTTGATGCGCGCAGCTTCTAACCAAGGGTCCGGGTGCAGCCAAATGGCCGCGGGTGTAATTCTGCTGGCACTTTTGCTGTCTGAAGTGGGCTCTGGCGTCCATACAGGAGTAGCCTGTGAGTCTGTCTGGCGGAGTTGGGCTGCAGAGCGGAGAACCATAGATAGCCTATGAGTTATTTTGCCATCAAATTGGCGTAAGGTCGCGCGACAGTTCAAAATAATAGCGTATGCTTTTAACGTTAGATTTATTTAGAAATATAAATGGATCTTTTAAGAGAGTGGTGGATTCGTTAGAGGGTAAAGATATGGAATGGGATTAATGGCCTATGGCCTATGGATTATGCGAATAGATATAATAGGCGTCACATAATATGTCCTCCCAACTAGTAGACATGATGTATGCGTGAGACGGGGTAGATTATATAAGCATGACCGGCTCTTTACGCATTCAAAGAAATATAGCTCAGTTGGTAAAGCGCTCGGGTTTGAACCTGTGAAGTGTGCGGTTCCATAGTAGCCTAATGGAACAATGTCTGTATGTAGTAAACGATTGACTGTTAAATCAAAACAGACATCGACAACCTTTATTTAGTTTTTGTCTGTCCGTCAGTCTGTCTGTCTGTCTGTTTGGTTGTCTTTTATCCGTGGGTCGCTCGTAGTGCAAACTTCCCATGTCGTTGGGCAGAGAGTGTGTGTGTTTGTGTGTGTGGGCTGCTGTATGAGGAAGCGGAGTTTCCGGCAGTTTCCAGCGGAGGGAGAGGATTGCTGACGCCGCGGAACCCCGAGAGACGGGTCCGGCTCGAGGGGGGCTAAGCAGCTGTACAACAGGTAGACGTGGTTTTCTTTCAGGGCTGGTACAGTACGGGCCAAGGAGGGTCTGACAGCGAGCAGAGCACCAGACGCGACTTGCACCGGGCAGTGGCGAGCCAGCAGCTACCAGAATGAATAGGAGGGTGTTTCACGCTACTTTTGTCTGTTAAAATGAAGTTGGTAATGTACAGTTTGATCCAAGGGGGACAAACCCTTTCAGAGGAACTTGTAACACCAAACTGTCTGTTTTGCTGCAGCTCGCAGTGCTGTTTAGTCCAGGACCTTGCTTCCTGGATCTGTTGAGAGGTGGAGGGGGGCTGCTCCGTGAAGCTCCAGTGGGGGAGCTCCGTTCTGTTCAAGGTCTATATGATAAGTGACCTGGGCATGCGCAAAGACTGGGCGTGTCTAAAAACACACCATGTCCAAGAATGTTGTCCCTTGAGAAGGTCAAAGAGGGCAGCCCTTTCCTAAGGGTGGGGCTGCACGAGTGGGGTAGGCTCTTTGAGCAAGGCATTACATCAGGGCAGCGTTGCTTTGGCTGATTATGTAGGCTATAAGTTCCATGTTTGAGTTGATTTGAGTGTGATAATTTGAGATAGATAGGATTTTATGTTACTGCATGAGTGATGGGTAGATGCCGGTAGTAAAATTTGATGTTGTGAATGCATTTAGTGGTGTAAGGAGACAGATAGGATTTAAGTGGGTTGGTATGAGTGATGAAGTTTGTGTAATGTGGGATTTTATGTGGATTGGGAATACAATGCTGATAGTATGGGGCGTGAACGTTCATTGTTTTTATAGAGAATGAAAGCATTGATTATAATATTTAGATTGGCGAAATGGTGCTGTGTTTTGTCGGTGTGGCTGTGATATGGGAAGTGATGTCTGTTACTCGTTTGAGGTGTCAATTGATCTAATGATTATTGATAGTTGTTTGATTAATTTAGACCAAAGGGGGGTCCCCATACATTGTGGAATGCATGGTGAATGAATGCGGAGAATATAGAATGGATCCAGATGGAGGGTTAAATCTCAGCAAAACACACTGACGAAGTGTCAGATATAATAAATTATGAAAAATAAAATAGATTGGAATGGGAAAGTACAGCAGTGGGGAACACTGAACACTGCACATTATATAGTAATACGTACTGAATAGGAAGTTTGCAGTGACACATAAAAGAACAATAGTTATATGATGAGTTTGTTTAGTTGACAACTTTGCATAAATGAAGGGTTTGTTGATTAACTTGAAAATTCTCTCTGTCGTCCCTATAGAAGAACTAGCTCAGACCCAGGTAAGATACACTATCATTTTTCCGTTTGAGAAAAGCTACACATAGTTAAATTTATACTTAAAGTACGCTGGAGATGTTTTTAAAAGTATTTATAAATAAGTCAATGCCCTCTGAGGACAGACAGTCTTGAGTTTGCGTTTGGAGTATTTGTGAACAATGTTGGCCCTCACTGTTTTACCTAGTGGGGTTATGCCATCCCCAAAATTACTCAAGTGAACTGCCAGGGGTCTAGCCCGCCCCTCCCCCACTCACAGCACCTTCAGGGGTTACCCTCCGCCCCATTGTTTATTGCCACAAGTCTACAAGGTCAATACATTGTCTCTCTGTAAGCTGTGAATGTTCACTCAGGAGCCATCTTGTTTATGAGGTGCATTGCAATCAAATTATAAAAGTAAACAATTGGATATGTACTCACAGAGTATTTCAAACATTATCTGCCATACAAGCGACTTGTTGTACTAATAAAAATACAAGAAATTATTTTGTCTAAAATACAGGCACATTGTGAAATCAAATGTTTGCAGCACAGGTCCAATCTTGAGTATGTGGGTTTCATTTTTGCATAGTGCGATCTAAGCAAATAGTCTTATGCACTTATTTGGGTGCAAATTGGGACAAGGGGGCAACCATTATTATGACGAATTTGGAAATGAATACATGCACTAATGGGGTTAAGTTGTGTTTGTGCTGAGGTTTAATGCTGTCTAAGTGGGTTCCAGGAAAAATATGGGAACAGTTATGCTACTGAATGAACTGAATGTTGTCGTTAGGGGGGTTTCAACTGGGGGTTATGTTAGATTCAATAAGGAGCAAAGATGAAGAGCCAAGTTGAAGAATATGTTTAAGATAACTCAAATCATAGTGCTATAATATGCTATGTTTCAGGAGAAGTAATTGGACCGTCCGGTGCCGCATTGGGACGAAATAATGGAGTAAAGTTCACACCTATAGAATAGGTGTGAAAGGGGGATTGATAGATTTCTCTCCCCAATCTATGGTATTTTGATCAAACATTTCTCCATAGGCCCAGGTTGGACTCAACAAGAGGCAGATACTTCAGCATGGCGGCCCTACATGCTGATATGAAAATATGCAATTACAGAGATGATCTTGTCATTTGTTAATTCAAATATATCTTTAATTATGTTTAAATGTTCTGTTCTAGGTCATTGGAGGAGCGGCTGAGTTTGTGTAATGATGAACTTTCTTCATTTCCATTAGGAGACGTGCTGACCATGGGAATTAACCATTAGAAGGTTTAGTGCTGTTTATGGCAGGTCTGGGAAACGGATAAGCTGCACAAGGACGGTCATTTAGGATATGGCAGAGGTCACGGAGATCAGCCGACAAAAGGACATTTTAATGTCTCTGCTCATTCACTTAGTCACTTTGGGATAGGGACTGGAAAACAACACAGAGTTTATGGCTTTCTTTAAGACAAATGGCTGCAGAGCATCAACAGAGGAGGTGGGAGACACATTCCACAAAGCCCCCAGAGCATGAGGGGTTTCTGTGAGAAGCATCACAGTGTTGTATGTATATTGATGCATATTGTGTATATATATCTTACTGATTGACTGAGATGATTGGATATCTGATATGAAATAAAGTTTAAGAGCATACATTAGATGCGCTGATTTTTCCACAGAAAAGAGAAGATATGCTCAAGGACACAGCACCAATGAGAGGAGAGTCTGATGTTGTGTGTTGATTAACTTCAATTTGTCCCACTTGCTGCACGATAGGAGAGTGCTATAATATTTAGATAAATGATAGCCTATTGATATTATTGTAAGCAAATGGAAAATAAAGGTATAGTCGAATTAGTTAATAAGTGGTATTTGATAAGAGTTTCTCATCCGGGTTAATCGGGGTGAGTTTTTCTCTGATTTGTTGAATTTAACTATAAGAAACTGTCCTCTTGCTCTTTTTACACCTCCTAGAGGTGGTTTTCGACCAAGAGGATAGTAAGTTTGAACTGTAAGATGTTTAATCCAGTTCAGACTGGGATTAACCCATGATTTAGCTGAATTTGATCATATCCAGAATATAGTTTAAGTTTATCAAGTCTAACAATAACCTTACATAATGTTCTAAACTAGGACTTTAATAGGCAAATAGCTAAATTAGCTGACCCAAATTATAAGAATCAAAATAGGAATTTAAAGTAAATATATTAACAGTTGCTTTGGTAGATAGGAACCAATAGATAACTATTTCAAGGAGAAGGTTAGTGCTGTGACCTCCAGTGGAAGCCAGGTCACAGGATGTGGACAAGAGGGGGAGAAAAACACGCCTGCCAAATAGGAGTGACAGAAGGGAGAGATGATAGGACCAACCAATGACAGCACAGCAGTGAAGGATGACACTAGATGGAGGAGGAACCATACCGGAAGACAGACGCCCCAAGGAAATGTACTTTAAAAGCACAGGCAAAAGAGAAGGGAGGGGTCGGTTTACAAGGGTCTTTTTCTTGACCTGCTACATATTTTGCTGTGAGGGAAAGACCACTGGAAAATCCACCTCAGAGATCTCTGAATGGGTAATATAAATACTTGACCTGTCTTTGTACTGAATATGCTAAATCCTCTATATAAAATAATGTTCTAAATATCAGAATTGCTTGTTGTATTGATTTTTCATATATCTGGAATGATTGGACACACTGGAAAGGTATTAACATATGTCACACCTTCTGATTGGAGTGAGCTGTTTTTAATTAGGTTGAACGAGGTACAGAGAAATCCTTTCCATCACTAGCTCCATGTACAAGTACCTCTCCGCTCAATGTACAAGTACCTCTCCGCTCCATGTACAAGTACCTCTCCGCTCCATGTACAAGTACCTCTCCGCTCCATGTACAAGTACCTCTCCGCTCCATGTACAAGTACATCTCTGCTCCATGTACAAGTACCTCTCCGCTCAATGTACAAGTACATCTCCGCTCCATGTACAAGTACCTCTCCGCTCCATGTACAAGTACATCTCCGCTCCATGTACAAGTACCTCTCCGCTCCATGTACAAGTACCTCACCGCTCAATGTACAAGTACATCTCCGCTCCATGTACAAGTACATCTCTGCTCCATGTACAAGTACCTCTCCGCTCAATGTACAAGTACATCTCCGCTCCATGTACAAGTACCTCTCCGCTCCATGTACAAGTACCTCTCCGCTCCATGTACAAGTACCTCTCCGCTCCATGTACAAGTACCTCTCCGCTCCATGTACAAGTACCTCTCCGCTCAATGTCAAGTGTCGACAGTACCTCTCCGCTCCATGTACAAATACCTCTCCGCTCTCATGTACAAGTACCTCTCCGCTCCATGTACAAGTACCTCTCCGCTCAATGTCAAGTGTCGACAGTACCTCTCCGCTCCATGTACAAATACCTCTCCGCTCCATGTACAAGTACCTCTCCGCTCTCATGTACAAGTACCTCTCCGCTCCATGTACAAGTAGCTCTCCGCTCAATGTACAAGTGTCGACAGTACCTTTCCGCTCCATGTACAAATACCTCTCCGCTCTCATGTACAAGTACCTCTCCGCTCAATGTACAAGTACCTCTCCGCTCAATGTACAAATACCTCTCCGCTCCATGTATAAGTACCTCTCCGCTCTATGTACAAGTACCTCTCCGCTCCATGTACAAGTACCTCTCCGCTCAATGTACAAATACCTCTCCGCTCCATGTACAAGTAGCTCTCCGCTGAATGTACAAGTGTCGACAGTACCTCTCCGCTCAATGTACAAGTACCTCTCCGCTCAATGTACAAATACCTCTCCGCTCCATGTACAAGTACCTCTCCGCTCAATGTCAAGTATCGACAGTACCTCTCCGCTCCATGTACAAGTACCTCTCCGCTGAATGTACAAGTGTCGACAGTACCTCTCCGCTCAATGTACAAGTACCTCTCCGCTCCATGTACAAGTACCTCTCCGCTCTCATGTACAAGTACCTCTCCGCTCCATGTACAAGTACCTCTCCGCTCAATGTACAAGTACCTCTGTGCTCCATGTACAAGTACCTCTCCGCTCAATGTACAAGTACCTCTCCGCTCAATGTACAAGTGTCGACAGTACCTCTCCGCTCCATGTACAAGTACATCTCTGCTCCATGTACAAGTACCTCTCCGCTCAATGTACAAGTACATCTCCGCTCCATGTACAAGTACCTCTCCGCTCCATGTACAAGTACCTCTCCGCTCCATGTACAAGTACCTCTCCGCTCCATGTACAAGTACCTCTCCGCTCCATGTACAAGTACCTCTCCGCTCAATGTCAAGTGTCGACAGTACCTCTCCGCTCCATGTACAAATACCTCTCCGCTCTCATGTACAAGTACCTCTCCGCTCCATGTACAAGTACCTCTCCGCTCAATGTCAAGTGTCGACAGTACCTCTCCGCTCCATGTACAAATACCTCTCCGCTCCATGTACAAGTACCTCTCCGCTCTCATGTACAAGTACCTCTCCGCTCCATGTACAAGTAGCTCTCCGCTCAATGTACAAGTGTCGACAGTACCTTTCCGCTCCATGTACAAATACCTCTCCGCTCTCATGTACAAGTACCTCTCCGCTCCATGTACAAGTACCTCTCCGCTCAATGTACAAATACCTCTCCGCTCCATGTATAAGTACCTCTCCGCTCTATGTACAAGTACCTCTCCGCTCCATGTACAAGTACCTCTCCGCTCAATGTACAAATACCTCTCCGCTCCATGTACAAGTAGCTCTCCGCTGAATGTACAAGTGTCGACAGTACCTCTCCGCTCAATGTACAAGTACCTCTCCGCTCAATGTACAAATACCTCTCCGCTCCATGTACAAGTACCTCTCCGCTCAATGTCAAGTATCGACAGTACCTCTCCGCTCCATGTACAAGTACATCTCTGCTCCATGTACAAGTACCTCTCCGCTCAATGTACAAGTACATCTCCGCTCCATGTACAAGTACCTCTCCGCTCCATGTACAAGTACATCTCCGCTCCATGTACAAGTACCTCTCCGCTCCATGTACAAGTACCTCTCCGCTCAATGTACAAGTACATCTCCGCTCCATGTACAAGTACCTCTCCGCTCCATGTACAAGTACATCTCCGCTCCATGTACAAGTACCTCTCCGCTCAATGTACAAGTACATCTCCGCTCCATGTACAAGTACATCTCCACTCCATGTACAAGTACCTCTCCGCTCAATGTACAAGTACATCTCCGCTCCATGTACCAGTACCTCTCCGCTCAATGTCAAGTGTCGACAGTACCTCTCCGCTCCATGTACAAATACCTCTCCGCTCTCATGTACAAGTACCTCTCCGCTCCATGTACAAGTACCTCTCCGCTCAATGTCAAGTGTCGACAGTACCTCTCCGCTCCATGTACAAATACCTCTCCGCTCCATGTACAAGTACCTCTCCGCTCTCATGTACAAGTACCTCTCCGCTCCATGTACAAGTAGCTCTCCGCTCAATGTACAAGTGTCGACAGTACCTTTCCGCTCCATGTACAAATACCTCTCCGCTCTCATGTACAAGTACCTCTCCGCTCAATGTACAAGTACCTCTCCGCTCAATGTACAAATACCTCTCCGCTCCATGTATAAGTACCTCTCCGCTCTATGTACAAGTACCTCTCCGCTCCATGTACAAGTACCTCTCCGCTCAATGTACAAATACCTCTCCGCTCCATGTACAAGTAGCTCTCCGCTGAATGTACAAGTGTCGACAGTACCTCTCCGCTCAATGTACAAGTACCTCTCCGCTCAATGTACAAATACCTCTCCGCTCCATGTACAAGTACCTCTCCGCTCAATGTCAAGTATCGACAGTACCTCTCCGCTCCATGTACAAGTACCTCTCCGCTGAATGTACAAGTGTCGACAGTACCTCTCCGCTCAATGTACAAGTACCTCTCCGCTCCATGTACAAGTACCTCTCCGCTCTCATGTACAAGTACCTCTCCGCTCCATGTACAAGTACCTCTCCGCTCAATGTACAAGTACCTCTGTGCTCCATGTACAAGTACCTCTCCGCTCAATGTACAAGTACCTCTCCGCTCAATGTACAAGTGTCGACAGTACCTCTCCGCTCCATGTACAAGTACATCTCTGCTCCATGTACAAGTACCTCTCCGCTCAATGTACAAGTACATCTCCGCTCCATGTACAAGTACCTCTCCGCTCCATGTACAAGTACCTCTCCGCTCCATGTACAAGTACCTCTCCGCTCCATGTACAAGTACCTCTCCGCTCCATGTACAAGTACCTCTCCGCTCAATGTCAAGTGTCGACAGTACCTCTCCGCTCCATGTACAAATACCTCTCCGCTCTCATGTACAAGTACCTCTCCGCTCCATGTACAAGTACCTCTCCGCTCAATGTCAAGTGTCGACAGTACCTCTCCGCTCCATGTACAAATACCTCTCCGCTCCATGTACAAGTACCTCTCCGCTCTCATGTACAAGTACCTCTCCGCTCCATGTACAAGTAGCTCTCCGCTCAATGTACAAGTGTCGACAGTACCTTTCCGCTCCATGTACAAATACCTCTCCGCTCTCATGTACAAGTACCTCTCCGCTCCATGTACAAGTACCTCTCCGCTCAATGTACAAATACCTCTCCGCTCCATGTATAAGTACCTCTCCGCTCTATGTACAAGTACCTCTCCGCTCCATGTACAAGTACCTCTCCGCTCAATGTACAAATACCTCTCCGCTCCATGTACAAGTAGCTCTCCGCTGAATGTACAAGTGTCGACAGTACCTCTCCGCTCAATGTACAAGTACCTCTCCGCTCAATGTACAAATACCTCTCCGCTCCATGTACAAGTACCTCTCCGCTCAATGTCAAGTATCGACAGTACCTCTCCGCTCCATGTACAAGTACATCTCTGCTCCATGTACAAGTACCTCTCCGCTCAATGTACAAGTACATCTCCGCTCCATGTACAAGTACCTCTCCGCTCCATGTACAAGTACATCTCCGCTCCATGTACAAGTACCTCTCCGCTCCATGTACAAGTACCTCTCCGCTCAATGTACAAGTACATCTCCGCTCCATGTACAAGTACCTCTCCGCTCCATGTACAAGTACATCTCCGCTCCATGTACAAGTACCTCTCCGCTCAATGTACAAGTACATCTCCGCTCCATGTACAAGTACATCTCCACTCCATGTACAAGTACCTCTCCGCTCAATGTACAAGTACATCTCCGCTCCATGTACCAGTACCTCTCCGCTCAATGTACAAGTACATCTCCACTCCATGTACAAGTACCTCTCCGCTCAATGTACAAGTACATCTCCGCTCCATGTACCAGTACCTCTCCGCTCAATGTACAAGTACATCTCCACTCCATGTACAAGTACCTCTCCGCTCAATGTACAAGTACATCTCCGCTCCATGTACCAGTACCTCTCCGCTCAATGTACAAGTACATCTCCGCTCCATGTACAAGTACCTCTCCGCTCAATGTACAAGTACCTCTCCGCTCAATGTACAAGTACATCTCCGCTCCATGTACCAGTACCTCTCCGCTCAATGTACAAGTACATCTGCGCTCCATGTAGGGCTGGGTATCGTTCAAAATTTTTCGATATCGATACCGTTTCGATACTTGGATTTCGATACCGGTTCCTGAACGATACTTTTTTCGATACCAATTTTTAGAAAAATCCATTTTAACAAAAATAAAACTGCATTACACATTGAAATTATTTTACAAATCTTTAGTTTCCCCCCATCTTAAGTTTTACAGCAGAAAAAAATAAAACCTACTGTATTTAACATAACTTTAAGTTCTCTAAACGTATTGCCGTCCCTACAAAAAATATTGGAGTACTACAAAGGAAAGAAATGTAGCTAAAACAAATAAATCAGTGGAATAGTTTTCAGTGCAAAACAGAGAGTTGCAAATCAGGGTTTAATGCTCACTGATGCAACAGAACTCTATTCTTGTACAAACTGATGAGATGGCTCCACTTCATGCATGGAAGACTAGTTGAGCATTGACTAGCCTATCAATATAGCCTTATATGCCACAAAGTGAATCGCATTTATATTCAACAAACTATCATGACATCAGCGTTTGTTAACGAGTTGCTAAAAATACATGGGCGATAACTGCCCGCTTGCACATAACGCTAATTAATTAAACATTAACGCTAGCGTTGCAGATCAGTGTGCTCACTGCTGCAACAGAACGTCATTCTTGTCAAATCTGACGAGACAGCTCAACTTCACTGACTAGCCAATCAATATAAATGAATCGCATTTACATTCAACAAACTATCATGACATCAGCGTTTGTTAACGAGTTGCTAAAAATACACAATGCCCGCTTGCGCATAACGTTACGGCGGCAATTAATTAAACGATCTAATGCTACAACTCACAGCCAGATGCATGGATTTGTCAGACTGAGGGATCTGATAACCGCTAACTTGCGGTAAGCTGAGCTGACCCACCTCTCAATTATTTCTCTTGTCTGTGGAAACCAGTCCGTGTTGTTTCTGTTTCTTTTCCTGCTTTTCATCATCTTCGCCATATGGTAATCCAGGATAGGAGTAGCTTGAGTGGCTAACTTCTTGTATACTATCCGCACCGCACGCCTGGCTCACAGTCACAACAAACACACCGGCTAAAGTGGGCGTAACGTTTCCTGCATGCCTCTACATGACAGCCAATCACCAGCCGTATTAGAGCGCGGCGTGCAAGCATGTCGCATGCTTATAGGCTCAATGACGCTGTTTTGTTTTGGTATCGAAAATTGGTATCGATTGACAAGGGAGGCTTCGATACCCCTTAGTATCGATGTTTCCATTTCGGTGCCAAGTAAGTATCGAAACTCGATACCCAGCCCTAGCTCCATGTACAAGTACCTCTCCGCTCAATGTACAAGTACCTCTCCGCTCCATGTACAAGTACCTCTCCGCTCCATGTACAAGTACCTCTCCGCTCCATGTACAAGTACCTCTCCGCTCCATGTACAAGTACATCTCTGCTCCATGTACAAGTACCTCTCCGCTCAATGTACAAGTACATCTCCGCTCCATGTACAAGTACCTCTCCGCTCCATGTACAAGTACATCTCCGCTCCATGTACAAGTACCTCTCCGCTCCATGTACAAGTACCTCACCGCTCAATGTACAAGTACATCTCCGCTCCATGTACAAGTACATCTCTGCTCCATGTACAAGTACCTCTCCGCTCAATGTACAAGTACCTCTCCGCTCCATGTACAAGTACCTCTCCGCTCCATGTACAAGTACCTCTCCGCTCCATGTACAAGTACCTCTCCGCTCCATGTACAAGTACCTCTCCGCTCCATGTACAAGTACCTCTCCGCTCAATGTCAAGTGTCGACAGTACCTCTCCGCTCCATGTACAAATACCTCTCCGCTCTCATGTACAAGTACCTCTCCGCTCCATGTACAAGTACCTCTCCGCTCAATGTCAAGTGTCGACAGTACCTCTCCGCTCCATGTACAAATACCTCTCCGCTCCATGTACAAGTACCTCTCCGCTCTCATGTACAAGTACCTCTCCGCTCCATGTACAAGTAGCTCTCCGCTCAATGTACAAGTGTCGACAGTACCTTTCCGCTCCATGTACAAATACCTCTCCGCTCTCATGTACAAGTACCTCTCCGCTCCATGTACAAGTACCTCTCCGCTCAATGTACAAATACCTCTCCGCTCCATGTATAAGTACCTCTCCGCTCTATGTACAAGTACCTCTCCGCTCCATGTACAAGTACCTCTCCGCTCAATGTACAAATACCTCTCCGCTCCATGTACAAGTAGCTCTCCGCTGAATGTACAAGTGTCGACAGTACCTCTCCGCTCAATGTACAAGTACCTCTCCGCTCAATGTACAAATACCTCTCCGCTCCATGTACAAGTACCTCTCCGCTCAATGTCAAGTATCGACAGTACCTCTCCGCTCCATGTACAAGTACCTCTCCGCTGAATGTACAAGTGTCGACAGTACCTCTCCGCTCAATGTACAAGTACCTCTCCGCTCCATGTACAAGTACCTCTCCGCTCTCATGTACAAGTACCTCTCCGCTCCATGTACAAGTACCTCTCCGCTCAATGTACAAGTACCTCTGTGCTCCATGTACAAGTACCTCTCCGCTCAATGTACAAGTACCTCTCCGCTCAATGTACAAGTGTCGACAGTACCTCTCCGCTCCATGTACAAGTACATCTCTGCTCCATGTACAAGTACCTCTCCGCTCAATGTACAAGTACATCTCCGCTCCATGTACAAGTACCTCTCCGCTCCATGTACAAGTACCTCTCCGCTCCATGTACAAGTACCTCTCCGCTCCATGTACAAGTACCTCTCCGCTCCATGTACAAGTACCTCTCCGCTCAATGTCAAGTGTCGACAGTACCTCTCCGCTCCATGTACAAATACCTCTCCGCTCTCATGTACAAGTACCTCTCCGCTCCATGTACAAGTACCTCTCCGCTCAATGTCAAGTGTCGACAGTACCTCTCCGCTCCATGTACAAATACCTCTCCGCTCCATGTACAAGTACCTCTCCGCTCTCATGTACAAGTACCTCTCCGCTCCATGTACAAGTAGCTCTCCGCTCAATGTACAAGTGTCGACAGTACCTTTCCGCTCCATGTACAAATACCTCTCCGCTCTCATGTACAAGTACCTCTCCGCTCCATGTACAAGTACCTCTCCGCTCAATGTACAAATACCTCTCCGCTCCATGTATAAGTACCTCTCCGCTCTATGTACAAGTACCTCTCCGCTCCATGTACAAGTACCTCTCCGCTCAATGTACAAATACCTCTCCGCTCCATGTACAAGTAGCTCTCCGCTGAATGTACAAGTGTCGACAGTACCTCTCCGCTCAATGTACAAGTACCTCTCCGCTCAATGTACAAATACCTCTCCGCTCCATGTACAAGTACCTCTCCGCTCAATGTCAAGTATCGACAGTACCTCTCCGCTCCATGTACAAGTACCTCTCCGCTGAATGTACAAGTGTCGACAGTACCTCTCCGCTCAATGTACAAGTACCTCTCCGCTCCATGTACAAGTACCTCTCCGCTCTCATGTACAAGTACCTCTCCGCTCCATGTACAAGTACCTCTCCGCTCAATGTACAAGTACCTCTGCGCTCCATGTACAAGTACCTCTCCGCTCAATGTACAAGTACCTCTCCGCTCAATGTACAAGTGTCGACAGTACCTCTCCGCTCCATGTACAAGTACCTCTCCGCTCAATGTACAAGTGTCGACAGTACCTCTACGCTCAATGTACAAGTGTCGACAGTACCTCTCCGCTCTCATGTACAAGTACCTCTCCGATCCATGTACAAGTACATCTCCGCTCCATGTACAAGTACATCTCCGCTCAATGTACAAGTACCTCTCCGCTCCATGTACAAGTACCTCTCCGCTCCATGTACAAGTACCTCTCCGCTCCATGTACAAGTACCTCTCCGCTCCATGTACAAGTACATCTCTGCTCCATGTACAAGTACCTCTCCGCTCAATGTACAAGTACATCTCCGCTCCATGTACAAGTACCTCTCCGCTCCATGTACAAGTACATCTCCGCTCCATGTACAAGTACCTCTCCGCTCCATGTACAAGTACCTCTCCGCTCAATGTACAAGTACATCTCCGCTCCATGTACAAGTACCTCTCCGCTCCATGTACAAGTACCTCTCCGCTCCATGTACAAGTACCTCTCCGCTCCATGTACAAGTACCTCTCCGCTCCATGTACAAGTACCTCTCCGCTCAATGTCAAGTGTCGACAGTACCTCTCCGCTCCATGTACAAATACCTCTCCGCTCTCATGTACAAGTACCTCTCCGCTCCATGTACAAGTACCTCTCCGCTCAATGTCAAGTGTCGACAGTACCTCTCCGCTCCATGTACAAATACCTCTCCGCTCCATGTACAAGTACCTCTCCGCTCTCATGTACAAGTACCTCTCCGCTCCATGTACAAGTAGCTCTCCGCTCAATGTACAAGTGTCGACAGTACCTTTCCGCTCCATGTACAAATACCTCTCCGCTCTCATGTACAAGTACCTCTCCGCTCCATGTACAAGTACCTCTCCGCTCAATGTACAAATACCTCTCCGCTCCATGTATAAGTACCTCTCCGCTCTATGTACAAGTACCTCTCCGCTCCATGTACAAGTACCTCTCCGCTCAATGTACAAATACCTCTCCGCTCCATGTACAAGTAGCTCTCCGCTGAATGTACAAGTGTCGACAGTACCTCTCCGCTCAATGTACAAGTACCTCTCCGCTCAATGTACAAATACCTCTCCGCTCCATGTACAAGTACCTCTCCGCTCAATGTCAAGTATCGACAGTACCTCTCCGCTCCATGTACAAGTACATCTCTGCTCCATGTACAAGTACCTCTCCGCTCAATGTACAAGTACATCTCCGCTCCATGTACAAGTACCTCTCCGCTCCATGTACAAGTACATCTCCGCTCCATGTACAAGTACCTCTCCGCTCCATGTACAAGTACCTCTCCGCTCAATGTACAAGTACATCTCCGCTCCATGTACAAGTACCTCTCCGCTCCATGTACAAGTACATCTCCGCTCCATGTACAAGTACCTCTCCGCTCAATGTACAAGTACATCTCCGCTCCATGTACAAGTACATCTCCACTCCATGTACAAGTACCTCTCCGCTCAATGTACAAGTACATCTCCGCTCCATGTACCAGTACCTCTCCGCTCAATGTCAAGTGTCGACAGTACCTCTCCGCTCCATGTACAAATACCTCTCCGCTCTCATGTACAAGTACCTCTCCGCTCCATGTACAAGTACCTCTCCGCTCAATGTCAAGTGTCGACAGTACCTCTCCGCTCCATGTACAAATACCTCTCCGCTCCATGTACAAGTACCTCTCCGCTCTCATGTACAAGTACCTCTCCGCTCCATGTACAAGTAGCTCTCCGCTCAATGTACAAGTGTCGACAGTACCTTTCCGCTCCATGTACAAATACCTCTCCGCTCTCATGTACAAGTACCTCTCCGCTCAATGTACAAGTACCTCTCCGCTCAATGTACAAATACCTCTCCGCTCCATGTATAAGTACCTCTCCGCTCTATGTACAAGTACCTCTCCGCTCCATGTACAAGTACCTCTCCGCTCAATGTACAAATACCTCTCCGCTCCATGTACAAGTAGCTCTCCGCTGAATGTACAAGTGTCGACAGTACCTCTCCGCTCAATGTACAAGTACCTCTCCGCTCAATGTACAAATACCTCTCCGCTCCATGTACAAGTACCTCTCCGCTCAATGTCAAGTATCGACAGTACCTCTCCGCTCCATGTACAAGTACCTCTCCGCTGAATGTACAAGTGTCGACAGTACCTCTCCGCTCAATGTACAAGTACCTCTCCGCTCCATGTACAAGTACCTCTCCGCTCTCATGTACAAGTACCTCTCCGCTCCATGTACAAGTACCTCTCCGCTCAATGTACAAGTACCTCTGTGCTCCATGTACAAGTACCTCTCCGCTCAATGTACAAGTACCTCTCCGCTCAATGTACAAGTGTCGACAGTACCTCTCCGCTCCATGTACAAGTACATCTCTGCTCCATGTACAAGTACCTCTCCGCTCAATGTACAAGTACATCTCCGCTCCATGTACAAGTACCTCTCCGCTCCATGTACAAGTACCTCTCCGCTCCATGTACAAGTACCTCTCCGCTCCATGTACAAGTACCTCTCCGCTCCATGTACAAGTACCTCTCCGCTCAATGTCAAGTGTCGACAGTACCTCTCCGCTCCATGTACAAATACCTCTCCGCTCTCATGTACAAGTACCTCTCCGCTCCATGTACAAGTACCTCTCCGCTCAATGTCAAGTGTCGACAGTACCTCTCCGCTCCATGTACAAATACCTCTCCGCTCCATGTACAAGTACCTCTCCGCTCTCATGTACAAGTACCTCTCCGCTCCATGTACAAGTAGCTCTCCGCTCAATGTACAAGTGTCGACAGTACCTTTCCGCTCCATGTACAAATACCTCTCCGCTCTCATGTACAAGTACCTCTCCGCTCCATGTACAAGTACCTCTCCGCTCAATGTACAAATACCTCTCCGCTCCATGTATAAGTACCTCTCCGCTCTATGTACAAGTACCTCTCCGCTCCATGTACAAGTACCTCTCCGCTCAATGTACAAATACCTCTCCGCTCCATGTACAAGTAGCTCTCCGCTGAATGTACAAGTGTCGACAGTACCTCTCCGCTCAATGTACAAGTACCTCTCCGCTCAATGTACAAATACCTCTCCGCTCCATGTACAAGTACCTCTCCGCTCAATGTCAAGTATCGACAGTACCTCTCCGCTCCATGTACAAGTACATCTCTGCTCCATGTACAAGTACCTCTCCGCTCAATGTACAAGTACATCTCCGCTCCATGTACAAGTACCTCTCCGCTCCATGTACAAGTACATCTCCGCTCCATGTACAAGTACCTCTCCGCTCCATGTACAAGTACCTCTCCGCTCAATGTACAAGTACATCTCCGCTCCATGTACAAGTACCTCTCCGCTCCATGTACAAGTACATCTCCGCTCCATGTACAAGTACCTCTCCGCTCAATGTACAAGTACATCTCCGCTCCATGTACAAGTACATCTCCACTCCATGTACAAGTACCTCTCCGCTCAATGTACAAGTACATCTCCGCTCCATGTACCAGTACCTCTCCGCTCAATGTACAAGTACATCTCCACTCCATGTACAAGTACCTCTCCGCTCAATGTACAAGTACATCTCCGCTCCATGTACCAGTACCTCTCCGCTCAATGTACAAGTACATCTCCACTCCATGTACAAGTACCTCTCCGCTCAATGTACAAGTACATCTCCGCTCCATGTACCAGTACCTCTCCGCTCAATGTACAAGTACATCTCCGCTCCATGTACAAGTACCTCTCCGCTCAATGTACAAGTACCTCTCCGCTCAATGTACAAGTACATCTCCGCTCCATGTACCAGTACCTCTCCGCTCAATGTACAAGTACATCTGCGCTCCATGTAGGGCTGGGTATCGTTCAAAATTTTTCGATATCGATACCGTTTCGATACTTGGATTTCGATACCGGTTCCTGAACGATACTTTTTTCGATACCAATTTTTAGAAAAATCCATTTTAACAAAAATAAAACTGCATTACACATTGAAATTATTTTACAAATCTTTAGTTTCCCCCCATCTTAAGTTTTACAGCAGAAAAAAATAAAACCTACTGTATTTAACATAACTTTAAGTTCTCTAAACGTATTGCCGTCCCTACAAAAAATATTGGAGTACTACAAAGGAAAGAAATGTAGCTAAAACAAATAAATCAGTGGAATAGTTTTCAGTGCAAAACAGAGAGTTGCAAATCAGGGTTTAATGCTCACTGATGCAACAGAACTCTATTCTTGTACAAACTGATGAGATGGCTCCACTTCATGCATGGAAGACTAGTTGAGCATTGACTAGCCTATCAATATAGCCTTATATGCCACAAAGTGAATCGCATTTATATTCAACAAACTATCATGACATCAGCGTTTGTTAACGAGTTGCTAAAAATACATGGGCGATAACTGCCCGCTTGCACATAACGCTAATTAATTAAACATTAACGCTAGCGTTGCAGATCAGTGTGCTCACTGCTGCAACAGAACGTCATTCTTGTCAAATCTGACGAGACAGCTCAACTTCACTGACTAGCCAATCAATATAAATGAATCGCATTTACATTCAACAAACTATCATGACATCAGCGTTTGTTAACGAGTTGCTAAAAATACACAATGCCCGCTTGCGCATAACGTTACGGCGGCAATTAATTAAACGATCTAATGCTACAACTCACAGCCAGATGCATGGATTTGTCAGACTGAGGGATCTGATAACCGCTAACTTGCGGTAAGCTGAGCTGACCCACCTCTCAATTATTTCTCTTGTCTGTGGAAACCAGTCCGTGTTGTTTCTGTTTCTTTTCCTGCTTTTCATCATCTTCGCCATATGGTAATCCAGGATAGGAGTAGCTTGAGTGGCTAACTTCTTGTATACTATCCGCACCGCACGCCTGGCTCACAGTCACAACAAACACACCGGCTAAAGTGGGCGTAACGTTTCCTGCATGCCTCTACATGACAGCCAATCACCAGCCGTATTAGAGCGCGGCGTGCAAGCATGTCGCATGCTTATAGGCTCAATGACGCTGTTTTGTTTTGGTATCGAAAATTGGTATCGATTGACAAGGGAGGCTTCGATACCCCTTAGTATCGATGTTTCCATTTCGGTGCCAAGTAAGTATCGAAACTCGATACCCAGCCCTAGCTCCATGTACAAGTACCTCTCCGCTCAATGTACAAGTACCTCTCCGCTCCATGTACAAGTACCTCTCCGCTCCATGTACAAGTACCTCTCCGCTCCATGTACAAGTACCTCTCCGCTCCATGTACAAGTACATCTCTGCTCCATGTACAAGTACCTCTCCGCTCAATGTACAAGTACATCTCCGCTCCATGTACAAGTACCTCTCCGCTCCATGTACAAGTACATCTCCGCTCCATGTACAAGTACCTCTCCGCTCCATGTACAAGTACCTCACCGCTCAATGTACAAGTACATCTCCGCTCCATGTACAAGTACATCTCTGCTCCATGTACAAGTACCTCTCCGCTCAATGTACAAGTACCTCTCCGCTCCATGTACAAGTACCTCTCCGCTCCATGTACAAGTACCTCTCCGCTCCATGTACAAGTACCTCTCCGCTCCATGTACAAGTACCTCTCCGCTCCATGTACAAGTACCTCTCCGCTCAATGTCAAGTGTCGACAGTACCTCTCCGCTCCATGTACAAATACCTCTCCGCTCTCATGTACAAGTACCTCTCCGCTCCATGTACAAGTACCTCTCCGCTCAATGTCAAGTGTCGACAGTACCTCTCCGCTCCATGTACAAATACCTCTCCGCTCCATGTACAAGTACCTCTCCGCTCTCATGTACAAGTACCTCTCCGCTCCATGTACAAGTAGCTCTCCGCTCAATGTACAAGTGTCGACAGTACCTTTCCGCTCCATGTACAAATACCTCTCCGCTCTCATGTACAAGTACCTCTCCGCTCCATGTACAAGTACCTCTCCGCTCAATGTACAAATACCTCTCCGCTCCATGTATAAGTACCTCTCCGCTCTATGTACAAGTACCTCTCCGCTCCATGTACAAGTACCTCTCCGCTCAATGTACAAATACCTCTCCGCTCCATGTACAAGTAGCTCTCCGCTGAATGTACAAGTGTCGACAGTACCTCTCCGCTCAATGTACAAGTACCTCTCCGCTCAATGTACAAATACCTCTCCGCTCCATGTACAAGTACCTCTCCGCTCAATGTCAAGTATCGACAGTACCTCTCCGCTCCATGTACAAGTACCTCTCCGCTGAATGTACAAGTGTCGACAGTACCTCTCCGCTCAATGTACAAGTACCTCTCCGCTCCATGTACAAGTACCTCTCCGCTCTCATGTACAAGTACCTCTCCGCTCCATGTACAAGTACCTCTCCGCTCAATGTACAAGTACCTCTGTGCTCCATGTACAAGTACCTCTCCGCTCAATGTACAAGTACCTCTCCGCTCAATGTACAAGTGTCGACAGTACCTCTCCGCTCCATGTACAAGTACATCTCTGCTCCATGTACAAGTACCTCTCCGCTCAATGTACAAGTACATCTCCGCTCCATGTACAAGTACCTCTCCGCTCCATGTACAAGTACCTCTCCGCTCCATGTACAAGTACCTCTCCGCTCCATGTACAAGTACCTCTCCGCTCCATGTACAAGTACCTCTCCGCTCAATGTCAAGTGTCGACAGTACCTCTCCGCTCCATGTACAAATACCTCTCCGCTCTCATGTACAAGTACCTCTCCGCTCCATGTACAAGTACCTCTCCGCTCAATGTCAAGTGTCGACAGTACCTCTCCGCTCCATGTACAAATACCTCTCCGCTCCATGTACAAGTACCTCTCCGCTCTCATGTACAAGTACCTCTCCGCTCCATGTACAAGTAGCTCTCCGCTCAATGTACAAGTGTCGACAGTACCTTTCCGCTCCATGTACAAATACCTCTCCGCTCTCATGTACAAGTACCTCTCCGCTCCATGTACAAGTACCTCTCCGCTCAATGTACAAATACCTCTCCGCTCCATGTATAAGTACCTCTCCGCTCTATGTACAAGTACCTCTCCGCTCCATGTACAAGTACCTCTCCGCTCAATGTACAAATACCTCTCCGCTCCATGTACAAGTAGCTCTCCGCTGAATGTACAAGTGTCGACAGTACCTCTCCGCTCAATGTACAAGTACCTCTCCGCTCAATGTACAAATACCTCTCCGCTCCATGTACAAGTACCTCTCCGCTCAATGTCAAGTATCGACAGTACCTCTCCGCTCCATGTACAAGTACCTCTCCGCTGAATGTACAAGTGTCGACAGTACCTCTCCGCTCAATGTACAAGTACCTCTCCGCTCCATGTACAAGTACCTCTCCGCTCTCATGTACAAGTACCTCTCCGCTCCATGTACAAGTACCTCTCCGCTCAATGTACAAGTACCTCTGCGCTCCATGTACAAGTACCTCTCCGCTCAATGTACAAGTACCTCTCCGCTCAATGTACAAGTGTCGACAGTACCTCTCCGCTCCATGTACAAGTACCTCTCCGCTCAATGTACAAGTGTCGACAGTACCTCTACGCTCAATGTACAAGTGTCGACAGTACCTCTCCGCTCTCATGTACAAGTACCTCTCCGATCCATGTACAAGTACATCTCCGCTCCATGTACAAGTACATCTCCGCTCAATGTACAAGTACCTCTCCGCTCCATGTACAAGTACCTCTCCGCTCCATGTACAAGTACCTCTCCGCTCCATGTACAAGTACCTCTCCGCTCCATGTACAAGTACATCTCTGCTCCATGTACAAGTACCTCTCCGCTCAATGTACAAGTACATCTCCGCTCCATGTACAAGTACCTCTCCGCTCCATGTACAAGTACATCTCCGCTCCATGTACAAGTACCTCTCCGCTCCATGTACAAGTACCTCTCCGCTCAATGTACAAGTACATCTCCGCTCCATGTACAAGTACCTCTCCGCTCCATGTACAAGTACATCTCCGCTCCATGTACAAGTACCTCTCCGCTCAATGTACAAGTACATCTCCGCTCCATGTACAAGTACATCTCCACTCCATGTACAAGTACCTCTCCGCTCAATGTACAAGTACATCTCCGCTCCATGTACCAGTACCTCTCCGCTCAATGTACAAGTACATCTCCACTCCATGTACAAGTACCTCTCCGCTCAATGTACAAGTACATCTCCGCTCCATGTACCAGTACCTCTCCGCTCAATGTACAAGTACATCTCCACTCCATGTACAAGTACCTCTCCGCTCAATGTACAAGTACATCTCCGCTCCATGTACCAGTACCTCTCCGCTCAATGTACAAGTACATCTCCGCTCCATGTACAAGTACCTCTCCGCTCAATGTACAAGTACCTCTCCGCTCAATGTACAAGTACATCTCCGCTCCATGTACCAGTACCTCTCCGCTCAATGTACAAGTACATCTGCGCTCCATGTAGGGCTGGGTATCGTTCAAAATTTTTCGATATCGATACCGTTTCGATACTTGGATTTCGATACCGGTTCCTGAACGATACTTTTTTCGATACCAATTTTTAGAAAAATCCATTTTAACAAAAATAAAACTGCATTACACATTGAAATTATTTTACAAATCTTTAGTTTCCCCCCATCTTAAGTTTTACAGCAGAAAAAAATAAAACCTACTGTATTTAACATAACTTTAAGTTCTCTAAACGTATTGCCGTCCCTACAAAAAATATTGGAGTACTACAAAGGAAAGAAATGTAGCTAAAACAAATAAATCAGTGGAATAGTTTTCAGTGCAAAACAGAGAGTTGCAAATCAGGGTTTAATGCTCACTGATGCAACAGAACTCTATTCTTGTACAAACTGATGAGATGGCTCCACTTCATGCATGGAAGACTAGTTGAGCATTGACTAGCCTATCAATATAGCCTTATATGCCACAAAGTGAATCGCATTTATATTCAACAAACTATCATGACATCAGCGTTTGTTAACGAGTTGCTAAAAATACATGGGCGATAACTGCCCGCTTGCACATAACGCTAATTAATTAAACATTAACGCTAGCGTTGCAGATCAGTGTGCTCACTGCTGCAACAGAACGTCATTCTTGTCAAATCTGACGAGACAGCTCAACTTCACTGACTAGCCAATCAATATAAATGAATCGCATTTACATTCAACAAACTATCATGACATCAGCGTTTGTTAACGAGTTGCTAAAAATACACAATGCCCGCTTGCGCATAACGTTACGGCGGCAATTAATTAAACGATCTAATGCTACAACTCACAGCCAGATGCATGGATTTGTCAGACTGAGGGATCTGATAACCGCTAACTTGCGGTAAGCTGAGCTGACCCACCTCTCAATTATTTCTCTTGTCTGTGGAAACCAGTCCGTGTTGTTTCTGTTTCTTTTCCTACTTTTCATCATCTTCGCCATATGGTAATCCAGGATAGGAGTAGCTTGAGTGGCTAACTTCTTGTATACTATCCGCACCGCACGCCTGGCTCACAGTCACAACAAACACACCGGCTAAAGTGGGCGTAACGTTTCCTGCATGCCTCTACATGACAGCCAATCACCAGCCGTATTAGAGCGCGGCGTGCAAGCATGTCGCATGCTTATAGGCTCAATGACGCTGTTTTGTTTTGGTATCGAAAATTGGTATCGATTGACAAGGGAGGCTTCGATACCCCTTAGTATCGATGTTTCCATTTCGGTGCCAAGTAAGTATCGAAACTCGATACCCAGCCCTAGCTCCATGTACAAGTACCTCTCCGCTCAATGTACAAGTACCTCTCCGCTCCATGTACAAGTACCTCTCCGCTCCATGTACAAGTACCTCTCCGCTCCATGTACAAGTACCTCTCCGCTCCATGTACAAGTACATCTCTGCTCCATGTACAAGTACCTCTCCGCTCAATGTACAAGTACATCTCCGCTCCATGTACAAGTACCTCTCCGCTCCATGTACAAGTACATCTCCGCTCCATGTACAAGTACCTCTCCGCTCCATGTACAAGTACCTCACCGCTCAATGTACAAGTACATCTCCGCTCCATGTACAAGTACATCTCTGCTCCATGTACAAGTACCTCTCCGCTCAATGTACAAGTACATCTCCGCTCCATGTACAAGTACCTCTCCGCTCCATGTACAAGTACCTCTCCGCTCCATGTACAAGTACCTCTCCGCTCCATGTACAAGTACCTCTCCGCTCCATGTACAAGTACCTCTCCGCTCAATGTCAAGTGTCGACAGTACCTCTCCGCTCCATGTACAAATACCTCTCCGCTCTCATGTACAAGTACCTCTCCGCTCCATGTACAAGTACCTCTCCGCTCAATGTCAAGTGTCGACAGTACCTCTCCGCTCCATGTACAAATACCTCTCCGCTCCATGTACAAGTACCTCTCCGCTCTCATGTACAAGTACCTCTCCGCTCCATGTACAAGTAGCTCTCCGCTCAATGTACAAGTGTCGACAGTACCTTTCCGCTCCATGTACAAATACCTCTCCGCTCTCATGTACAAGTACCTCTCCGCTCCATGTACAAGTACCTCTCCGCTCAATGTACAAATACCTCTCCGCTCCATGTATAAGTACCTCTCCGCTCTATGTACAAGTACCTCTCCGCTCCATGTACAAGTACCTCTCCGCTCAATGTACAAATACCTCTCCGCTCCATGTACAAGTAGCTCTCCGCTGAATGTACAAGTGTCGACAGTACCTCTCCGCTCAATGTACAAGTACCTCTCCGCTCAATGTACAAATACCTCTCCGCTCCATGTACAAGTACCTCTCCGCTCAATGTCAAGTATCGACAGTACCTCTCCGCTCCATGTACAAGTACCTCTCCGCTGAATGTACAAGTGTCGACAGTACCTCTCCGCTCAATGTACAAGTACCTCTCCGCTCCATGTACAAGTACCTCTCCGCTCTCATGTACAAGTACCTCTCCGCTCCATGTACAAGTACCTCTCCGCTCAATGTACAAGTACCTCTGTGCTCCATGTACAAGTACCTCTCCGCTCAATGTACAAGTACCTCTCCGCTCAATGTACAAGTGTCGACAGTACCTCTCCGCTCCATGTACAAGTACATCTCTGCTCCATGTACAAGTACCTCTCCGCTCAATGTACAAGTACATCTCCGCTCCATGTACAAGTACCTCTCCGCTCCATGTACAAGTACCTCTCCGCTCCATGTACAAGTACCTCTCCGCTCCATGTACAAGTACCTCTCCGCTCCATGTACAAGTACCTCTCCGCTCAATGTCAAGTGTCGACAGTACCTCTCCGCTCCATGTACAAATACCTCTCCGCTCTCATGTACAAGTACCTCTCCGCTCCATGTACAAGTACCTCTCCGCTCAATGTCAAGTGTCGACAGTACCTCTCCGCTCCATGTACAAATACCTCTCCGCTCCATGTACAAGTACCTCTCCGCTCTCATGTACAAGTACCTCTCCGCTCCATGTACAAGTAGCTCTCCGCTCAATGTACAAGTGTTGACAGTACCTTTCCGCTCCATGTACAAATACCTCTCCGCTCTCATGTACAAGTACCTCTCCGCTCCATGTACAAGTACCTCTCCGCTCAATGTACAAATACCTCTCCGCTCCATGTATAAGTACCTCTCCGCTCTATGTACAAGTACCTCTCCGCTCCATGTACAAGTACCTCTCCGCTCAATGTACAAATACCTCTCCGCTCCATGTACAAGTAGCTCTCCGCTGAATGTACAAGTGTCGACAGTACCTCTCCGCTCAATGTACAAGTACCTCTCCGCTCAATGTACAAATACCTCTCCGCTCCATGTACAAGTACCTCTCCGCTCAATGTCAAGTATCGACAGTACCTCTCCGCTCCATGTACAAGTACCTCTCCGCTGAATGTACAAGTGTCGACAGTACCTCTCCGCTCAATGTACAAGTACCTCTCCGCTCCATGTACAAGTACCTCTCCGCTCTCATGTACAAGTACCTCTCCGCTCCATGTACAAGTACCTCTCCGCTCAATGTACAAGTACCTCTGCGCTCCATGTACAAGTACCTCTGCGCTCCATGTACAAGTACCTCTCCGCTCAATGTACAAGTACCTCTCCGCTCAATGTACAAGTGTCGACAGTACCTCTCCGCTCCATGTACAAGTACCTCTCCGCTCAATGTACAAGTGTCGACAGTACCTCTACGCTCAATGTACAAGTGTCGACAGTACCTCTCCGCTCTCATGTACAAGTACCTCTCCGATCCATGTACAAGTACATCTCCGCTCCATGTACAAGTACATCTCCGCTCAATGTACAAGTACCTCTCCGCTCCATGTACAAGTACCTCTCCGCTCCATGTACAAGTACCTCTCCGCTCCATGTACAAGTACCTCTCCGCTCCATGTACAAGTACATCTCTGCTCCATGTACAAGTACCTCTCCGCTCAATGTACAAGTACATCTCCGCTCCATGTACAAGTACCTCTCCGCTCCATGTACAAGTACATCTCCGCTCCATGTACAAGTACCTCTCCGCTCCATGTACAAGTACCTCTCCGCTCAATGTACAAGTACATCTCCGCTCCATGTACAAGTACCTCTCCGCTCCATGTACAAGTACATCTCCGCTCCATGTACAAGTACCTCTCCGCTCAATGTACAAGTACATCTCCGCTCCATGTACAAGTACATCTCCACTCCATGTACAAGTACCTCTCCGCTCAATGTACAAGTACATCTCCGCTCCATGTACCAGTACCTCTCCGCTCAATGTACAAGTACATCTCCACTCCATGTACAAGTACCTCTCCGCTCAATGTACAAGTACATCTCCGCTCCATGTACCAGTACCTCTCCGCTCAATGTACAAGTACATCTCCACTCCATGTACAAGTACCTCTCCGCTCAATGTACAAGTACATCTCCGCTCCATGTACCAGTACCTCTCCGCTCAATGTACAAGTACATCTCCGCTCCATGTACAAGTACCTCTCCGCTCAATGTACAAGTACCTCTCCGCTCAATGTACAAGTACATCTCCGCTCCATGTACCAGTACCTCTCCGCTCAATGTACAAGTACATCTGCGCTCCATGTAGGGCTGGGTATCGTTCAAAATTTTTCGATATCGATACCGTTTCGATACTTGGATTTCGATACCGGTTCCTGAACGATACTTTTTTCGATACCAATTTTTAGAAAAATCCATTTTAACAAAAATAAAACTGCATTACACATTGAAATTATTTTACAAATCTTTAGTTTCCCCCCATCTTAAGTTTTACAGCAGAAAAAAATAAAACCTACTGTATTTAACATAACTTTAAGTTCTCTAAACGTATTGCCGTCCCTACAAAAAATATTGGAGTACTACAAAGGAAAGAAATGTAGCTAAAACAAATAAATCAGTGGAATAGTTTTCAGTGCAAAACAGAGAGTTGCAAATCAGGGTTTAATGCTCACTGATGCAACAGAACTCTATTCTTGTACAAACTGATGAGATGGCTCCACTTCATGCATGGAAGACTAGTTGAGCATTGACTAGCCTATCAATATAGCCTTATATGCCACAAAGTGAATCGCATTTATATTCAACAAACTATCATGACATCAGCGTTTGTTAACGAGTTGCTAAAAATACATGGGCGATAACTGCCCGCTTGCACATAACGCTAATTAATTAAACATTAACGCTAGCGTTGCAGATCAGTGTGCTCACTGCTGCAACAGAACGTCATTCTTGTCAAATCTGACGAGACAGCTCAACTTCACTGACTAGCCAATCAATATAAATGAATCGCATTTACATTCAACAAACTATCATGACATCAGCGTTTGTTAACGAGTTGCTAAAAATACACAATGCCCGCTTGCGCATAACGTTACGGCGGCAATTAATTAAACGATCTAATGCTACAACTCACAGCCAGATGCATGGATTTGTCAGACTGAGGGATCTGATAACCGCTAACTTGCGGTAAGCTGAGCTGACCCACCTCTCAATTATTTCTCTTGTCTGTGGAAACCAGTCCGTGTTGTTTCTGTTTCTTTTCCTACTTTTCATCATCTTCGCCATATGGTAATCCAGGATAGGAGTAGCTTGAGTGGCTAACTTCTTGTATACTATCCGCACCGCACGCCTGGCTCACAGTCACAACAAACACACCGGCTAAAGTGGGCGTAACGTTTCCTGCATGCCTCTACATGACAGCCAATCACCAGCCGTATTAGAGCGCGGCGTGCAAGCATGTCGCATGCTTATAGGCTCAATGACGCTGTTTTGTTTTGGTATCGAAAATTGGTATCGATTGACAAGGGAGGCTTCGATACCCCTTAGTATCGATGTTTCCATTTCGGTGCCAAGTAAGTATCGAAACTCGATACCCAGCCCTAGCTCCATGTACAAGTACCTCTCCGCTCAATGTACAAGTACCTCTCCGCTCCATGTACAAGTACCTCTCCGCTCCATGTACAAGTACCTCTCCGCTCCATGTACAAGTACCTCTCCGCTCCATGTACAAGTACATCTCTGCTCCATGTACAAGTACCTCTCCGCTCAATGTACAAGTACATCTCCGCTCCATGTACAAGTACCTCTCCGCTCCATGTACAAGTACATCTCCGCTCCATGTACAAGTACCTCTCCGCTCCATGTACAAGTACCTCACCGCTCAATGTACAAGTACATCTCCGCTCCATGTACAAGTACATCTCTGCTCCATGTACAAGTACCTCTCCGCTCAATGTACAAGTACATCTCCGCTCCATGTACAAGTACCTCTCCGCTCCATGTACAAGTACCTCTCCGCTCCATGTACAAGTACCTCTCCGCTCCATGTACAAGTACCTCTCCGCTCCATGTACAAGTACCTCTCCGCTCAATGTCAAGTGTCGACAGTACCTCTCCGCTCCATGTACAAATACCTCTCCGCTCTCATGTACAAGTACCTCTCCGCTCCATGTACAAGTACCTCTCCGCTCAATGTCAAGTGTCGACAGTACCTCTCCGCTCCATGTACAAATACCTCTCCGCTCCATGTACAAGTACCTCTCCGCTCTCATGTACAAGTACCTCTCCGCTCCATGTACAAGTAGCTCTCCGCTCAATGTACAAGTGTCGACAGTACCTTTCCGCTCCATGTACAAATACCTCTCCGCTCTCATGTACAAGTACCTCTCCGCTCCATGTACAAGTACCTCTCCGCTCAATGTACAAATACCTCTCCGCTCCATGTATAAGTACCTCTCCGCTCTATGTACAAGTACCTCTCCGCTCCATGTACAAGTACCTCTCCGCTCAATGTACAAATACCTCTCCGCTCCATGTACAAGTAGCTCTCCGCTGAATGTACAAGTGTCGACAGTACCTCTCCGCTCAATGTACAAGTACCTCTCCGCTCAATGTACAAATACCTCTCCGCTCCATGTACAAGTACCTCTCCGCTCAATGTCAAGTATCGACAGTACCTCTCCGCTCCATGTACAAGTACCTCTCCGCTGAATGTACAAGTGTCGACAGTACCTCTCCGCTCAATGTACAAGTACCTCTCCGCTCCATGTACAAGTACCTCTCCGCTCTCATGTACAAGTACCTCTCCGCTCCATGTACAAGTACCTCTCCGCTCAATGTACAAGTACCTCTGTGCTCCATGTACAAGTACCTCTCCGCTCAATGTACAAGTACCTCTCCGCTCAATGTACAAGTGTCGACAGTACCTCTCCGCTCCATGTACAAGTACATCTCTGCTCCATGTACAAGTACCTCTCCGCTCAATGTACAAGTACATCTCCGCTCCATGTACAAGTACCTCTCCGCTCCATGTACAAGTACCTCTCCGCTCCATGTACAAGTACCTCTCCGCTCCATGTACAAGTACCTCTCCGCTCCATGTACAAGTACCTCTCCGCTCAATGTCAAGTGTCGACAGTACCTCTCCGCTCCATGTACAAATACCTCTCCGCTCTCATGTACAAGTACCTCTCCGCTCCATGTACAAGTACCTCTCCGCACAATGTCAAGTGTCGACAGTACCTCTCCGCTCCATGTACAAATACCTCTCCGCTCCATGTACAAGTACCTCTCCGCTCTCATGTACAAGTACCTCTCCGCTCCATGTACAAGTAGCTCTCCGCTCAATGTACAAGTGTCGACAGTACCTTTCCGCTCCATGTACAAATACCTCTCCGCTCTCATGTACAAGTACCTCTCCGCTCCATGTACAAGTACCTCTCCGCTCAATGTACAAATACCTCTCCGCTCCATGTATAAGTACCTCTCCGCTCTATGTACAAGTACCTCTCCGCTCCATGTACAAGTACCTCTCCGCTCAATGTACAAATACCTCTCCGCTCCATGTACAAGTAGCTCTCCGCTGAATGTACAAGTGTCGACAGTACCTCTCCGCTCAATGTACAAGTACCTCTCCGCTCAATGTACAAATACCTCTCCGCTCCATGTACAAGTACCTCTCCGCTCAATGTCAAGTATCGACAGTACCTCTCCGCTCCATGTACAAGTACCTCTCCGCTGAATGTACAAGTGTCGACAGTACCTCTCCGCTCAATGTACAAGTACCTCTCCGCTCCATGTACAAGTACCTCTCCGCTCTCATGTACAAGTACCTCTCCGCTCCATGTACAAGTACCTCTCCGCTCAATGTACAAGTACCTCTGCGCTCCATGTACAAGTACCTCTCCGCTCAATGTACAAGTACCTCTCCGCTCAATGTACAAGTGTCGACAGTACCTCTCCGCTCCATGTACAAGTACCTCTCCGCTCAATGTACAAGTGTCGACAGTACCTCTACGCTCAATGTACAAGTGTCGACAGTACCTCTCCGCTCTCATGTACAAGTACCTCTCCGATCCATGTACAAGTACATCTCCGCTCCATGTACAAGTACATCTCCGCTCAATGTACAAGTACCTCTCCGCTCCATGTACAAGTACCTCTCCGCTCCATGTACAAGTACCTCTCCGCTCCATGTACAAGTACCTCTCCGCTCCATGTACAAGTACATCTCTGCTCCATGTACAAGTACCTCTCCGCTCAATGTACAAGTACATCTCCGCTCCATGTACAAGTACCTCTCCGCTCCATGTACAAGTACATCTCCGCTCCATGTACAAGTACCTCTCCGCTCCATGTACAAGTACCTCTCCGCTCAATGTACAAGTACATCTCCGCTCCATGTACAAGTACCTCTCCGCTCCATGTACAAGTACATCTCCGCTCCATGTACAAGTACCTCTCCGCTCAATGTACAAGTACATCTCCGCTCCATGTACAAGTACATCTCCACTCCATGTACAAGTACCTCTCCGCTCAATGTACAAGTACATCTCCGCTCCATGTACCAGTACCTCTCCGCTCAATGTACAAGTACATCTCCACTCCATGTACAAGTACCTCTCCGCTCAATGTACAAGTACATCTCCGCTCCATGTACCAGTACCTCTCCGCTCAATGTACAAGTACATCTCCACTCCATGTACAAGTACCTCTCCGCTCAATGTACAAGTACATCTCCGCTCCATGTACCAGTACCTCTCCGCTCAATGTACAAGTACATCTCCGCTCCATGTACAAGTACCTCTCCGCTCAATGTACAAGTACCTCTCCGCTCAATGTACAAGTACATCTCCGCTCCATGTACCAGTACCTCTCCGCTCAATGTACAAGTACATCTGCGCTCCATGTAGGGCTGGGTATCGTTCAAAATTTTTCGATATCGATACCGTTTCGATACTTGGATTTCGATACCGGTTCCTGAACGATACTTTTTTCGATACCAATTTTTAGAAAAATCCATTTTAACAAAAATAAAACTGCATTACACATTGAAATTATTTTACAAATCTTTAGTTTCCCCCCATCTTAAGTTTTACAGCAGAAAAAAATAAAACCTACTGTATTTAACATAACTTTAAGTTCTCTAAACGTATTGCCGTCCCTACAAAAAAT
The DNA here is from genome assembly GCF_964638095.1 of Poromitra crassiceps. NCBI lineage: Eukaryota > Metazoa > Chordata > Actinopteri > Beryciformes > Melamphaidae > Poromitra > Poromitra crassiceps. Next base: position 1,293,664 of record NW_028152257.1, read on the forward strand.
ATTGGAGTACTACAAAGGAAAGAAATGTAGCTAAAACAAATAAATCAGTGGAATAGTTTTCAGTGCAAAACAGAGAGTTGCAAATCAGGGTTTAATGCTCACTGATGCAACAGAACTCTATTCTTGTACAAACTGATGAGATGGCTCCACTTCATGCATGGAAGACTAGTTGAGCATTGACTAGCCTATCAATATAGCCTTATATGCCACAAAGTGAATCGCATTTATATTCAACAAACTATCATGACATCAGCGTTTGTTAACGAGTTGCTAAAAATACATGGGCGATAACTGCCCGCTTGCACATAACGCTAATTAATTAAACATTAACGCTAGCGTTGCAGATCAGTGTGCTCACTGCTGCAACAGAACGTCATTCTTGTCAAATCTGACGAGACAGCTCAACTTCACTGACTAGCCAATCAATATAAATGAATCGCATTTACATTCAACAAACTATCATGACATCAGCGTTTGTTAACGAGTTGCTAAAAATACACAATGCCCGCTTGCGCATAACGTTACGGCGGCAATTAATTAAACGATCTAATGCTACAACTCACAGCCAGATGCATGGATTTGTCAGACTGAGGGATCTGATAACCGCTAACTTGCGGTAAGCTGAGCTGACCCACCTCTCAATTATTTCTCTTGTCTGTGGAAACCAGTCCGTGTTGTTTCTGTTTCTTTTCCTACTTTTCATCATCTTCGCCATATGGTAATCCAGGATAGGAGTAGCTTGAGTGGCTAACTTCTTGTATACTATCCGCACCGCACGCCTGGCTCACAGTCACAACAAACACACCGGCTAAAGTGGGCGTAACGTTTCCTGCATGCCTCTACATGACAGCCAATCACCAGCCGTATTAGAGCGCGGCGTGCAAGCATGTCGCATGCTTATAGGCTCAATGACGCTGTTTTGTTTTGGTATCGAAAATTGGTATCAATTGACAAGGGAGGCTTCGATACCCCTTAGTATCGATGTTTCCATTTCGGTGCCAAGTAAGTATCGAAACTCGATACCCAGCCCTAGCTCCATGTACAAGTACCTCTCCGCTCAATGTACAAGTACCTCTCCGCTCCATGTACAAGTACCTCTCCGCTCCATGTACAAGTACCTCTCCGCTCCATGTACAAGTACCTCTCCGCTCCATGTACAAGTACATCTCTGCTCCATGTACAAGTACCTCTCCGCTCAATGTACAAGTACATCTCCGCTCCATGTACAAGTACCTCTCCGCTCCATGTACAAGTACATCTCCGCTCCATGTACAAGTACCTCTCCGCTCCATGTACAAGTACCTCTCCGCTCCATGTACAAGTACCTCTCCGCTCAATGTCAAGTGTCGACAGTACCTCTCCGCTCCATGTACAAATACCTCTCCGCTCTCATGTACAAGTACCTCTCCGCTCCATGTACAAGTACCTCTCCGCACAATGTCAAGTGTCGACAGTACCTCTCCGCTCCATGTACAAATACCTCTCCGCTCCATGTACAAGTACCTCTCCGCTCTCATGTACAAGTACCTCTCCGCTCCATGTACAAGTAGCTCTCCGCTCAATGTACAAGTGTCGACAGTACCTTTCCGCTCCATGTACAAATACCTCTCCGCTCTCATGTACAAGTACCTCTCCGCTCCATGTACAAGTACCTCTCCGCTCAATGTACAAATACCTCTCCGCTCCATGTATAAGTACCTCTCCGCTCTATGTACAAGTACCTCTCCGCTCCATGTACAAGTACCTCTCCGCTCAATGTACAAATACCTCTCCGCTCCATGTACAAGTAGCTCTCCGCTGAATGTACAAGTGTCGACAGTACCTCTCCGCTCAATGTACAAGTACCTCTCCGCTCAATGTACAAATACCTCTCCGCTCCATGTACAAGTACCTCTCCGCTCAATGTCAAGTATCGACAGTACCTCTCCGCTCCATGTACAAGTACCTCTCCGCTGAATGTACAAGTGTCGACAGTACCTCTCCGCTCAATGTACAAGTACCTCTCCGCTCCATGTACAAGTACCTCTCCGCTCTCATGTACAAGTACCTCTCCGCTCCATGTACAAGTACCTCTCCGCTCAATGTACAAGTACCTCTGCGCTCCATGTACAAGTACCTCTCCGCTCAATGTACAAGTACCTCTCCGCTCAATGTACAAGTGTCGACAGTACCTCTCCGCTCCATGTACAAGTACCTCTCCGCTCAATGTACAAGTGTCGACAGTACCTCTACGCTCAATGTACAAGTGTCGACAGTACCTCTCCGCTCTCATGTACAAGTACCTCTCCGATCCATGTACAAGTACATCTCCGCTCCATGTACAAGTACATCTCCGCTCAATGTACAAGTACCTCTCCGCTCCATGTACAAGTACCTCTCCGCTCCATGTACAAGTACCTCTCCGCTCCATGTACAAGTACCTCTCCGCTCCATGTACAAGTACATCTCTGCTCCATGTACAAGTACCTCTCCGCTCAATGTACAAGTACATCTCCGCTCCATGTACAAGTACCTCTCCGCTCCATGTACAAGTACATCTCCGCTCCATGTACAAGTACCTCTCCGCTCCATGTACAAGTACCTCTCCGCTCAATGTACAAGTACATCTCCGCTCCATGTACAAGTACCTCTCCGCTCCATGTACAAGTACATCTCCGCTCCATGTACAAGTACCTCTCCGCTCAATGTACAAGTACATCTCCGCTCCATGTACAAGTACATCTCCACTCCATGTACAAGTACCTCTCCGCTCAATGTACAAGTACATCTCCGCTCCATGTACCAGTACCTCTCCGCTCAATGTACAAGTACATCTCCACTCCATGTACAAGTACCTCTCCGCTCAATGTACAAGTACATCTCCGCTCCATGTACCAGTACCTCTCCGCTCAATGTACAAGTACATCTCCACTCCATGTACAAGTACCTCTCCGCTCAATGTACAAGTACATCTCCGCTCCATGTACCAGTACCTCTCCGCTCAATGTACAAGTACATCTCCGCTCCATGTACAAGTACCTCTCCGCTCAATGTACAAGTACCTCTCCGCTCAATGTACAAGTACATCTCCGCTCCATGTACCAGTACCTCTCCGCTCAATGTACAAGTACATCTGCGCTCCATGTAGGGCTGGGTATCGTTCAAAATTTTTCGATATCGATACCGTTTCGATACTTGGATTTCGATACCGGTTCCTGAACGATACTTTTTTCGATACCAATTTTTAGAAAAATCCATTTTAACAAAAATAAAACTGCATTACACATTGAAATTATTTTACAAATCTTTAGTTTCCCCCCATCTTAAGTTTTACAGCAGAAAAAAATAAAACCTACTGTATTTAACATAACTTTAAGTTCTCTAAACGTATTGCCGTCCCTACAAAAAATATTGGAGTACTACAAAGGAAAGAAATGTAGCTAAAACAAATAAATCAGTGGAATAGTTTTCAGTGCAAAACAGAGAGTTGCAAATCAGGGTTTAATGCTCACTGATGCAACAGAACTCTATTCTTGTACAAACTGATGAGATGGCTCCACTTCATGCATGGAAGACTAGTTGAGCATTGACTAGCCTATCAATATAGCCTTATATGCCACAAAGTGAATCGCATTTATATTCAACAAACTATCATGACATCAGCGTTTGTTAACGAGTTGCTAAAAATACATGGGCGATAACTGCCCGCTTGCACATAACGCTAATTAATTAAACATTAACGCTAGCGTTGCAGATCAGTGTGCTCACTGCTGCAACAGAACGTCATTCTTGTCAAATCTGACGAGACAGCTCAACTTCACTGACTAGCCAATCAATATAAATGAATCGCATTTACATTCAACAAACTATCATGACATCAGCGTTTGTTAACGAGTTGCTAAAAATACACAATGCCCGCTTGCGCATAACGTTACGGCGGCAATTAATTAAACGATCTAATGCTACAACTCACAGCCAGATGCATGGATTTGTCAGACTGAGGGATCTGATAACCGCTAACTTGCGGTAAGCTGAGCTGACCCACCTCTCAATTATTTCTCTTGTCTGTGGAAACCAGTCCGTGTTGTTTCTGTTTCTTTTCCTACTTTTCATCATCTTCGCCATATGGTAATCCAGGATAGGAGTAGCTTGAGTGGCTAACTTCTTGTATACTATCCGCACCGCACGCCTGGCTCACAGTCACAACAAACACACCGGCTAAAGTGGGCGTAACGTTTCCTGCATGCCTCTACATGACAGCCAATCACCAGCCGTATTAGAGCGCGGCGTGCAAGCATGTCGCATGCTTATAGGCTCAATGACGCTGTTTTGTTTTGGTATCGAAAATTGGTATCAATTGACAAGGGAGGCTTCGATACCCCTTAGTATCGATGTTTCCATTTCGGTGCCAAGTAAGTATCGAAACTCGATACCCAGCCCTAGCTCCATGTACAAGTACCTCTCCGCTCAATGTACAAGTACCTCTCCGCTCCATGTACAAGTACCTCTCCGCTCCATGTACAAGTACCTCTCCGCTCCATGTACAAGTACCTCTCCGCTCCATGTACAAGTACATCTCTGCTCCATGTACAAGTACCTCTCCGCTCAATGTACAAGTACATCTCCGCTCCATGTACAAGTACCTCTCCGCTCCATGTACAAGTACATCTCCGCTCCATGTACAAGTACCTCTCCGCTCCATGTACAAGTACCTCACCGCTCAATGTACAAGTACATCTCCGCTCCATGTACAAGTACATCTCTGCTCCATGTACAAGTACCTCTCCGCTCAATGTACAAGTACATCTCCGCTCCATGTACAAGTACCTCTCCGCTCCATGTACAAGTACCTCTCCGCTCCATGTACAAGTACCTCTCCGCTCCATGTACAAGTACCTCTCCGCTCCATGTACAAGTACCTCTCCGCTCAATGTCAAGTGTCGACAGTACCTCTCCGCTCCATGTACAAATACCTCTCCGCTCTCATGTACAAGTACCTCTCCGCTCCATGTACAAGTACCTCTCCGCTCAATGTCAAGTGTCGACAGTACCTCTCCGCTCCATGTACAAATACCTCTCCGCTCCATGTACAAGTACCTCTCCGCTCTCATGTACAAGTACCTCTCCGCTCCATGTACAAGTAGCTCTCCGCTCAATGTACAAGTGTCGACAGTACCTTTCCGCTCCATGTACAAATACCTCTCCGCTCTCATGTACAAGTACCTCTCCGCTCCATGTACAAGTACCTCTCCGCTCAATGTACAAATACCTCTCCGCTCCATGTATAAGTACCTCTCCGCTCTATGTACAAGTACCTCTCCGCTCCATGTACAAGTACCTCTCCGCTCAATGTACAAATACCTCTCCGCTCCATGTACAAGTAGCTCTCCGCTGAATGTACAAGTGTCGACAGTACCTCTCCGCTCAATGTACAAGTACCTCTCCGCTCAATGTACAAATACCTCTCCGCTCCATGTACAAGTACCTCTCCGCTCAATGTCAAGTATCGACAGTACCTCTCCGCTCCATGTACAAGTACCTCTCCGCTGAATGTACAAGTGTCGACAGTACCTCTCCGCTCAATGTACAAGTACCTCTCCGCTCCATGTACAAGTACCTCTCCGCTCTCATGTACAAGTACCTCTCCGCTCCATGTACAAGTACCTCTCCGCTCAATGTACAAGTACCTCTGTGCTCCATGTACAAGTACCTCTCCGCTCAATGTACAAGTACCTCTCCGCTCAATGTACAAGTGTCGACAGTACCTCTCCGCTCCATGTACAAGTACATCTCTGCTCCATGTACAAGTACCTCTCCGCTCAATGTACAAGTACATCTCCGCTCCATGTACAAGTACCTCTCCGCTCCATGTACAAGTACCTCTCCGCTCCATGTACAAGTACCTCTCCGCTCCATGTACAAGTACCTCTCCGCTCCATGTACAAGTACCTCTCCGCTCAATGTCAAGTGTCGACAGTACCTCTCCGCTCCATGTACAAATACCTCTCCGCTCTCATGTACAAGTACCTCTCCGCTCCATGTACAAGTACCTCTCCGCTCAATGTCAAGTGTCGACAGTACCTCTCCGCTCCATGTACAAATACCTCTCCGCTCCATGTACAAGTACCTCTCCGCTCTCATGTACAAGTACCTCTCCGCTCCATGTACAAGTAGCTCTCCGCTCAATGTACAAGTGTCGACAGTACCTTTCCGCTCCATGTACAAATACCTCTCCGCTCTCATGTACAAGTACCTCTCCGCTCCATGTACAAGTACCTCTCCGCTCAATGTACAAATACCTCTCCGCTCCATGTATAAGTACCTCTCCGCTCTATGTACAAGTACCTCTCCGCTCCATGTACAAGTACCTCTCCGCTCAATGTACAAATACCTCTCCGCTCCATGTACAAGTAGCTCTCCGCTGAATGTACAAGTGTCGACAGTACCTCTCCGCTCAATGTACAAGTACCTCTCCGCTCAATGTACAAATACCTCTCCGCTCCATGTACAAGTACCTCTCCGCTCAATGTCAAGTATCGACAGTACCTCTCCGCTCCATGTACAAGTACCTCTCCGCTGAATGTACAAGTGTCGACAGTACCTCTCCGCTCAATGTACAAGTACCTCTCCGCTCCATGTACAAGTACCTCTCCGCTCTCATGTACAAGTACCTCTCCGCTCCATGTACAAGTACCTCTCCGCTCAATGTACAAGTACCTCTGCGCTCCATGTACAAGTACCTCTCCGCTCAATGTACAAGTACCTCTCCGCTCAATGTACAAGTGTCGACAGTACCTCTCCGCTCCATGTACAAGTACCTCTCCGCTCAATGTACAAGTGTCGACAGTACCTCTACGCTCAATGTACAAGTGTCGACAGTACCTCTCCGCTCTCATGTACAAGTACCTCTCCGATCCATGTACAAGTACATCTCCGCTCCATGTACAAGTACATCTCCGCTCAATGTACAAGTACCTCTCCGCTCCATGTACAAGTACCTCTCCGCTCCATGTACAAGTACCTCTCCGCTCCATGTACAAGTACCTCTCCGCTCCATGTACAAGTACATCTCTGCTCCATGTACAAGTACCTCTCCGCTCAATGTACAAGTACATCTCCGCTCCATGTACAAGTACCTCTCCGCTCCATGTACAAGTACATCTCCGCTCCATGTACAAGTACCTCTCCGCTCCATGTACAAGTACCTCTCCGCTCAATGTACAAGTACATCTCCGCTCCATGTACAAGTACCTCTCCGCTCCATGTACAAGTACATCTCCGCTCCATGTACAAGTACCTCTCCGCTCAATGTACAAGTACATCTCCGCTCCATGTACAAGTACATCTCCACTCCATGTACAAGTACCTCTCCGCTCAATGTACAAGTACATCTCCGCTCCATGTACCAGTACCTCTCCGCTCAATGTACAAGTACATCTCCACTCCATGTACAAGTACCTCTCCGCTCAATGTACAAGTACATCTCCGCTCCATGTACCAGTACCTCTCCGCTCAATGTACAAGTACATCTCCACTCCATGTACAAGTACCTCTCCGCTCAATGTACAAGTACATCTCCGCTCCATGTACCAGTACCTCTCCGCTCAATGTACAAGTACATCTCCGCTCCATGTACAAGTACCTCTCCGCTCAATGTACAAGTACCTCTCCGCTCAATGTACAAGTACATCTCCGCTCCATGTACCAGTACCTCTCCGCTCAATGTACAAGTACATCTGCGCTCCATGTAGGGCTGGGTATCGTTCAAAATTTTTCGATATCGATACCGTTTCGATACTTGGATTTCGATACCGGTTCCTGAACGATACTTTTTTCGATACCAATTTTTAGAAAAATCCATTTTAACAAAAATAAAACTGCATTACACATTTAAATTATTTTACAAATCTTTAGTTTCCCCCCATCTTAAGTTTTACAGCAGAAAAAAATAAAACCTACTGTATTTAACATAACTTTAAGTTCTCTAAACGTATTGCCGTCCCTACAAAAAATATTGGAGTACTACAAAGGAAAGAAATGTAGCTAAAACAAATAAATCAGTGGAATAGTTTTCAGTGCAAAACAGAGAGTTGCAAATCAGGGTTTAATGCTCACTGATGCAACAGAACTCTATTCTTGTACAAACTGATGAGATGGCTCCACTTCATGCATGGAAGACTAGTTGAGCATTGACTAGCCTATCAATATAGCCTTATATGCCACAAAGTGAATCGCATTTATATTCAACAAACTATCATGACATCAGCGTTTGTTAACGAGTTGCTAAAAATACATGGGCGATAACTGCCCGCTTGCACATAACGCTAATTAATTAAACATTAACGCTAGCGTTGCAGATCAGTGTGCTCACTGCTGCAACAGAACGTCATTCTTGTCAAATCTGACGAGACAGCTCAACTTCACTGACTAGCCAATCAATATAAATGAATCGCATTTACATTCAACAAACTATCATGACATCAGCGTTTGTTAACGAGTTGCTAAAAATACACAATGCCCGCTTGCGCATAACGTTACGGCGGCAATTAATTAAACGATCTAATGCTACAACTCACAGCCAGATGCATGGATTTGTCAGACTGAGGGATCTGATAACCGCTAACTTGCGGTAAGCTGAGCTGACCCACCTCTCAATTATTTCTCTTGTCTGTGGAAACCAGTCCGTGTTGTTTCTGTTTCTTTTCCTGCTTTTCATCATCTTCGCCATATGGTAATCCAGGATAGGAGTAGCTTGAGTGGCTAACTTCTTGTATACTATCCGCACCGCACGCCTGGCTCACAGTCACAACAAACACACCGGCTAAAGTGGGCGTAACGTTTCCTGCATGCCTCTACATGACAGCCAATCACCAGCCGTATTAGAGCGCGGCGTGCAAGCATGTCGCATGCTTATAGGCTCAATGACGCTGTTTTGTTTTGGTATCGAAAATTGGTATCGATTGACAAGGGAGGCTTCGATACCCCTTAGTATCGATGTTTCCATTTCGGTGCCAAGTAAGTATCGAAACTCGATACCCAGCCCTAGCTCCATGTACAAGTACCTCTCCGCTCAATGTACAAGTACCTCTCCGCTCCATGTACAAGTACCTCTCCGCTCCATGTACAAGTACCTCTCCGCTCCATGTACAAGTACCTCTCCGCTCCATGTACAAGTACATCTCTGCTCCATGTACAAGTACCTCTCCGCTCAATGTACAAGTACATCTCCGCTCCATGTACAAGTACCTCTCCGCTCCATGTACAAGTACATCTCCGCTCCATGTACAAGTACCTCTCCGCTCCATGTACAAGTACCTCACCGCTCAATGTACAAGTACATCTCCGCTCCATGTACAAGTACATCTCTGCTCCATGTACAAGTACCTCTCCGCTCAATGTACAAGTACATCTCCGCTCCATGTACAAGTACCTCTCCGCTCCATGTACAAGTACCTCTCCGCTCCATGTACAAGTACCTCTCCGCTCCATGTACAAGTACCTCTCCGCTCCATGTACAAGTACCTCTCCGCTCAATGTCAAGTGTCGACAGTACCTCTCCGCTCCATGTACAAATACCTCTCCGCTCTCATGTACAAGTACCTCTCCGCTCCATGTACAAGTACCTCTCCGCTCAATGTCAAGTGTCGACAGTACCTCTCCGCTCCATGTACAAATACCTCTCCGCTCCATGTACAAGTACCTCTCCGCTCTCATGTACAAGTACCTCTCCGCTCCATGTACAAGTAGCTCTCCGCTCAATGTACAAGTGTCGACAGTACCTTTCCGCTCCATGTACAAATACCTCTCCGCTCTCATGTACAAGTACCTCTCCGCTCCATGTACAAGTACCTCTCCGCTCAATGTACAAATACCTCTCCGCTCCATGTATAAGTACCTCTCCGCTCTATGTACAAGTGCCTCTCCGCTCCATGTACAAGTACCTCTCCGCTCAATGTACAAATACCTCTCCGCTCCATGTACAAGTAGCTCTCCGCTGAATGTACAAGTGTCGACAGTACCTCTCCGCTCAATGTACAAGTACCTCTCCGCTCAATGTACAAATACCTCTCCGCTCCATGTACAAGTACCTCTCCGCTCAATGTCAAGTATCGACAGTACCTCTCCGCTCCATGTACAAGTACCTCTCCGCTGAATGTACAAGTGTCGACAGTACCTCTCCGCTCAATGTACAAGTACCTCTCCGCTCCATGTACAAGTACCTCTCCGCTCTCATGTACAAGTACCTCTCCGCTCCATGTACAAGTACCTCTCCGCTCAATGTACAAGTACCTCTGCGCTCCATGTACAAGTACCTCTCCGCTCAATGTACAAGTACCTCTCCGCTCAATGTACAAGTGTCGACAGTACCTCTCCGCTACATGTACAAGTACCTCTCCGCTCAATGTACAAGTGTCGACAGTACCTCTACGCTCAATGTACAAGTGTCGACAGTACCTCTCCGCTCTCATGTACAATTACCTCTCCGATCCATGTACAAGTACATCTCCGCTCCATGTACAAGTACATCTCCGCTCAATGTACAAGTACCTCTCCGCTCCATGTACAAGTACCTCTCCGCTCCATGTACAAGTACCTCTCCGCTCCATGTACAAGTACCTCTCCGCTCCATGTACAAGTACCTCTCCGCTCCATGTACAAGTACCTCTCCGCTCAATGTACAAGTACCTCTCCGCTCCATGTACAAGTACCTCTCCGCTCCATGTACAAGTACCTCTCCGCTCAATGTACAAGTACCTCTCCGCTCCATGTACAAGTACCTCTCCGCTCCATGTACAAGTACCTCTCCGCTCCATGTACAAGTACCTCTCCGCTCAATGTACAAGTACATCTCCGCTCCATGTACAAGTACCTCTCCGCTCCATGTACAAGTACCTCTCCGCTCAATGTACAAGTGTCGACAGTACCTCTCCGCTCCATGTACAAGTACCTCTCCGCTCCATGTACAAGTACCTCTCCGCTCAATGTACAAGTGTCGACAGTACCTCTCCGCTCCATCTACAAGTACCTCTCCGCTCAATGTACAAGTACCTCTCCGCTGAATGTACAAGTACCTCTCCGCTCCATGTACAAGTACCTCTCCGCTCCATGTACAAATACCTCTCCGCTCCATGTACAAGTACCTCTCCGCTCCATGTACAAGCACCTCTCCGCTACATGTACAAGTACCTCTCCGCTCCATGTACAAGTACCTCTCCGCTCCATGTACAAGTACCTCTCCGCTCAATGTACAAGTACCTCTCCGCTCCATGTACAAATACCTCTCCGCTCCATGTACAAATACCTCTCCGCTCCATGTACAAGTACCTCTCCGCTCCATGTACCAGTACCTCTCCGCTCAATGTACAAGTACATCTCCGCTCAATGTACAAGTACATCTCCGCTCAATGTACAAGTACGTCTCCGCTCAATGTACAAGTACCTCTCCGCTCAATGTACAAGTACCTCTCCGCTCCATGTACAAGTACCTCTCCGCTCAATGTACAAGTACATCTCCGCTCCATGTACCAGTACCTCTCCGCTCAATGTACAAGTACCTCTCCGCTCAATGTACAAGTACATCTCCGCTCCATGTACAAGTACGTCTCCGCTCAATGTATAAGTACCTCTCCGCTCCATGTACAAGTACCTCTCCGCTCCATGTACAAGTACATCTCCGCTCCATGTACAAGTACATCTCCGCTCCATGTACAAGTACCTCTCCGCTCCATGTACAAGTACCTCTCCGCTCCATGTACAAGTACATCTCCGCTCCATGTACAAGTACCTCTCCGCTCAATGTACAAGTACATCTCCGCTCCATGTACAAGTACATCTCCACTCCATGTACAAGTACCTCTCCGCTCAATGTACAAGTACATCTCCGCTCCATGTACCAGTACCTCTCCGCTCAATGTACAAGTACATCTCCACTCCATGTACAAGTACCTCTCCGCTCAATGTACAAGTACATCTCCGCTCCATGTACCAGTACCTCTCCGCTCAATGTACAAGTACATCTCCACTCCATGTACAAGTACCTCTCCGCTCAATGTACAAGTACATCTCCGCTCCATGTACCAGTACCTCTCCGCTCAATGTACAAGTACATCTCCGCTCCATGTACAAGTACCTCTCCGCTCAATGTACAAGTACCTCTCCGCTCAATGTACAAGTACATCTCCGCTCCATGTACCAGTACCTCTCCGCTCAATGTACAAGTACATCTGCGCTCCATGTAGGGCTGGGTATCGTTCAAAATTTTTCGATATCAATACCGTTTCGATACTTGGATTTCGATACCGGTTCCTGAACGATACTTTTTTCGATACCAATTTTTAGAAAAATCCATTTTAACAAAAATAAAACTGCATTACACATTGAAATTATTTTACAAATCTTTAGTTTCCCCCCATCTTAAGTTTTACAGCAGAAAAAAATAAAACCTACTGTATTTAACATAACTTTAAGTTCTCTAAACGTATTGCCGTCCCTACAAAAAATATTGGAGTACTACAAAGGAAAGAAATGTAGCTAAAACAAATAAATCAGTGGAATAGTTTTCAGTGCAAAACAGAGAGTTGCAAATCAGGGTTTAATGCTCACTGATGCAACAGAACTCTATTCTTGTACAAACTGATGAGATGGCTCCACTTCATGCATGGAAGACTAGTTGAGCATTGACTAGCCTATCAATATAGCCTTATATGCCACAAAGTGAATCGCATTTATATTCAACAAACTATCATGACATCAGCGTTTGTTAACGAGTTGCTAAAAATACATGGGCGATAACTGCCCGCTTGCACATAACGCTAATTAATTAAACATTAACGCTAGCGTTGCAGATCAGTGTGCTCACTGCTGCAACAGAACGTCATTCTTGTCAAATCTGACGAGACAGCTCAACTTCACTGACTAGCCAATCAATATAAATGAATCGCATTTACATTCAACAAACTATCATGACATCAGCGTTTGTTAACGAGTTGCTAAAAATACACAATGCCCGCTTGCGCATAACGTTACGGCGGCAATTAATTAAACGATCTAATGCTACAACTCACAGCCAGATGCATGGATTTGTCAGACTGAGGGATCTGATAACCGCTAACTTGCGGTAAGCTGAGCTGACCCACCTCTCAATTATTTCTCTTGTCTGTGGAAACCAGTCTGTGTTGTTTCTGTTTCTTTTCCTGCTTTTCATCATCTTCGCCATATGGTAATCCAGGATAGGAGTAGCTTGAGTGGCTAACTTCTTGTATACTATCCGCACCGCACGCCTGGCTCACAGTCACAACAAACACACCGGCTAAAGTGGGCGTAACGTTTCCTGCATGCCTCTACATGACAGCCAATCACCAGCCGTATTAGAGCGCGGCGTGCAAGCATGTCGCATGCTTATAGGCTCAATGACGCTGTTTTGTTTTGGTATCGAAAATTGGTATCGATTGACAAGGGAGGCTTCGATACCCCTTAGTATCGATGTTTCCATTTCGGTGCCAAGTAAGTATCGAAACTCGATACCCAGCCCTAGCTCCATGTACAAGTACCTCTCCGCTCAATGTACAAGTACCTCTCCGCTCAATGTACAAGTACCTCTCCGCTCCATGTACAAGTACCTCTCCGCTCCATGTACAAGTACCTCTCCGCTCCATGTACAAGTACCTCTCCGCTCCATGTACAAGTACATCTCTGCTCCATGTACAAGTACCTCTCCGCTCAATGTACAAGTACATCTCCGCTCCATGTACAAGTACCTCTCCGCTCCATGTACAAGTACATCTCCGCTCCATGTACAAGTACCTCTCCGCTCCATGTACAAGTACATCTCCGCTCCATGTACAAGTACCTCTCCGCTCCATGTACAAGTACCTCTCCGCTCAATGTACAAGTACATCTCCGCTCCATGTACAAGTACATCTCCACTCCATGTACAAGTACCTCTCCGCTCAATGTACAAGTACATCTCCGCTCCATGTACCAGTACCTCTCCGCTCAATGTACAAGTACATCTCCACTCCATGTACAAGTACCTCTCCGCTCAATGTACAAGTACATCTCCGCTCCATGTACCAGTACCTCTCCGCTCAATGTACAAGTACATCTCCACTCCATGTACAAGTACCTCTCCGCTCAATGTACAAGTACATCTCCGCTCCATGTACCAGTACCTCTCCGCTCAATGTACAAGTACATCTCCGCTCCATGTACAAGTACCTCTCCGCTCAATGTACAAGTACCTCTCCGCTCAATGTACAAGTACATCTCCGCTCCATGTACCAGTACCTCTCCGCTCAATGTACAAGTACATCTGCGCTCCATGTAGGGCTGGGTATCGTTCAAAATTTTTCGATATCGATACCGTTTCGATACTTGGATTTCGATACCGGTTCCTGAACGATACTTTTTTCGATACCAATTTTTAGAAAAATCCATTTTAACAAAAATAAAACTGCATTACACATTGAAATTATTTTACAAATCTTTAGTTTCCCCCCATCTTAAGTTTTACAGCAGAAAAAAATAAAACCTACTGTATTTAACATAACTTTAAGTTCTCTAAACGTATTGCCGTCCCTACAAAAAATATTGGAGTACTACAAAGGAAAGAAATGTAGCTAAAACAAATAAATCAGTGGAATAGTTTTCAGTGCAAAACAGAGAGTTGCAAATCAGGGTTTAATGCTCACTGATGCAACAGAACTCTATTCTTGTACAAACTGATGAGATGGCTCCACTTCATGCATGGAAGACTAGTTGAGCATTGACTAGCCTATCAATATAGCCTTATATGCCACAAAGTGAATCGCATTTATATTCAACAAACTATCATGACATCAGCGTTTGTTAACGAGTTGCTAAAAATACATGGGCGATAACTGCCCGCTTGCACATAACGCTAATTAATTAAACATTAACGCTAGCGTTGCAGATCAGTGTGCTCACTGCTGCAACAGAACGTCATTCTTGTCAAATCTGACGAGACAGCTCAACTTCACTGACTAGCCAATCAATATAAATGAATCGCATTTACATTCAACAAACTATCATGACATCAGCGTTTGTTAACGAGTTGCTAAAAATACACAATGCCCGCTTGCGCATAACGTTACGGCGGCAATTAATTAAACGATCTAATGCTACAACTCACAGCCAGATGCATGGATTTGTCAGACTGAGGGATCTGATAACCGCTAACTTGCGGTAAGCTGAGCTGACCCACCTCTCAATTATTTCTCTTGTCTGTGGAAACCAGTCCGTGTTGTTTCTGTTTCTTTTCCTGCTTTTCATCATCTTCGCCATATGGTAATCCAGGATAGGAGTAGCTTGAGTGGCTAACTTCTTGTATACTATCCGCACCGCACGCCTGGCTCACAGTCACAACAAACACACCGGCTAAAGTGGGTGTAACGTTTCCTGCATGCCTCTACATGACAGCCAATCACCAGCCGTATTAGAGCGCGGCGTGCAAGCATGTCGCATGCTTATAGGCTCAATGACGCTGTTTTGTTTTGGTATCGAAAATTGGTATCGATTGACAAGGGAGGCTTCGATACCCCTTAGTATCGATGTTTCCATTTCGGTGCCAAGTAAGTATCGAAACTCGATACCCAGCCCTAGCTCCATGTACAAGTACCTCTCCGCTCAATGTACAAGTACCTCTCCGCTCAATGTACAAGTACCTCTCCGCTCCATGTACAAGTACCTCTCCGCTCCATGTACAAGTACCTCTCCGCTCCATGTACAAGTACCTCTCCGCTCCATGTACAAGTACATCTCTGCTCCATGTACAAGTACCTCTCCGCTCAATGTACAAGTACATCTCCGCTCCATGTACAAGTACCTCTCCGCTCCATGTACAAGTACATCTCCGCTCCATGTACAAGTACCTCTCCGCTCCATGTACAAGTACCTCTCCGCTCAATGTACAAGTACATCTCCGCTCCATGTACAAGTACCTCTCCGCTCCATGTACAAGTACATCTCCGCTCCATGTACAAGTACCTCTCCGCTCAATGTACAAGTACATCTCCGCTCCATGTACAAGTACATCTCCACTCCATGTACAAGTACCTCTCCGCTCAATGTACAAGTACATCTCCGCTCCATGTACCAGTACCTCTCCGCTCAATGTACAAGTACATCTCCGCTCCATGTACAAGTACCTCTCCGCTCAATGTACAAGTACCTCTCCGCTCAATGTACAAGTACATCTCCGCTCCATGTACCAGTACCTCTCCGCTCAATGTACAAGTACATCTGCGCTCCATGTAGGGCTGGGTATCGTTCAAAATTTTTCGATATCAATACCGTTTCGATACTTGGATTTCGATACCGGTTCCTGAACGATACTTTTTTCGATACCAATTTTTAGAAAAATCCATTTTAACAAAAATAAAACTGCATTACACATTGAAATTATTTTACAAATCTTTAGTTTCCCCCCATCTTAAGTTTTACAGCAGAAAAAAATAAAACCTACTGTATTTAACATAACTTTAAGTTCTCTAAACGTATTGCCGTCCCTACAAAAAATATTGGAGTACTACAAAGGAAAGAAATGTAGCTAAAACAAATAAATCAGTGGAATAGTTTTCAGTGCAAAACAGAGAGTTGCAAATCAGGGTTTAATGCTCACTGATGCAACAGAACTCTATTCTTGTACAAACTGATGAGATGGCTCCACTTCATGCATGGAAGACTAGTTGAGCATTGACTAGCCTATCAATATAGCCTTATATGCCACAAAGTGAATCGCATTTATATTCAACAAACTATCATGACATCAGCGTTTGTTAACGAGTTGCTAAAAATACATGGGCGATAACTGCCCGCTTGCACATAACGCTAATTAATTAAACATTAACGCTAGCGTTGCAGATCAGTGTGCTCACTGCTGCAACAGAACGTCATTCTTGTCAAATCTGACGAGACAGCTCAACTTCACTGACTAGCCAATCAATATAAATGAATCGCATTTACATTCAACAAACTATCATGACATCAGCGTTTGTTAACGAGTTGCTAAAAATACACAATGCCCGCTTGCGCATAACGTTACGGCGGCAATTAATTAAACGATCTAATGCTACAACTCACAGCCAGATGCATGGATTTGTCAGACTGAGGGATCTGATAACCGCTAACTTGCGGTAAGCTGAGCTGACCCACCTCTCAATTATTTCTCTTGTCTGTGGAAACCAGTCCGTGTTGTTTCTGTTTCTTTTCCTGCTTTTCATCATCTTCGCCATATGGTAATCCAGGATAGGAGTAGCTTGAGTGGCTAACTTCTTGTATACTATCCGCACCGCACGCCTGGCTCACAGTCACAACAAACACACCGGCTAAAGTGGGCGTAACGTTTCCTGCATGCCTCTACATGACAGCCAATCACCAGCCGTATTAGAGCGCGGCGTGCAAGCATGTCGCATGCTTATAGGCTCAATGACGCTGTTTTGTTTTGGTATCGAAAATTGGTATCGATTGACAAGGGAGGCTTCGATACCCCTTAGTATCGATGTTTCCATTTCGGTGCCAAGTAAGTATCGAAACTCGATACCCAGCCCTAGCTCCATGTACAAGTACCTCTCCGCTCAATGTACAAGTACCTCTCCGCTCAATGTACAAGTACCTCTCCGCTCCATGTACAAGTACCTCTCCGCTCCATGTACAAGTACCTCTCCGCTCCATGTACAAGTACCTCTCCGCTCCATGTACAAGTACATCTCTGCTCCATGTACAAGTACCTCTCCGCTCAATGTACAAGTACATCTCCGCTCCATGTACAAGTACCTCTCCGCTCCATGTACAAGTACATCTCCGCTCCATGTACAAGTACCTCTCCGCTCCATGTACAAGTACATCTCCGCTCCATGTACAAGTACCTCTCCGCTCCATGTACAAGTACCTCTCCGCTCAATGTACAAGTACATCTCCGCTCCATGTACAAGTACATCTCCACTCCATGTACAAGTACCTCTCCGCTCAATGTACAAGTACATCTCCGCTCCATGTACCAGTACCTCTCCGCTCAATGTACAAGTACATCTCCACTCCATGTACAAGTACCTCTCCGCTCAATGTACAAGTACATCTCCGCTCCATGTACCAGTACCTCTCCGCTCAATGTACAAGTACATCTCCACTCCATGTACAAGTACCTCTCCGCTCAATGTACAAGTACATCTCCGCTCCATGTACCAGTACCTCTCCGCTCAATGTACAAGTACATCTCCGCTCCATGTACAAGTACCTCTCCGCTCAATGTACAAGTACCTCTCCGCTCAATGTACAAGTACATCTCCGCTCCATGTACCAGTACCTCTCCGCTCAATGTACAAGTACATCTGCGCTCCATGTAGGGCTGGGTATCGTTCAAAATTTTTCGATATCGATACCGTTTCGATACTTGGATTTCGATACCGGTTCCTGAACGATACTTTTTTCGATACCAATTTTTAGAAAAATCCATTTTAACAAAAATAAAACTGCATTACACATTGAAATTATTTTACAAATCTTTAGTTTCCCCCCATCTTAAGTTTTACAGCAGAAAAAAATAAAACCTACTGTATTTAACATAACTTTAAGTTCTCTAAACGTATTGCCGTCCCTACAAAAAATATTGGAGTACTACAAAGGAAAGAAATGTAGCTAAAACAAATAAATCAGTGGAATAGTTTTCAGTGCAAAACAGAGAGTTGCAAATCAGGGTTTAATGCTCACTGATGCAACAGAACTCTATTCTTGTACAAACTGATGAGATGGCTCCACTTCATGCATGGAAGACTAGTTGAGCATTGACTAGCCTATCAATATAGCCTTATATGCCACAAAGTGAATCGCATTTATATTCAACAAACTATCATGACATCAGCGTTTGTTAACGAGTTGCTAAAAATACATGGGCGATAACTGCCCGCTTGCACATAACGCTAATTAATTAAACATTAACGCTAGCGTTGCAGATCAGTGTGCTCACTGCTGCAACAGAACGTCATTCTTGTCAAATCTGACGAGACAGCTCAACTTCACTGACTAGCCAATCAATATAAATGAATCGCATTTACATTCAACAAACTATCATGACATCAGCGTTTGTTAACGAGTTGCTAAAAATACACAATGCCCGCTTGCGCATAACGTTACGGCGGCAATTAATTAAACGATCTAATGCTACAACTCACAGCCAGATGCATGGATTTGTCAGACTGAGGGATCTGATAACCGCTAACTTGCGGTAAGCTGAGCTGACCCACCTCTCAATTATTTCTCTTGTCTGTGGAAACCAGTCCGTGTTGTTTCTGTTTCTTTTCCTGCTTTTCATCATCTTCGCCATATGGTCATCCAGGATAGGAGTAGCTTGAGTGGCTAACTTCTTGTATACTATCCGCACCGCACGCCTGGCTCACAGTCACAACAAACACACCGGCTAAAGTGGGCGTAACGTTTCCTGCATGCCTCTACATGACAGCCAATCACCAGCCGTATTAGAGCGCGGCGTGCAAGCATGTCGCATGCTTATAGGCTCAATGACGCTGTTTTGTTTTGGTATCGAAAATTGGTATCGATTGACAAGGGAGGCTTCGATACCCCTTAGTATCGATGTTTCCATTTCGGTGCCAAGTAAGTATCGAAACTCGATACCCAGCCCTAGCTCCATGTACAAGTACCTCTCCGCTCAATGTACAAGTACCTCTCCGCTCAATGTACAAGTACCTCTCCGCTCCATGTACAAGTACCTCTCCGCTCCATGTACAAGTACCTCTCCGCTCCATGTACAAGTACCTCTCCGCTCCATGTACAAGTACATCTCTGCTCCATGTACAAGTACCTCTCCGCTCAATGTACAAGTACATCTCCGCTCCATGTACAAGTACCTCTCCGCTCCATGTACAAGTACATCTCCGCTCCATGTACAAGTACCTCTCCGCTCCATGTACAAGTACCTCTCCGCTCAATGTACAAGTACATCTCCGCTCCATGTACAAGTACCTCTCCGCTCCATGTACAAGTACATCTCCGCTCCATGTACAAGTACCTCTCCGCTCAATGTACAAGTACATCTCCGCTCCATGTACAAGTACATCTCCACTCCATGTACAAGTACCTCTCCGCTCAATGTACAAGTACATCTCCGCTCCATGTACCAGTACCTCTCCGCTCAATGTACAAGTACATCTCCACTCCATGTACAAGTACCTCTCCGCTCAATGTACAAGTACATCTCCGCTCCATGTACCAGTACCTCTCCGCTCAATGTACAAGTACATCTCCACTCCATGGACAAGTACCTCTCCGCTCAATGTACAAGTACATCTCCGCTCCATGTACCAGTACCTCTCCGCTCAATGTACAAGTACCTCTCCGCTCAATGTACAAGTACATCTCCGCTCCATGTACCAGTACCTCTCCGCTCAATGTACAAGTACATCTGCGCTCCATGTAGGGCTGGGTATCGTTAAAAATTTTTCGATATCGATACCGTTTCGATACTTGGATTTCGATACCGGTTCCTGAACGATACTTTTTTCGATACCAATTTTTAGAAAAATCCATTTTAACAAAAATAAAACTGCATTACACATTGAAATTATTTTACAAATCTTTAGTTTCCCCCCATCTTAAGTTTTACAGCAGAAAAAAATAAAACCTACTGTATTTAACATAACTTTAAGTTCTCTAAACGTATTGCCGTCCCTACAAAAAATATTGGAGTACTACAAAGGAAAGAAATGTAGCTAAAACAAATAAATCAGTGGAATAGTTTTCAGTGCAAAACAGAGAGTTGCAAATCAGGGTTTAATGCTCACTGATGCAACAGAACTCTATTCTTGTACAAACTGATGAGATGGCTCCACTTCATGCATGGAAGACTAGTTGAGCATTGACTAGCCTATCAATATAGCCTTATATGCCACAAAGTGAATCGCATTTATATTCAACAAACTATCATGACATCAGCGTTTGTTAACGAGTTGCTAAAAATACATGGGCGATAACTGCCCGCTTGCACATAACGCTAATTAATTAAACATTAACGCTAGCGTTGCAGATCAGTGTGCTCACTGCTGCAACAGAACGTCATTCTTGTCAAATCTGACGAGACAGCTCAACTTCACTGACTAGCCAATCAATATAAATGAATCGCATTTACATTCAACAAACTATCATGACATCAGCGTTTGTTAACGAGTTGCTAAAAATACACAATGCCCGCTTGCGCATAACGTTACGGCGGCAATTAATTAAACGATCTAATGCTACAACTCACAGCCAGATGCATGGATTTGTCAGACTGAGGGATCTGATAACCGCTAACTTGCGGTAAGCTGAGCTGACCCACCTCTCAATTATTTCTCTTGTCTGTGGAAACCAGTCCGTGTTGTTTCTGTTTCTTTTCCTGCTTTTCATCATCTTCGCCATATGGTAATCCAGGATAGGAGTAGCTTGAGTGGCTAACTTCTTGTATACTATCCGCACCGCACGCCTGGCTCACAGTCACAACAAACACACCGGCTAAAGTGGGCGTAACGTTTCCTGCATGCCTCTACATGACAGCCAATCACCAGCCGTATTAGAGCGCGGCGTGCAAGCATGTCGCATGCTTATAGGCTCAATGACGCTGTTTTGTTTTGGTATCGAAAATTGGTATCGATTGACAAGGGAGGCTTCGATACCCCTTAGTATCGATGTTTCCATTTCGGTGCCAAGTAAGTATCGAAACTCGATACCCAGCCCTAGCTCCATGTACAAGTACCTCTCCGCTCAATGTACAAGTACCTCTCCGCTCAATGTACAAGTACCTCTCCGCTCCATGTACAAGTACCTCTCCGCTCCATGTACAAGTACCTCTCCGCTCCATGTACAAGTACCTCTCCGCTCCATGTACAAGTACATCTCTGCTCCATGTACAAGTACCTCTCCGCTCAATGTACAAGTACATCTCCGCTCCATGTACAAGTACCTCTCCGCTCCATGTACAAGTACATCTCCGCTCCATGTACAAGTACCTCTCCGCTCCATGTACAAGTACATCTCCGCTCCATGTACAAGTACCTCTCCGCTCCATGTACAAGTACCTCTCCGCTCAATGTACAAGTACATCTCCGCTCCATGTACAAGTACATCTCCACTCCATGTACAAGTACCTCTCCGCTCAATGTACAAGTACATCTCCGCTCCATGTACCAGTACCTCTCCGCTCAATGTACAAGTACATCTCCACTCCATGTACAAGTACCTCTCCGCTCAATGTACAAGTACATCTCCGCTC
This sequence comes from Poromitra crassiceps, assembly GCF_964638095.1. Lineage (NCBI taxonomy): Eukaryota > Metazoa > Chordata > Actinopteri > Beryciformes > Melamphaidae > Poromitra > Poromitra crassiceps. The sequence goes on from NW_028152257.1 coordinate 1,315,919, forward strand.
CATGTACCAGTACCTCTCCGCTCAATGTACAAGTACATCTCCACTCCATGTACAAGTACCTCTCCGCTCAATGTACAAGTACATCTCCGCTCCATGTACCAGTACCTCTCCGCTCAATGTACAAGTACATCTCCGCTCCATGTACAAGTACCTCTCCGCTCAATGTACAAGTACCTCTCCGCTCAATGTACAAGTACATCTCCGCTCCATGTACCAGTACCTCTCCGCTCAATGTACAAGTACATCTGCGCTCCATGTAGGGCTGGGTATCGTTCAAAATTTTTCGATATCGATACCGTTTCGATACTTGGATTTCGATACCGGTTCCTGAACGATACTTTTTTCGATACCAATTTTTAGAAAAATCCATTTTAACAAAAATAAAACTGCATTACACATTGAAATTATTTTACAAATCTTTAGTTTCCCCCCATCTTAAGTTTTACAGCAGAAAAAAATAAAACCTACTGTATTTAACATAACTTTAAGTTCTCTAAACGTATTGCCGTCCCTACAAAAAATATTGGAGTACTACAAAGGAAAGAAATGTAGCTAAAACAAATAAATCAGTGGAATAGTTTTCAGTGCAAAACAGAGAGTTGCAAATCAGGGTTTAATGCTCACTGATGCAACAGAACTCTATTCTTGTACAAACTGATGAGATGGCTCCACTTCATGCATGGAAGACTAGTTGAGCATTGACTAGCCTATCAATATAGCCTTATATGCCACAAAGTGAATCGCATTTATATTCAACAAACTATCATGACATCAGCGTTTGTTAACGAGTTGCTAAAAATACATGGGCGATAACTGCCCGCTTGCACATAACGCTAATTAATTAAACATTAACGCTAGCGTTGCAGATCAGTGTGCTCACTGCTGCAACAGAACGTCATTCTTGTCAAATCTGACGAGACAGCTCAACTTCACTGACTAGCCAATCAATATAAATGAATCGCATTTACATTCAACAAACTATCATGACATCAGCGTTTGTTAACGAGTTGCTAAAAATACACAATGCCCGCTTGCGCATAACGTTACGGCGGCAATTAATTAAACGATCTAATGCTACAACTCACAGCCAGATGCATGGATTTGTCAGACTGAGGGATCTGATAACCGCTAACTTGCGGTAAGCTGAGCTGACCCACCTCTCAATTATTTCTCTTGTCTGTGGAAACCAGTCCGTGTTGTTTCTGTTTCTTTTCCTGCTTTTCATCATCTTCGCCATATGGTCATCCAGGATAGGAGTAGCTTGAGTGGCTAACTTCTTGTATACTATCCGCACTGCACGCCTGGCTCACAGTCACAACAAACACACCGGCTAAAGTGGGCGTAACGTTTCCTGCATGCCTCTACATGACAGCCAATCACCAGCCGTATTAGAGCGCGGCGTGCAAGCATGTCGCATGCTTATAGGCTCAATGACGCTGTTTTGTTTTGGTATCGAAAATTGGTATCGATTGACAAGGGAGGCTTCGATACCCCTTAGTATCGATGTTTCCATTTCGGTGCCAAGTAAGTATCGAAACTCGATACCCAGCCCTAGCTCCATGTACAAGTACCTCTCCGCTCAATGTACAAGTACCTCTCCGCTCAATGTACAAGTACCTCTCCGCTCCATGTACAAGTACCTCTCCGCTCCATGTACAAGTACCTCTCCGCTCCATGTACAAGTACCTCTCCGCTCCATGTACAAGTACATCTCTGCTCCATGTACAAGTACCTCTCCGCTCAATGTACAAGTACATCTCCGCTCCATGTACAAGTACCTCTCCGCTCCATGTACAAGTACATCTCCGCTCCATGTACAAGTACCTCTCCGCTCCATGTACAAGTACCTCTCCGCTCAATGTACAAGTACATCTCCGCTCCATGTACAAGTACCTCTCCGCTCCATGTACAAGTACATCTCCGCTCCATGTACAAGTACCTCTCCGCTCAATGTACAAGTACATCTCCGCTCCATGTACAAGTACATCTCCACTCCATGTACAAGTACCTCTCCGCTCAATGTACAAGTACATCTCCGCTCCATGTACCAGTACCTCTCCGCTCAATGTACAAGTACATCTCCACTCCATGTACAAGTACCTCTCCGCTCAATGTACAAGTACATCTCCGCTCCATGTACCAGTACCTCTCCGCTCAATGTACAAGTACATCTCCACTCCATGGACAAGTACCTCTCCGCTCAATGTACAAGTACATCTCCGCTCCATGTACCAGTACCTCTCCGCTCAATGTACAAGTACCTCTCCGCTCAATGTACAAGTACATCTCCGCTCCATGTACCAGTACCTCTCCGCTCAATGTACAAGTACATCTGCGCTCCATGTAGGGCTGGGTATCGTTAAAAAATTTTCGATATCGATACCGTTTCGATACTTGGATTTCGATACCGGTTCCTGAACGATACTTTTTTCGATACCAATTTTTAGAAAAATCCATTTTAACAAAAATAAAACTGCATTACACATTGAAATTATTTTACAAATCTTTAGTTTCCCCCCATCTTAAGTTTTACAGCAGAAAAAAATAAAACCTACTGTATTTAACATAACTTTAAGTTCTCTAAACGTATTGCCGTCCCTACAAAAAATATTGGAGTACTACAAAGGAAAGAAATGTAGCTAAAACAAATAAATCAGTGGAATAGTTTTCAGTGCAAAACAGAGAGTTGCAAATCAGGGTTTAATGCTCACTGATGCAACAGAACTCTATTCTTGTACAAACTGATGAGATGGCTCCACTTCATGCATGGAAGACTAGTTGAGCATTGACTAGCCTATCAATATAGCCTTATATGCCACAAAGTGAATCGCATTTATATTCAACAAACTATCATGACATCAGCGTTTGTTAACGAGTTGCTAAAAATACATGGGCGATAACTGCCCGCTTGCACATAACGCTAATTAATTAAACATTAACGCTAGCGTTGCAGATCAGTGTGCTCACTGCTGCAACAGAACGTCATTCTTGTCAAATCTGACGAGACAGCTCAACTTCACTGACTAGCCAATCAATATAAATGAATCGCATTTACATTCAACAAACTATCATGACATCAGCGTTTGTTAACGAGTTGCTAAAAATACACAATGCCCGCTTGCGCATAACGTTACGGCGGCAATTAATTAAACGATCTAATGCTACAACTCACAGCCAGATGCATGGATTTGTCAGACTGAGGGATCTGATAACCGCTAACTTGCGGTAAGCTGAGCTGACCCACCTCTCAATTATTTCTCTTGTCTGTGGAAACCAGTCCGTGTTGTTTCTGTTTCTTTTCCTGCTTTTCATCATCTTCGCCATATGGTAATCCAGGATAGGAGTAGCTTGAGTGGCTAACTTCTTGTATACTATCCGCACCGCACGCCTGGCTCACAGTCACAACAAACACACCGGCTAAAGTGGGCGTAACGTTTCCTGCATGCCTCTACATGACAGCCAATCACCAGCCGTATTAGAGCGCGGCGTGCAAGCATGTCGCATGCTTATAGGCTCAATGACGCTGTTTTGTTTTGGTATCGAAAATTGGTATCGATTGACAAGGGAGGCTTCGATACCCCTTAGTATCGATGTTTCCATTTCGGTGCCAAGTAAGTATCGAAACTCGATACCCAGCCCTAGCTCCATGTACAAGTACCTCTCCGCTCAATGTACAAGTACCTCTCCGCTCAATGTACAAGTACCTCTCCGCTCCATGTACAAGTACCTCTCCGCTCCATGTACAAGTACCTCTCCGCTCCATGTACAAGTACCTCTCCGCTCCATGTACAAGTACATCTCTGCTCCATGTACAAGTACCTCTCCGCTCAATGTACAAGTACATCTCCGCTCCATGTACAAGTACCTCTCCGCTCCATGTACAAGTACATCTCCGCTCCATGTACAAGTACCTCTCCGCTCCATGTACAAGTACCTCTCCGCTCAATGTACAAGTACATCTCCGCTCCATGTACAAGTACCTCTCCGCTCCATGTACAAGTACATCTCCGCTCCATGTACAAGTACCTCTCCGCTCAATGTACAAGTACATCTCCGCTCCATGTACAAGTACCTCTCCGCTCAATGTACAAGTACATCTCCGCTCCATGTACCAGTACCTCTCCGCTCAATGTACAAGTACATCTCCACTCCATGTACAAGTACCTCTCCGCTCAATGTACAAGTACATCTCCGCTCCATGTACCAGTACCTCTCCGCTCAATGTACAAGTACATCTCCACTCCATGTACAAGTACCTCTCCGCTCAATGTACAAGTACATCTCCGCTCCATGTACCAGTACCTCTCCGCTCAATGTACAAGTACATCTCCGCTCCATGTACAAGTACCTCTCCGCTCAATGTACAAGTACCTCTCCGCTCAATGTACAAGTACATCTCCGCTCCATGTACCAGTACCTCTCCGCTCAATGTACAAGTACATCTGCGCTCCATGTAGGGCTGGGTATCGTTCAAAATTTTTCGATATCGATACCGTTTCGATACTTGGATTTCGATACCGGTTCCTGAACGATACTTTTTTCGATACCAATTTTTAGAAAAATCCATTTTAACAAAAATAAAACTGCATTACACATTGAAATTATTTTACAAATCTTTAGTTTCCCCCCATCTTAAGTTTTACAGCAGAAAAAAATAAAACCTACTGTATTTAACATAACTTTAAGTTCTCTAAACGTATTGCCGTCCCTACAAAAAATATTGGAGTACTACAAAGGAAAGAAATGTAGCTAAAACAAATAAATCAGTGGAATAGTTTTCAGTGCAAAACAGAGAGTTGCAAATCAGGGTTTAATGCTCACTGATGCAACAGAACTCTATTCTTGTACAAACTGATGAGATGGCTCCACTTCATGCATGGAAGACTAGTTGAGCATTGACTAGCCTATCAATATAGCCTTATATGCCACAAAGTGAATCGCATTTATATTCAACAAACTATCATGACATCAGCGTTTGTTAACGAGTTGCTAAAAATACATGGGCGATAACTGCCCGCTTGCACATAACGCTAATTAATTAAACATTAACGCTAGCGTTGCAGATCAGTGTGCTCACTGCTGCAACAGAACGTCATTCTTGTCAAATCTGATGAGACAGCTCAACTTCACTGACTAGCCAATCAATATAAATGAATCGCATTTACATTCAACAAACTATCATGACATCAGCGTTTGTTAACGAGTTGCTAAAAATACACAATGCCCGCTTGCGCATAACGTTACGGCGGCAATTAATTAAACGATCTAATGCTACAACTCACAGCCAGATGCATGGATTTGTCAGACTGAGGGATCTGATAACCGCTAACTTGCGGTAAGCTGAGCTGACCCACCTCTCAATTATTTCTCTTGTCTGTGGAAACCAGTCCGTGTTGTTTCTGTTTCTTTTCCTGCTTTTCATCATCTTCGCCATATGGTAATCCAGGATAGGAGTAGCTTGAGTGGCTAACTTCTTGTATACTATCCGCACCGCACGCCTGGCTCACAGTCACAACAAACACACCGGCTAAAGTGGGCGTAACATTTCCTGCATGCCTCTACATGACAGCCAATCACCAGCCGTATTAGAGCGCGGCGTGCAAGCATGTCGCATGCTTATAGGCTCAATGACGCTGTTTTGTTTTGGTATCGAAAATTGGTATCGATTGACAAGGGAGGCTTCGATACCCCTTAGTATCGATGTTTCCATTTCGGTGCCAAGTAAGTATCGAAACTCGATACCCAGCCCTAGCTCCATGTACAAGTACCTCTCCGCTCAATGTACAAGTACCTCTCCGCTCAATGTACAAGTACCTCTCCGCTCCATGTACAAGTACCTCTCCGCTCCATGTACAAGTACCTCTCCGCTCCATGTACAAGTACCTCTCCGCTCCATGTACAAGTACATCTCTGCTCCATGTACAAGTACCTCTCCGCTCAATGTACAAGTACATCTCCGCTCCATGTACAAGTACCTCTCCGCTCCATGTACAAGTACATCTCCGCTCCATGTACAAGTACCTCTCCGCTCCATGTACAAGTACCTCTCCGCTCAATGTACAAGTACATCTCCGCTCCATGTACAAGTACCTCTCCGCTCCATGTACAAGTACATCTCCGCTCCATGTACAAGTACCTCTCCGCTCAATGTACAAGTACATCTCCGCTCCATGTACAAGTACATCTCCACTCCATGTACAAGTACCTCTCCGCTCAATGTACAAGTACATCTCCGCTCCATGTACCAGTACCTCTCCGCTCAATGTACAAGTACATCTCCACTCCATGTACAAGTACCTCTCCGCTCAATGTACAAGTACATCTCCGCTCCATGTACCAGTACCTCTCCGCTCAATGTACAAGTACATCTCCACTCCATGGACAAGTACCTCTCCGCTCAATGTACAAGTACATCTCCGCTCCATGTACCAGTACCTCTCCGCTCAATGTACAAGTACCTCTCCGCTCAATGTACAAGTACATCTCCGCTCCATGTACCAGTACCTCTCCGCTCAATGTACAAGTACATCTGCGCTCCATGTAGGGCTGGGTATCGTTCAAAATTTTTCGATATCGATACCGTTTCGATACTTGGATTTCGATACCGGTTCCTGAACGATACTTTTTTCGATACCAATTTTTAGAAAAATCCATTTTAACAAAAATAAAACTGCATTACACATTGAAATTATTTTACAAATCTTTAGTTTCCCCCCATCTTAAGTTTTACAGCAGAAAAAAATAAAACCTACTGTATTTAACATAACTTTAAGTTCTCTAAACGTATTGCCGTCCCTACAAAAAATATTGGAGTACTACAAAGGAAAGAAATGTAGCTAAAACAAATAAATCAGTGGAATAGTTTTCAGTGCAAAACAGAGAGTTGCAAATCAGGGTTTAATGCTCACTGATGCAACAGAACTCTATTCTTGTACAAACTGATGAGATGGCTCCACTTCATGCATGGAAGACTAGTTGAGCATTGACTAGCCTATCAATATAGCCTTATATGCCACAAAGTGAATCGCATTTATATTCAACAAACTATCATGACATCAGCGTTTGTTAACGAGTTGCTAAAAATACATGGGCGATAACTGCCCGCTTGCACATAACGCTAATTAATTAAACATTAACGCTAGCGTTGCAGATCAGTGTGCTCACTGCTGCAACAGAACGTCATTCTTGTCAAATCTGACGAGACAGCTCAACTTCACTGACTAGCCAATCAATATAAATGAATCGCATTTACATTCAACAAACTATCATGACATCAGCGTTTGTTAACGAGTTGCTAAAAATACACAATGCCCGCTTGCGCATAACGTTACGGCGGCAATTAATTAAACGATCTAATGCTACAACTCACAGCCAGATGCATGGATTTGTCAGACTGAGGGATCTGATAACCGCTAACTTGCGGTAAGCTGAGCTGACCCACCTCTCAATTATTTATCTTGTCTGTGGAAACCAGTCCGTGTTGTTTCTGTTTCTTTTCCTGCTTTTCATCATCTTCGCCATATGGTAATCCAGGATAGGAGTAGCTTGAGTGGCTAACTTCTTGTATACTATCCGCACCGCACGCCTGGCTCACAGTCACAACAAACACACCGGCTAAAGTGGGCGTAACGTTTCCTGCATGCCTCTACATGACAGCCAATCACCAGCCGTATTAGAGCGCGGCGTGCAAGCATGTTGCATGCTTATAGGCTCAATGACGCTGTTTTGTTTTGGTATCGAAAATTGGTATCGATTGACAAGGGAGGCTTCGATACCCCTTAGTATCGATGTTTCCATTTCGGTGCCAAGTAAGTATCGAAACTCGATACCCAGCCCTAGCTCCATGTACAAGTACCTCTCCGCTCAATGTACAAGTACCTCTCCGCTCAATGTACAAGTACCTCTCCGCTCCATGTACAAGTACCTCTCTGCTCCATGTACAAGTACCTCTCCGCTCCATGTACAAGTACCTCTCCGCTCCATGTACAAGTACATCTCTGCTCCATGTACAAGTACCTCTCCGCTCAATGTACAAGTACATCTCCGCTCCATGTACAAGTACCTATCCGCTCCATGTACAAGTACATCTCCGCTCCATGTACAAGTACCTCTCCGCTCCATGTACAAGTACCTCTCCGCTCAATGTACAAGTACATCTCCGCTCCATGTACAAGTACCTCTCCGCTCCATGTACAAGTACATCTCCGCTCCATGTACAAGTACCTCTCCGCTCAATGTACAAGTACATCTCCGCTCCATGTACAAGTACATCTCCACTCCATGTACAAGTACCTCTCCGCTCAATGTACAAGTACATCTCCGCTCCATGTACCAGTACCTCTCCGCTCAATGTACAAGTACATCTCCACTCCATGTACAAGTACCTCTCCGCTCAATGTACAAGTACATCTCCGCTCCATGTACCAGTACCTCTCCGCTCAATGTACAAGTACATCTCCACTCCATGTACAAGTACCTCTCCGCTCAATGTACAAGTACATCTCCGCTCCATGTACCAGTACCTCTCCGCTCAATGTACAAGTACATCTCCGCTCCATGTACAAGTACCTCTCCGCTCAATGTACAAGTACCTCTCCGCTCAATGTACAAGTACATCTCCGCTCCATGTACCAGTACCTCTCCGCTCAATGTACAAGTACATCTGCGCTCCATGTAGGGCTGGGTATCGTTCAAAATTTTTCGATATCGATACCGTTTCGATACTTGGATTTCGATACCGGTTCCTGAACGATACTTTTTTCGATACCAATTTTTAGAAAAATCCATTTTAACAAAAATAAAACTGCATTACACATTGAAATTATTTTACAAATCTTTAGTTTCCCCCCATCTTAAGTTTTACAGCAGAAAAAAATAAAACCTACTGTATTTAACATAACTTTAAGTTCTCTAAACGTATTGCCGTCCCTACAAAAAATATTGGAGTACTACAAAGGAAAGAAATGTAGCTAAAACAAATAAATCAGTGGAATAGTTTTCAGTGCAAAACAGAGAGTTGCAAATCAGGGTTTAATGCTCACTGATGCAACAGAACTCTATTCTTGTACAAACTGATGAGATGGCTCCACTTCATGCATGGAAGACTAGTTGAGCATTGACTAGCCTATCAATATAGCCTTATATGCCACAAAGTGAATCGCATTTATATTCAACAAACTATCATGACATCAGCGTTTGTTAACGAGTTGCTAAAAATACATGGGCGATAACTGCCCGCTTGCACATAACGCTAATTAATTAAACATTAACGCTAGCGTTGCAGATCAGTGTGCTCACTGCTGCAACAGAACGTCATTCTTGTCAAATCTGACGAGACAGCTCAACTTCACTGACTAGCCAATCAATATAAATGAATCGCATTTACATTCAACAAACTATCATGACATCAGCGTTTGTTAACGAGTTGCTAAAAATACACAATGCCCGCTTGCGCATAACGTTACGGCGGCAATTAATTAAACGATCTAATGCTACAACTCACAGCCAGATGCATGGATTTGTCAGACTGAGGGATCTGATAACCGCTAACTTGCGGTAAGCTGAGCTGACCCACCTCTCAATTATTTCTCTTGTCTGTGGAAACCAGTCCGTGTTGTTTCTGTTTCTTTTCCTGCTTTTCATCATCTTCGCCATATGGTAATCCAGGATAGGAGTAGCTTGAGTGGCTAACTTCTTGTATACTATCCGCACCGCACGCCTGGCTCACAGTCACAACAAACACACCGGCTAAAGTGGGCGTAACGTTTCCTGCATGCCTCTACATGACAGCCAATCACCAGCCGTATTAGAGCGCGGCGTGCAAGCATGTCGCATGCTTATAGGCTCAATGACGCTGTTTTGTTTTGGTATCGAAAATTGGTATCGATTGACAAGGGAGGCTTCGATACCCCTTAGTATCGATGTTTCCATTTCGGTGCCAAGTAAGTATCGAAACTCGATACCCAGCCCTAGCTCCATGTACAAGTACCTCTCCGCTCAATGTACAAGTACCTCTCCGCTCAATGTACAAGTACCTCTCCGCTCCATGTACAAGTACCTCTCCGCTCCATGTACAAGTACCTCTCCGCTCCATGTACAAGTACCTCTCCGCTCCATGTACAAGTACATCTCTGCTCTATGTACAAGTACCTCTCCGCTCAATGTACAAGTACATCTCCGCTCCATGTACAAGTACCTCTCCGCTCCATGTACAAGTACATCTCCGCTCCATGTACAAGTACCTCTCCGCTCCATGTACAAGTACCTCTCCGCTCAATGTACAAGTACATCTCCGCTCCATGTACAAGTACCTCTCCGCTCCATGTACAAGTACATCTCCGCTCCATGTACAAGTACCTCTCCGCTCAATGTACAAGTACATCTCCGCTCCATGTACAAGTACATCTCCACTCCATGTACAAGTACCTCTCCGCTCAATGTACAAGTACATATCCGCTCCATGTACCAGTACCTCTCCGCTCAATGTACAAGTACATCTCCACTCCATGTACAAGTACCTCTCCGCTCAATGTACAAGTACATCTCCGCTCCATGTACCAGTACCTCTCCGCTCAATGTACAAGTACATCTCCACTCCATGTACAAGTACCTCTCCGCTCAATGTACAAGTACATCTCCGCTCCATGTACCAGTACCTCTCCGCTCAATGTACAAGTACATCTCCGCTCCATGTACAAGTACCTCTCCGCTCAATGTACAAGTACCTCTCCGCTCAATGTACAAGTACATCTCCGCTCCATGTACCAGTACCTCTCCGCTCAATGTACAAGTACATCTGCGCTCCATGTACAAGTACCTCTCCGCTCCATGTACAAGTACCTCTCCGCTCAATGTCAAGTGTCGACAGTACCTCTCCGCTCCATGTACAAATACCTCTCCGCTCTCATGTACAAGTACCTCTCCGCTCCATGTACAAGTACCTCTCCGCTCAATGTCAAGTGTCGACAGTACCTCTCCGCTCCATGTACAAATACCTCTCCGCTCCATGTACAAGTACCTCTCCGCTCTCATGTACAAGTACCTCTCCGCTCCATGTACAAGTAGCTCTCCGCTCAATGTACAAGTGTCGACAGTACCTTTCCGCTCCATGTACAAATACCTCTCCGCTCTCATGTACAAGTACCTCTCCGCTCCATGTACAAGTACCTCTCCGCTCAATGTACAAATACCTCTCCGCTCCATGTATAAGTACCTCTCCGCTCTATGTACAAGTACCTCTCCGCTCCATGTACAAGTACCTCTCCGCTCAATGTACAAATACCTCTCCGCTCCATGTACAAGTAGCTCTCCGCTGAATGTACAAGTGTCGACAGTACCTCTCCGCTCAATGTACAAGTACCTCTCCGCTCAATGTACAAATACCTCTCCGCTCCATGTACAAGTACCTCTCCGCTCAATGTCAAGTATCGACAGTACCTCTCCGCTCCATGTACAAGTACCTCTCCGCTGAATGTACAAGTGTCGACAGTACCTCTCCGCTCAATGTACAAGTACCTCTCCGCTCCATGTACAAGTACCTCTCCGCTCTCATGTACAAGTACCTCTCCGCTCCATGTACAAGTACCTCTCCGCTCAATGTACAAGTACCTCTGCGCTCCATGTACAAGTACCTCTCCGCTCAATGTACAAGTACCTCTCCGCTCAATGTACAAGTACCTCTCCGCTCAATGTACAAGTACATCTCCGCTCCATGTACCAGTACCTCTCCGCTCAATGTACAAGTACATCTGCGCTCCATGTAGGGCTGGGTATCGTTCAAAATTTTTCGATATCGATACCGTTTCGATACTTGGATTTCGATACCGGTTCCTGAACGATACTTTTTTCGATACCAATTTTTAGAAAAATCCATTTTAACAAAAATAAAACTGCATTACACATTGAAATTATTTTACAAATCTTTAGTTTCCCCCCATCTTAAGTTTTACAGCAGAAAAAAATAAAACCTACTGTATTTAACATAACTTTAAGTTCTCTAAACGTATTGCCGTCCCTACAAAAAATATTGGAGTACTACAAAGGAAAGAAATGTAGCTAAAACAAATAAATCAGTGGAATAGTTTTCAGTGCAAAACAGAGAGTTGCAAATCAGGGTTTAATGCTCACTGATGCAACAGAACTCTATTCTTGTAGAAACTGATGAGATGGCTCCACTTCATGCATGGAAGACTAGTTGAGCATTGACTAGCCTATCAATATAGCCTTATATGCCACAAAGTGAATCGCATTTATATTCAACAAACTATCATGACATCAGCGTTTGTTAACGAGTTGCTAAAAATACATGGGCGATAACTGCCCGCTTGCACATAACGCTAATTAATTAAACATTAACGCTAGCGTTGCAGATCAGTGTGCTCACTGCTGCAACAGAACGTCATTCTTGTCAAATCTGACGAGACAGCTCAACTTCACTGACTAGCCAATCAATATAAATGAATCGCATTTACATTCAACAAACTATCATGACATCAGCGTTTGTTAACGAGTTGCTAAAAATACACAATGCCCGCTTGCGCATAACGTTACGGCGGCAATTAATTAAACGATCTAATGCTACAACTCACAGCCAGATGCATGGATTTGTCAGACTGAGGGATCTGATAACCGCTAACTTGCGGTAAGCTGAGCTGACCCACCTCTCAATTATTTCTCTTGTCTGTGGAAACCAGTCCGTGTTGTTTCTGTTTCTTTTCCTGCTTTTCATCATCTTCGCCATATGGTAATCCAGGATAGGAGTAGCTTGAGTGGCTAACTTCTTGTATACTATCCGCACCGCACGCCTGGCTCACAGTCACAACAAACACACCGGCTAAAGTGGGCGTAACGTTTCCTGCATGCCTCTACATGACAGCCAATCACCAGCCGTATTAGAGCGCGGCGTGCAAGCATGTCGCATGCTTATAGGCTCAATGACGCTGTTTTGTTTTGGTATCGAAAATTGGTATCGATTGACAAGGGAGGCTTCGATACCCCTTAGTATCGATGTTTCCATTTCGGTGCCAAGTAAGTATCGAAACTCGATACCCAGCCCTAGCTCCATGTACAAGTACCTCTCCGCTCAATGTACAAGTACCTCTCCGCTCAATGTACAAGTACCTCTCCGCTCCATGTACAAGTACCTCTCCGCTCCATGTACAAGTACCTCTCCGCTCCATGTACAAGTACCTCTCCGCTCCATGTACAAGTACATCTCTGCTCCATGTACAAGTACCTCTCCGCTCAATGTACAAGTACATCTCCGCTCCATGTACAAGTACCTCTCCGCTCCATGTACAAGTACATCTCCGCTCCATGTACAAGTACCTCTCCGCTCCATGTACAAGTACCTCTCCGCTCAATGTACAAGTACATCTCCGCTCCATGTACAAGTACATCTCTGCTCCATGTACAAGTACCTCTCCGCTCAATGTACAAGTACATCTCCGCTCCATGTACAAGTACCTCTCCGCTCCATGTACAAGTACCTCTCCGCTCCATGTACAAGTACCTCTCCGCTCCATGTACAAGTACCTCTCCGCTCCATGTACAAGTACCTCTCCGCTCAATGTCAAGTGTCGACAGTACCTCTCCGCTCCATGTACAAATACCTCTCCGCTCTCATGTACAAGTACCTCTCCGCTCCATGTACAAGTACCTCTCCGCTCAATGTCAAGTGTCGACAGTACCTCTCCGCTCCATGTACAAATACCTCTCCGCTCCATGTACAAGTACCTCTCCGCTCTCATGTACAAGTACCTCTCCGCTCCATGTACAAGTAGCTCTCCGCTCAATGTACAAGTGTCGACAGTACCTTTCTGCTCCATGTACAAATACCTCTCCGCTCTCATGTACAAGTACCTCTCCGCTCCATGTACAAGTACCTCTCCGCTCAATGTACAAATACCTCTCCGCTCCATGTATAAGTACCTCTCCGCTCTATGTACAAGTACCTCTCCGCTCCATGTACAAATACCTCTCCGCTCAATGTACAAATACCTCTCCGCTCCATGTACAAGTAGCTCTCCGCTGAATGTACAAGTGTCGACAGTACCTCTCCGCTCAATGTACAAGTATCTCTCCGCTCAATGTACAAATACCTCTCCGCTCCATGTACAAGTACCTCTCCGCTCAATGTCAAGTATCGACAGTACCTCTCCGCTCCATGTACAAGTACCTCTCCGCTGAATGTACAAGTGTCGACAGTACCTCTCCGCTCAATGTACAAGTACCTCTCCGCTCCATGTACAAGTACCTCTCCGCTCTCATGTACAAGTACCTCTCCGCTCCATGTACAAGTACCTCTCCGCTCAATGTACAAGTACCTCTGCGCTCCATGTACAAGTACCTCTCCGCTCAATGTACAAGTACCTCTCCGCTCAATGTACAAGTGTCGACAGTACCTCTCCGCTCCATGTACAAGTACCTCTCCGCTCAATGTACAAGTGTCGACAGTACCTCTACGCTCAATGTACAAGTGTCGACAGTACCTCTCCGCTCTCATGTACAAGTACCTCTCCGATCCATGTACAAGTACATCTCCGCTCCATGTACAAGTACATCTCCGCTCAATGTACAAGTACCTCTCCGCTCCATGTACAAGTACCTCTCCGCTCCATGTACAAGTACCTCTCCACTCCATGTACAAGTACCTCTCCGCTCCATGTACAAGTACCTCTCCGCTCAATGTACAAGTACCTCTCCGCTCCATGTACAAGTACCTCTCCGCTCAATGTACAAGTACCTCTCCGCTCCATGTACAAGTACCTCTCCGCTCCATGTACAAGTACCTCTCCGCTCCATGTACAAGTACCTCTCCGCTCAATGTCAAGTATCGACAGTACCTCTCCGCTCCATGTACAAGTACCTCTCCGCTGAATGTACAAGTGTCGACAGTACCTCTCCGCTCAATGTACAAGTACCTCTCCGCTCCATGTACAAGTACCTCTCCGCTCTCATGTACAAGTACCTCTCCGCTCCATGTACAAGTACCTCTCCGCTCAATGTACAAGTACCTCTGCGCTCCATGTACAAGTACCTCTCCGCTCAATGTACAAGTACCTCTCCGCTCAATGTACAAGTGTCGACAGTACCTCTCCGCTCCATGTACAAGTACCTCTCCGCTCAATGTACAAGTGTCGACAGTACCTCTACGCTCAATGTACAAGTGTCGACAGTACCTCTCCGCTCTCATGTACAAGTACCTCTCCGATCCATGTACAAGTACATCTCCGCTCCATGTACAAGTACATCTCCGCTCAATGTACAAGTACCTCTCCGCTCCATGTACAAGTACCTCTCCGCTCCATGTACAAGTACATCTCTGCTCCATGTACAAGTACCTCTCCGCTCAATGTACAAGTACATCTCCGCTCCATGTACAAGTACCTCTCCGCTCCATGTACAAGTACATCTCCGCTCCATGTACAAGTACCTCTCCGCTCCATGTACAAGTACCTCTCCGCTCAATGTACAAGTACATCTCCGCTCCATGTACAAGTACATCTCTGCTCCATGTACAAGTACCTCTCCGCTCAATGTACAAGTACATCTCCGCTCCATGTACAAGTACCTCTCCGCTCCATGTACAAGTACCTCTCCGCTCCATGTACAAGTACCTCTCCGCTCCATGTACAAGTACCTCTCCGCTCCATGTACAAGTACCTCTCCGCTCAATGTCAAGTGTCGACAGTACCTCTCCGCTCCATGTACAAATACCTCTCCGCTCTCATGTACAAGTACCTCTCCGCTCCATGTACAAGTACCTCTCCGCTCAATGTCAAGTGTCGACAGTACCTCTCCGCTCCATGTACAAATACCTCTCCGCTCCATGTACAAGTACCTCTCCGCTCTCATGTACAAGTACCTCTCCGCTCCATGTACAAGTAGCTCTCCGCTCAATGTACAAGTGTCGACAGTACCTTTCCGCTCCATGTACAAATACCTCTCCGCTCTCATGTACAAGTACCTCTCCGCTCCATGTACAAGTACCTCTCCGCTCAATGTACAAATACCTCTCCGCTCCATGTATAAGTACCTCTCCGCTCTATGTACAAGTACCTCTCCGCTCCATGTACAAGTACCTCTCCGCTCAATGTACAAATACCTCTCCGCTCCATGTACAAGTAGCTCTCCGCTGAATGTACAAGTGTCGACAGTACCTCTCCGCTCAATGTACAAGTATCTCTCCGCTCAATGTACAAATACCTCTCCGCTCCATGTACAAGTACCTCTCCGCTCAATGTCAAGTATCGACAGTACCTCTCCGCTCCATGTACAAGTACCTCTCCGCTGAATGTACAAGTGTCGACAGTACCTCTCCGCTCAATGTACAAGTACCTCTCCGCTCCATGTACAAGTACCTCTCCGCTCTCATGTACAAGTACCTCTCCGCTCCATGTACAAGTACCTCTCCGCTCAATGTACAAGTACCTCTGCGCTCCATGTACAAGTACCTCTCCGCTCAATGTACAAGTACCTCTCCGCTCAATGTACAAGTGTCGACAGTACCTCTCCGCTCCATGTACAAGTACCTCTCCGCTCAATGTACAAGTGTCGACAGTACCTCTACGCTCAATGTACAAGTGTCGACAGTACCTCTCCGCTCTCATGTACAAGTACCTCTCCGATCCATGTACAAGTACATCTCCGCTCCATGTACAAGTACATCTCCGCTCAATGTACAAGTACCTCTCCGCTCCATGTACAAGTACCTCTCCGCTCCATGTACAAGTACCTCTCCGCTCCATGTACAAGTACCTCTCCGCTCCATGTACAAGTACCTCTCCGCTCAATGTACAAGTACCTCTCCGCTCCATGTACAAGTACCTCTCCGCTCAATGTACAAGTACCTCTCCGCTCCATGTACAAGTACCTCTCCGCTCCATGTACAAGTACCTCTCCGCTCCATGTACAAGTACCTCTCCGCTCAATGTCAAGTATCGACAGTACCTCTCCGCTCCATGTACAAGTACCTCTCCGCTGAATGTACAAGTGTCGACAGTACCTCTCCGCTCAATGTACAAGTACCTCTCCGCTCCATGTACAAGTACCTCTCCGCTCTCATGTACAAGTACCTCTCCGCTCCATGTACAAGTACCTCTCCGCTCAATGTACAAGTACCTCTGCGCTCCATGTACAAGTACCTCTCCGCTCAATGTACAAGTACCTCTCCGCTCAATGTACAAGTGTCGACAGTACCTCTCCGCTCCATGTACAAGTACCTCTCCGCTCAATGTACAAGTGTCGACAGTACCTCTACGCTCAATGTACAAGTGTCGACAGTACCTCTCCGCTCTCATGTACAAGTACCTCTCCGATCCATGTACAAGTACATCTCCGCTCCATGTACAAGTACATCTCCGCTCAATGTACAAGTACCTCTCCGCTCCATGTACAAGTACCTCTCCGCTCCATGTACAAGTACATCTCTGCTCCATGTACAAGTACCTCTCCGCTCAATGTACAAGTACATCTCCGCTCCATGTACAAGTACCTCTCCGCTCCATGTACAAGTACATCTCCGCTCCATGTACAAGTACCTCTCCGCTCCATGTACAAGTACCTCTCCGCTCAATGTACAAGTACATCTCCGCTCCATGTACAAGTACCTCTCCGCTCCATGTACAAGTACCTCTCCGCTCCATGTACAAGTACCTCTCCGCTCAATGTCAAGTATCGACAGTACCTCTCCACTCCATGTACAAGTACCTCTCCGCTGAATGTACAAGTGTCGACAGTACCTCTCCGCTCAATGTACAAGTACCTCTCCGCTCCATGTACAAGTACCTCTCCGCTCTCATGTACAAGTACCTCTCCGCTCCATGTACAAGTACCTCTCCGCTCAATGTACAAGTACCTCTGCGCTCCATGTACAAGTACCTCTCCGCTCAATGTACAAGTACCTCTGCGCTCCATGTACAAGTACCTCTCCGCTCAATGTACAAGTACCTCTCCGCTCAATGTACAAGTGTCGACAGTACCTCTCCGCTCCATGTACAAGTACCTCTCCGCTCAATGTACAAGTGTCGACAGTACCTCTACGCTCAATGTACAAGTGTCGACAGTACCTCTCCGCTCTCATGTACAAGTACCTCTCCGATCCATGTACAAGTACATCTCCGCTCCATGTACAAGTACATCTCCGCTCAATGTACAAGTACCTCTCCGCTCCATGTACAAGTACCTCTCCGCTCCATGTACAAGTACATCTCTGCTCCATGTACAAGTACCTCTCCGCTCAATGTACAAGTACATCTCCGCTCCATGTACAAGTACCTCTCCGCTCCATGTACAAGTACATCTCCGCTCCATGTACAAGTACCTCTCCGCTCCATGTACAAGTACCTCTCCGCTCAATGTACAAGTACATCTCCGCTCCATGTACAAGTACCTCTCCGCTCCATGTACAAGTACCTCTCCGCTCCATGTACAAGTACCTCTCCGCTCAATGTCAAGTATCGACAGTACCTCTCCACTCCATGTACAAGTACCTCTCCGCTGAATGTACAAGTGTCGACAGTACCTCTCCGCTCAATGTACAAGTACCTCTCCGCTCCATGTACAAGTACCTCTCCGCTCTCATGTACAAGTACCTCTCCGCTCCATGTACAAGTACCTCTCCGCTCAATGTACAAGTACCTCTGCGCTCCATGTACAAGTACCTCTCCGCTCAATGTACAAGTACCTCTCCGCTCAATGTACAAGTGTCGACAGTACCTCTCCGCTCCATGTACAAGTACCTCTCCGCTCAATGTACAAGTGTCGACAGTACCTCTACGCTCAATGTACAAGTGTCGACAGTACCTCTCCGCTCTCATGTACAAGTACCTCTCCGATCCATGTACAAGTACATCTCCGCTCCATGTACAAGTACATCTCCGCTCAATGTACAAGTACCTCTCCGCTCCATGTACAAGTACCTCTCCGCTCCATGTACAAGTACATCTCTGCTCCATGTACAAGTACCTCTCCGCTCAATGTACAAGTACATCTCCGCTCCATGTACAAGTACCTCTCCGCTCCATGTACAAGTACATCTCCGCTCCATGTACAAGTACCTCTCCGCTCCATGTACAAGTACCTCTCCGCTCAATGTACAAGTACATCTCCGCTCCATGTACAAGTACCTCTCCGCTCCATGTACAAGTACATCTCCGCTCCATGTACAAGTACCTCTCCGCTCAATGTACAAGTACATCTCCGCTCCATGTACAAGTACATCTCCGCTCCATGTACAAGTACCTCTCCGCTCAATGTACAAGTACATCTCCGCTCCATGTACCAGTACCTCTCCGCTCAATGTACAAGTACATCTCCACTCCATGTACAAGTACCTCTCCGCTCAATGTACAAGTACATCTCCGCTCCATGTACCAGTACCTCTCCGCTCAATGTACAAGTACATCTCCACTCCATGTACAAGTACCTCTCCGCTCAATGTACAAGTACATCTCCGCTCCATGTACCAGTACCTCTCCGCTCAATGTACAAGTACATCTCCGCTCCATGTACAAGTACCTCTCCGCTCAATGTACAAGTACCTCTCCGCTCAATGTACAAGTACATCTCCGCTCCATGTACCAGTACCTCTCCGCTCAATGTACAAGTACATCTGCGCTCCATGTAGGGCTGGGTATCGTTCAAAATTTTTCGATATCGATACCGTTTCGATACTTGGATTTCGATACCGGTTCCTGAACGATACTTTTTTCGATACCAATTTTTAGAAAAATCCATTTTAACAAAAATAAAACTGCATTACACATTGAAATTATTTTACAAATCTTTAGTTTCCCCCCATCTTAAGTTTTACAGCAGAAAAAAATAAAACCTACTGTATTTAACATAACTTTAAGTTCTCTAAACGTATTGCCGTCCCTACAAAAAATATTGGAGTACTACAAAGGAAAGAAATGTAGCTAAAACAAATAAATCAGTGGAATAGTTTTCAGTGCAAAACAGAGAGTTGCAAATCAGGGTTTAATGCTCACTGATGCAACAGAACTCTATTCTTGTACAAACTGATGAGATGGCTCCACTTCATGCATGGAAGACTAGTTGAGCATTGACTAGCCTATCAATATAGCCTTATATGCCACAAAGTGAATCGCATTTATATTCAACAAACTATCATGACATCAGCGTTTGTTAACGAGTTGCTAAAAATACATGGGCGATAACTGCCCGCTTGCACATAACGCTAATTAATTAAACATTAACGCTAGCGTTGCAGATCAGTGTGCTCACTGCTGCAACAGAACGTCATTCTTGTCAAATCTGACGAGACAGCTCAACTTCACTGACTAGCCAATCAATATAAATGAATCGCATTTACATTCAACAAACTATCATGACATCAGCGTTTGTTAACGAGTTGCTAAAAATACACAATGCCCGCTTGCGCATAACGTTACGGCGGCAATTAATTAAACGATCTAATGCTACAACTCACAGCCAGATGCATGGATTTGTCAGACTGAGGGATCTGATAACCGCTAACTTGCGGTAAGCTGAGCTGACCCACCTCTCAATTATTTCTCTTGTCTGTGGAAACCAGTCCGTGTTGTTTCTGTTTCTTTTCCTGCTTTTCATCATCTTCGCCATATGGTAATCCAGGATAGGAGTAGCTTGAGTGGCTAACTTCTTGTATACTATCCGCACCGCACGCCTGGCTCACAGTCACAACAAACACACCGGCTAAAGTGGGCGTAACGTTTCCTGCATGCCTCTACATGACAGCCAATCACCAGCCGTATTAGAGCGCGGCGTGCAAGCATGTCGCATGCTTATAGGCTCAATGACGCTGTTTTGTTTTGGTATCGAAAATTGGTATCGATTGACAAGGGAGGCTTCGATACCCCTTAGTATCGATGTTTCCATTTCGGTGCCAAGTAAGTATCGAAACTCGATACCCAGCCCTAGCTCCATGTACAAGTACCTCTCCGCTCAATGTACAAGTACCTCTCCGCTCAATGTACAAGTACCTCTCCGCTCCATGTACAAGTACCTCTCCGCTCCATGTACAAGTACCTCTCCGCTCCATGTACAAGTACCTCTCCGCTCCATGTACAAGTACATCTCTGCTCCATGTACAAGTACCTCTCCGCTCAATGTACAAGTACATCTCCGCTCCATGTACAAGTACCTCTCCGCTCCATGTACAAGTACATCTCCGCTCCATGTACAAGTACCTCTCCGCTCCATGTACAAGTACCTCTCCGCTCAATGTACAAGTACATCTCCGCTCCATGTACAAGTACATCTCTGCTCCATGTACAAGTACCTCTCCGCTCAATGTACAAGTACATCTCCGCTCCATGTACAAGTACCTCTCCGCTCCATGTACAAGTACCTCTCCGCTCCATGTACAAGTACCTCTCCGCTCCATGTACAAGTACCTCTCCGCTCAATGTCAAGTGTCGACAGTACCTCTCCGCTCCATGTACAAATACCTCTCCGCTCTCATGTACAAGTACCTCTCCGCTCCATGTACAAGTACCTCTCCGCTCAATGTCAAGTGTCGACAGTACCTCTCCGCTCCATGTACAAATACCTCTCCGCTCCATGTACAAGTACCTCTCCGCTCTCATGTACAAGTACCTCTCCGCTCCATGTACAAGTAGCTCTCCGCTCAATGTACAAGTGTCGACAGTACCTTTCCGCTCCATGTACAAATACCTCTCCGCTCTCATGTACAAGTACCTCTCCGCTCCATGTACAAGTACCTCTCCGCTCAATGTACAAATACCTCTCCGCTCCATGTATAAGTACCTCTCCGCTCTATGTACAAGTACCTCTCCGCTCCATGTACAAGTACCTCTCCGCTCAATGTACAAATACCTCTCCGCTCCATGTACAAGTAGCTCTCCGCTGAATGTACAAGTGTCGACAGTACCTCTCCGCTCAATGTACAAGTATCTCTCCGCTCAATGTACAAATACCTCTCCGCTCCATGTACAAGTACCTCTCCGCTCAATGTCAAGTATCGACAGTACCTCTCCGCTCCATGTACAAGTACCTCTCCGCTGAATGTACAAGTGTCGACAGTACCTCTCCGCTCAATGTACAAGTACCTCTCCGCTCCATGTACAAGTACCTCTCCGCTCTCATGTACAAGTACCTCTCCGCTCCATGTACAAGTACCTCTCCGCTCAATGTACAAGTACCTCTCCGCTCCATGTACAAGTACCTCTCCGCTCCATGTACAAGTACCTCTCCGCTCCATGTACAAGTACCTCTCCGCTCAATGTCAAGTATCGACAGTACCTCTCCGCTCCATGTACAAGTACCTCTCCGCTGAATGTACAAGTGTCGACAGTACCTCTCCGCTCAATGTACAAGTACCTCTCCGCTCCATGTACAAGTACCTCTCCGCTCTCATGTACAAGTACCTCTCCGCTCCATGTACAAGTACCTCTCCGCTCAATGTACAAGTACCTCTGCGCTCCATGTACAAGTACCTCTCCGCTCAATGTACAAGTACCTCTCCGCTCAATGTACAAGTGTCGACAGTACCTCTCCGCTCCATGTACAAGTACCTCTCCGCTCAATGTACAAGTGTCGACAGTACCTCTACGCTCAATGTACAAGTGTCGACAGTACCTCTCCGCTCTCATGTACAAGTACCTCTCCGATCCATGTACAAGTACATCTCCGCTCCATGTACAAGTACATCTCCGCTCAATGTACAAGTACCTCTCCGCTCCATGTACAAGTACCTCTCCGCTCCATGTACAAGTACATCTCTGCTCCATGTACAAGTACCTCTCCGCTCAATGTACAAGTACATCTCCGCTCCATGTACAAGTACCTCTCCGCTCCATGTACAAGTACATCTCCGCTCCATGTACAAGTACCTCTCCGCTCCATGTACAAGTACCTCTCCGCTCAATGTACAAGTACATCTCCGCTCCATGTACAAGTACATCTCTGCTCCATGTACAAGTACCTCTCCGCTCAATGTACAAGTACATCTCCGCTCCATGTACAAGTACCTCTCCGCTCCATGTACAAGTACCTCTCCGCTCCATGTACAAGTACCTCTCCGCTCCATGTACAAGTACCTCTCCGCTCCATGTACAAGTACCTCTCCGCTCAATGTCAAGTGTCGACAGTACCTCTCCGCTCCATGTACAAATACCTCTCCGCTCTCATGTACAAGTACCTCTCCGCTCCATGTACAAGTACCTCTCCGCTCAATGTCAAGTGTCGACAGTACCTCTCCGCTCCATGTACAAATACCTCTCCGCTCCATGTACAAGTACCTCTCCGCTCTCATGTACAAGTACCTCTCCGCTCCATGTACAAGTAGCTCTCCGCTCAATGTACAAGTGTCGACAGTACCTTTCCGCTCCATGTACAAATACCTCTCCGCTCTCATGTACAAGTACCTCTCCGCTCCATGTACAAGTACCTCTCCGCTCAATGTACAAATACCTCTCCGCTCCATGTATAAGTACCTCTCCGCTCTATGTACAAGTACCTCTCCGCTCCATGTACAAGTACCTCTCCGCTCAATGTACAAATACCTCTCCGCTCCATGTACAAGTAGCTCTCCGCTGAATGTACAAGTGTCGACAGTACCTCTCCGCTCAATGTACAAGTATCTCTCCGCTCAATGTACAAATACCTCTCCGCTCCATGTACAAGTACCTCTCCGCTCAATGTCAAGTATCGACAGTACCTCTCCGCTCCATGTACAAGTACCTCTCCGCTGAATGTACAAGTGTCGACAGTACCTCTCCGCTCAATGTACAAGTACCTCTCCGCTCCATGTACAAGTACCTCTCCGCTCTCATGTACAAGTACCTCTCCGCTCCATGTACAAGTACCTCTCCGCTCAATGTACAAGTACCTCTGCGCTCCATGTACAAGTACCTCTCCGCTCAATGTACAAGTACCTCTCCGCTCAATGTACAAGTGTCGACAGTACCTCTCCGCTCCATGTACAAGTACCTCTCCGCTCAATGTACAAGTGTCGACAGTACCTCTACGCTCAATGTACAAGTGTCGACAGTACCTCTCCGCTCTCATGTACAAGTACCTCTCCGATCCATGTACAAGTACATCTCCGCTCCATGTACAAGTACATCTCCGCTCAATGTACAAGTACCTCTCCGCTCCATGTACAAGTACCTCTCCGCTCCATGTACAAGTACCTCTCCGCTCCATGTACAAGTACCTCTCCGCTCCATGTACAAGTACCTCTCCGCTCAATGTACAAGTACCTCTCCGCTCCATGTACAAGTACCTCTCCGCTCAATGTACAAGTACCTCTCCGCTCCATGTACAAGTACCTCTCCGCTCCATGTACAAGTACCTCTCCGCTCCATGTACAAGTACCTCTCCGCTCAATGTCAAGTATCGACAGTACCTCTCCGCTCCATGTACAAGTACCTCTCCGCTGAATGTACAAGTGTCGACAGTACCTCTCCGCTCAATGTACAAGTACCTCTCCGCTCCATGTACAAGTACCTCTCCGCTCTCATGTACAAGTACCTCTCCGCTCCATGTACAAGTACCTCTCCGCTCAATGTACAAGTACCTCTGCGCTCCATGTACAAGTACCTCTCCGCTCAATGTACAAGTACCTCTCCGCTCAATGTACAAGTGTCGACAGTACCTCTCCGCTCCATGTACAAGTACCTCTCCGCTCAATGTACAAGTGTCGACAGTACCTCTACGCTCAATGTACAAGTGTCGACAGTACCTCTCCGCTCTCATGTACAAGTACCTCTCCGATCCATGTACAAGTACATCTCCGCTCCATGTACAAGTACATCTCCGCTCAATGTACAAGTACCTCTCCGCTCCATGTACAAGTACCTCTCCGCTCCATGTACAAGTACATCTCTGCTCCATGTACAAGTACCTCTCCGCTCAATGTACAAGTACATCTCCGCTCCATGTACAAGTACCTCTCCGCTCCATGTACAAGTACATCTCCGCTCCATGTACAAGTACCTCTCCGCTCCATGTACAAGTACCTCTCCGCTCAATGTACAAGTACATCTCCGCTCCATGTACAAGTACCTCTCCGCTCCATGTACAAGTACCTCTCCGCTCCATGTACAAGTACCTCTCCGCTCAATGTCAAGTATCGACAGTACCTCTCCACTCCATGTACAAGTACCTCTCCGCTGAATGTACAAGTGTCGACAGTACCTCTCCGCTCAATGTACAAGTACCTCTCCGCTCCATGTACAAGTACCTCTCCGCTCTCATGTACAAGTACCTCTCCGCTCCATGTACAAGTACCTCTCCGCTCAATGTACAAGTACCTCTGCGCTCCATGTACAAGTACCTCTCCGCTCAATGTACAAGTACCTCTCCGCTCAATGTACAAGTGTCGACAGTACCTCTCCGCTCCATGTACAAGTACCTCTCCGCTCAATGTACAAGTGTCGACAGTACCTCTACGCTCAATGTACAAGTGTCGACAGTACCTCTCCGCTCTCATGTACAAGTACCTCTCCGATCCATGTACAAGTACATCTCCGCTCCATGTACAAGTACATCTCCGCTCAATGTACAAGTACCTCTCCGCTCCATGTACAAGTACCTCTCCGCTCCATGTACAAGTACATCTCTGCTCCATGTACAAGTACCTCTCCGCTCAATGTACAAGTACATCTCCGCTCCATGTACAAGTACCTCTCCGCTCCATCTACAAGTACATCTCCGCTCCATGTACAAGTACCTCTCCGCTCCATGTACAAGTACCTCTCCGCTCAATGTACAAGTACATCTCCGCTCCATGTACAAGTACCTCTCCGCTCCATGTACAAGTACATCTCCGCTCCATGTACAAGTACCTCTCCGCTCAATGTACAAGTACATCTCCGCTCCATGTACAAGTACATCTCCGCTCCATGTACAAGTACCTCTCCGCTCAATGTACAAGTACATCTCCGCTCCATGTACCAGTACCTCTCCGCTCAATGTACAAGTACATCTCCACTCCATGTACAAGTACCTCTCCGCTCAATGTACAAGTACATCTCCGCTCCATGTACCAGTACCTCTCCGCTCAATGTACAAGTACATCTCCACTCCATGTACAAGTACCTCTCCGCTCAATGTACAAGTACATCTCCGCTCCATGTACCAGTACCTCTCCGCTCAATGTACAAGTACATCTCCGCTCCATGTACAAGTACCTCTCCGCTCAATGTACAAGTACCTCTCCGCTCAATGTACAAGTACATCTCCGCTCCATGTACCAGTACCTCTCCGCTCAATGTACAAGTACATCTGCGCTCCATGTAGGGCTGGGTATCGTTCAAAATTTTTCGATATCGATACCGTTTCGATACTTGGATTTCGATACCGGTTCCTGAACGATACTTTTTTCGATACCAATTTTTAGAAAAATCCATTTTAACAAAAATAAAACTGCATTACACATTGAAATTATTTTACAAATCTTTAGTTTCCCCCCATCTTAAGTTTTACAGCAGAAAAAAATAAAACCTACTGTATTTAACATAACTTTAAGTTCTCTAAACGTATTGCCGTCCCTACAAAAAATATTGGAGTACTACAAAGGAAAGAAATGTAGCTAAAACAAATAAATCAGTGGAATAGTTTTCAGTGCAAAACAGAGAGTTGCAAATCAGGGTTTAATGCTCACTGATGCAACAGAACTCTATTCTTGTACAAACTGATGAGATGGCTCCACTTCATGCATGGAAGACTAGTTGAGCATTGACTAGCCTATCAATATAGCCTTATATGCCACAAAGTGAATCGCATTTATATTCAACAAACTATCATGACATCAGCGTTTGTTAACGAGTTGCTAAAAATACATGGGCGATAACTGCCCGCTTGCACATAACGCTAATTAATTAAACATTAACGCTAGCGTTGCAGATCAGTGTGCTCACTGCTGCAACAGAACGTCATTCTTGTCAAATCTGACGAGACAGCTCAACTTCACTGACTAGCCAATCAATATAAATGAATCGCATTTACATTCAACAAACTATCATGACATCAGCGTTTGTTAACGAGTTGCTAAAAATACACAATGCCCGCTTGCGCATAACGTTACGGCGGCAATTAATTAAACGATCTAATGCTACAACTCACAGCCAGATGCATGGATTTGTCAGACTGAGGGATCTGATAACCGCTAACTTGCGGTAAGCTGAGCTGACCCACCTCTCAATTATTTCTCTTGTCTGTGGAAACCAGTCCGTGTTGTTTCTGTTTCTTTTCCTGCTTTTCATCATCTTCGCCATATGGTAATCCAGGATAGGAGTAGCTTGAGTGGCTAACTTCTTGTATACTATCCGCACCGCACGCCTGGCTCACAGTCACAACAAACACACCGGCTAAAGTGGGCGTAACGTTTCCTGCATGCCTCTACATGACAGCCAATCACCAGCCGTATTAGAGCGCGGCGTGCAAGCATGTCGCATGCTTATAGGCTCAATGACGCTGTTTTGTTTTGGTATCGAAAATTGGTATCGATTGACAAGGGAGGCTTCGATACCCCTTAGTATCGATGTTTCCATTTCGGTGCCAAGTAAGTATCGAAACTCGATACCCAGCCCTAGCTCCATGTACAAGTACCTCTCCGCTCAATGTACAAGTACCTCTCCGCTCAATGTACAAGTACCTCTCCGCTCCATGTACAAGTACCTCTCCGCTCCATGTACAAGTACCTCTCCGCTCCATGTACAAGTACCTCTCCGCTCCATGTACAAGTACATCTCTGCTCCATGTACAAGTACCTCTCCGCTCAATGTACAAGTACATCTCCGCTCCATGTACAAGTACCTCTCCGCTCCATGTACAAGTACATCTCCGCTCCATGTACAAGTACCTCTCCGCTCCATGTACAAGTACCTCTCCGCTCAATGTACAAGTACATCTCCGCTCCATGTACAAGTACATCTCTGCTCCATGTACAAGTACCTCTCCGCTCAATGTACAAGTACATCTCCGCTCCATGTACAAGTACCTCTCCGCTCCATGTACAAGTACCTCTCCGCTCCATGTACAAGTACCTCTCCGCTCCATGTACAAGTACCTCTCCGCTCAATGTCAAGTGTCGACAGTACCTCTCCGCTCCATGTACAAATACCTCTCCGCTCTCATGTACAAGTACCTCTCCGCTCCATGTACAAGTACCTCTCCGCTCAATGTCAAGTGTCGACAGTACCTCTCCGCTCCATGTACAAATACCTCTCCGCTCCATGTACAAGTACCTCTCCGCTCTCATGTACAAGTACCTCTCCGCTCCATGTACAAGTAGCTCTCCGCTCAATGTACAAGTGTCGACAGTACCTTTCCGCTCCATGTACAAATACCTCTCCGCTCTCATGTACAAGTACCTCTCCGCTCCATGTACAAGTACCTCTCCGCTCAATGTACAAATACCTCTCCGCTCCATGTATAAGTACCTCTCCGCTCTATGTACAAGTACCTCTCCGCTCCATGTACAAGTACCTCTCCGCTCAATGTACAAATACCTCTCCGCTCCATGTACAAGTAGCTCTCCGCTGAATGTACAAGTGTCGACAGTACCTCTCCGCTCAATGTACAAGTATCTCTCCGCTCAATGTACAAATACCTCTCCGCTCCATGTACAAGTACCTCTCCGCTCAATGTCAAGTATCGACAGTACCTCTCCGCTCCATGTACAAGTACCTCTCCGCTGAATGTACAAGTGTCGACAGTACCTCTCCGCTCAATGTACAAGTACCTCTCCGCTCCATGTACAAGTACCTCTCCGCTCTCATGTACAAGTACCTCTCCGCTCCATGTACAAGTACCTCTCCGCTCAATGTACAAGTACCTCTGCGCTCCATGTACAAGTACCTCTCCGCTCAATGTACAAGTACCTCTCCGCTCAATGTACAAGTGTCGACAGTACCTCTCCGCTCCATGTACAAGTACCTCTCCGCTCAATGTACAAGTGTCGACAGTACCTCTACGCTCAATGTACAAGTGTCGACAGTACCTCTCCGCTCTCATGTACAAGTACCTCTCCGATCCATGTACAAGTACATCTCCGCTCCATGTACAAGTACATCTCCGCTCAATGTACAAGTACCTCTCCGCTCCATGTACAAGTACCTCTCCGCTCCATGTACAAGTACCTCTCCGCTCCATGTACAAGTACCTCTCCGCTCCATGTACAAGTACCTCTCCGCTCAATGTACAAGTACCTCTCCGCTCCATGTACAAGTACCTCTCCGCTCAATGTACAAGTACCTCTCCGCTCCATGTACAAGTACCTCTCCGCTCCATGTACAAGTACCTCTCCGCTCCATGTACAAGTACCTCTCCGCTCAATGTCAAGTATCGACAGTACCTCTCCGCTCCATGTACAAGTACCTCTCCGCTGAATGTACAAGTGTCGACAGTACCTCTCCGCTCAATGTACAAGTACCTCTCCGCTCCATGTACAAGTACCTCTCCGCTCTCATGTACAAGTACCTCTCCGCTCCATGTACAAGTACCTCTCCGCTCAATGTACAAGTACCTCTGCGCTCCATGTACAAGTACCTCTCCGCTCAATGTACAAGTACCTCTCCGCTCAATGTACAAGTGTCGACAGTACCTCTCCGCTCCATGTACAAGTACCTCTCCGCTCAATGTACAAGTGTCGACAGTACCTCTACGCTCAATGTACAAGTGTCGACAGTACCTCTCCGCTCTCATGTACAAGTACCTCTCCGATCCATGTACAAGTACATCTCCGCTCCATGTACAAGTACATCTCCGCTCAATGTACAAGTACCTCTCCGCTCCATGTACAAGTACCTCTCCGCTCCATGTACAAGTACATCTCTGCTCCATGTACAAGTACCTCTCCGCTCAATGTACAAGTACATCTCCGCTCCATGTACAAGTACCTCTCCGCTCCATGTACAAGTACATCTCCGCTCCATGTACAAGTACCTCTCCGCTCCATGTACAAGTACCTCTCCGCTCAATGTACAAGTACATCTCCGCTCCATGTACAAGTACCTCTCCGCTCCATGTACAAGTACCTCTCCGCTCCATGTACAAGTACCTCTCCGCTCAATGTCAAGTATCGACAGTACCTCTCCACTCCATGTACAAGTACCTCTCCGCTGAATGTACAAGTGTCGACAGTACCTCTCCGCTCAATGTACAAGTACCTCTCCGCTCCATGTACAAGTACCTCTCCGCTCTCATGTACAAGTACCTCTCCGCTCCATGTACAAGTACCTCTCCGCTCAATGTACAAGTACCTCTGCGCTCCATGTACAAGTACCTCTCCGCTCAATGTACAAGTACCTCTCCGCTCAATGTACAAGTGTCGACAGTACCTCTCCGCTCCATGTACAAGTACCTCTCCGCTCAATGTACAAGTGTCGACAGTACCTCTACGCTCAATGTACAAGTGTCGACAGTACCTCTCCGCTCTCATGTACAAGTACCTCTCCGATCCATGTACAAGTACATCTCCGCTCCATGTACAAGTACATCTCCGCTCAATGTACAAGTACCTCTCCGCTCCATGTACAAGTACCTCTCCGCTCCATGTACAAGTACATCTCTGCTCCATGTACAAGTACCTCTCCGCTCAATGTACAAGTACATCTCCGCTCCATGTACAAGTACCTCTCCGCTCCATGTACAAGTACATCTCCGCTCCATGTACAAGTACCTCTCCGCTCCATGTACAAGTACCTCTCCGCTCAATGTACAAGTACATCTCCGCTCCATGTACAAGTACCTCTCCGCTCCATGTACAAGTACATCTCCGCTCCATGTACAAGTACCTCTCCGCTCAATGTACAAGTACATCTCCGCTCCATGTACAAGTACATCTCCGCTCCATGTACAAGTACCTCTCCGCTCAATGTACAAGTACATCTCCGCTCCATGTACCAGTACCTCTCCGCTCAATGTACAAGTACATCTCCACTCCATGTACAAGTACCTCTCCGCTCAATGTACAAGTACATCTCCGCTCCATGTACCAGTACCTCTCCGCTCAATGTACAAGTACATCTCCACTCCATGTACAAGTACCTCTCCGCTCAATGTACAAGTACATCTCCGCTCCATGTACCAGTACCTCTCCGCTCAATGTACAAGTACATCTCCGCTCCATGTACAAGTACCTCTCCGCTCAATGTACAAGTACCTCTCCGCTCAATGTACAAGTACATCTCCGCTCCATGTACCAGTACCTCTCCGCTCAATGTACAAGTACATCTGCGCTCCATGTAGGGCTGGGTATCGTTCAAAATTTTTCGATATCGATACCGTTTCGATACTTGGATTTCGATACCGGTTCCTGAACGATACTTTTTTCGATACCAATTTTTAGAAAAATCCATTTTAACAAAAATAAAACTGCATTACACATTGAAATTATTTTACAAATCTTTAGTTTCCCCCCATCTTAAGTTTTACAGCAGAAAAAAATAAAACCTACTGTATTTAACATAACTTTAAGTTCTCTAAACGTATTGCCGTCCCTACAAAAAATATTGGAGTACTACAAAGGAAAGAAATGTAGCTAAAACAAATAAATCAGTGGAATAGTTTTCAATTATTTCTCTTGTCTGTGGAAACCAGTCCGTGTTGTTTCTGTTTCTTTTCCTGCTTTTCATCATCTTCGCCATATGGTAATCCAGGATAGGAGTAGCTTGAGTGGCTAACTTCTTGTATACTATCCGCACCGCACGCCTGGCTCACAGTCACAACAAACACACCGGCTAAAGTGGGCGTAACGTTTCCTGCATGCCTCTACATGACAGCCAATCACCAGCCGTATTAGAGCGCGGCGTGCAAGCATGTCGCATGCTTATAGGCTCAATGACGCTGTTTTGTTTTGGTATCGAAAATTGGTATCGATTGACAAGGGAGGCTTCGATACCCCTTAGTATCGATGTTTCCATTTCGGTGCCAAGTAAGTATCGAAACTCGATACCCAGCCCTAGCTCCATGTACAAGTACCTCTCCGCTCAATGTACAAGTACCTCTCCGCTCAATGTACAAGTACCTCTCCGCTCCATGTACAAGTACCTCTCCGCTCCATGTACAAGTACCTCTCCGCTCCATGTACAAGTACATCTCTGCTCCATGTACAAGTACCTCTCCGCTCAATGTACAAGTACATCTCCGCTCCATGTACAAGTACCTCTCCGCTCCATGTACAAGTACATCTCCGCTCCATGTACAAGTACCTCTCCGCTCCATGTACAAGTACCTCTCCGCTCAATGTACAAGTACATCTCCGCTCCATGTACAAGTACATCTCTGCTCCATGTACAAGTACCTCTCCGCTCAATGTACAAGTACATCTCCGCTCCATGTACAAGTACCTCTCCGCTCCATGTACAAGTACCTCTCCGCTCCATGTACAAGTACCTCTCCGCTCCATGTACAAGTACCTCTCCGCTCCATGTACAAGTACCTCTCCGCTCAATGTCAAGTGTCGACAGTACCTCTCCGCTCCATGTACAAATACCTCTCCGCTCTCATGTACAAGTACCTCTCCGCTCCATGTACAAGTACCTCTCCGCTCAATGTCAAGTGTCGACAGTACCTCTCCGCTCCATGTACAAATACCTCTCCGCTCCATGTACAAGTACCTCTCCGCTCTCATGTACAAGTACCTCTCCGCTCCATGTACAAGTAGCTCTCCGCTCAATGTACAAGTGTCGACAGTACCTTTCCGCTCCATGTACAAATACCTCTCCGCTCTCATGTACAAGTACCTCTCCGCTCCATGTACAAGTACCTCTCCGCTCAATGTACAAATACCTCTCTGCTCCATGTATAAGTACCTCTCCGCTCTATGTACAAGTACCTCTCCGCTCCATGTACAAGTACCTCTGCGCTCAATGTACAAATACCTCTCCGCTCCATGTACAAGTAGCTCTCCGCTGAATGTACAAGTGTCGACAGTACCTCTCCGCTCAATGTACAAGTACCTCTCCGCTCAATGTACAAATACCTCTCCGCTCCATGTACAAGTACCTCTCCGCTCAATGTCAAGTATCGACAGTACCTCTCCGCTCCATGTACAAGTACCTCTCCGCTGAATGTACAAGTGTCGACAGTACCTCTCCGCTCAATGTACAAGTACCTCTCCGCTCCATGTACAAGTACCTCTCCGCTCTCATGTACAAGTACCTCTCCGCTCCATGTACAAGTACCTCTCCGCTCAATGTACAAGTACCTCTGCGCTCCATGTACAAGTACCTCTCCGCTCAATGTACAAGTACCTCTCCGCTCAATGTACAAGTGTCGACAGTACCTCTCCGCTCCATGTACAAGTACCTCTCCGCTCAATGTACAAGTGTCGACAGTACCTCTACGCTCAATGTACAAGTGTCGACAGTACCTCTCCGCTCTCATGTACAAGTACCTCTCCGATCCATGTACAAGTACATCTCCGCTCCATGTACAAGTACATCTCCGCTCAATGTACAAGTACCTCTCCGCTCCATGTACAAGTACCTCTCCGCTCCATGTACAAGTACCTCTCCGCTCCATGTACAAGTACCTCTCCGCTCCATGTACAAGTACCTCTCCGCTCAATGTACAAGTACCTCTCCGCTCCATGTACAAGTACCTCTCCGCTCCATGTACAAGTACCTCTCCGCTCCATGTACAAGTACCTCTCCGCTCAATGTACAAGTACCTCTCCGCTCCATGTACAAGTACCTCTCCGCTCAATGTACAAGTACCTCTCCGCTCAATGTACAAGTGTCGACAGTACCTCTCCGCTCCATGTACAAGTACCTCTCCGCTCAATGTACAAGTGTCGACAGTACCTCTACGCTCAATGTACAAGTGTCGACAGTACCTCTCCGCTCTCATGTACAAGTACCTCTCCGATCCATGTACAAGTACATCTCCGCTCCATGTACAAGTACATCTCCGCTCAATGTACAAGTACCTCTCCGCTCCATGTACAAGTACCTCTCCGCTCCATGTACAAGTACATCTCTGCTCCATGTACAAGTACCTCTCCGCTCAATGTACAAGTACATCTCCGCTCCATGTACAAGTACCTCTCCGCTCCATGTACAAGTACATCTCCGCTCCATGTACAAGTACCTCTCCGCTCCATGTACAAGTACCTCTCCGCTCAATGTACAAGTACATCTCCGCTCCATGTACAAGTACCTCTCCGCTCCATGTACAAGTACATCTCCGCTCCATGTACAAGTACCTCTCCGCTCAATGTACAAGTACATCTCCGCTCCATGTACAAGTACATCTCCGCTCCATGTACAAGTACCTCTCCGCTCAATGTACAAGTACATCTCCGCTCCATGTACCAGTACCTCTCCGCTCAATGTACAAGTACATCTCCACTCCATGTACAAGTACCTCTCCGCTCAATGTACAAGTACATCTCCGCTCCATGTACCAGTACCTCTCCGCTCAATGTACAAGTACATCTCCACTCCATGTACAAGTACCTCTCCGCTCAATGTACAAGTACATCTCCGCTCCATGTACCAGTACCTCTCCGCTCAATGTACAAGTACATCTCCGCTCCATGTACAAGTACCTCTCCGCTCAATGTACAAGTACCTCTCCGCTCAATGTACAAGTACATCTCCGCTCCATGTACCAGTACCTCTCCGCTCAATGTACAAGTACATCTGCGCTCCATGTAGGGCTGGGTATCGTTCAAAATTTTTCGATATCGATACCGTTTCGATACTTGGATTTCGATACCGGTTCCTGAACGATACTTTTTTCGATACCAATTTTTAGAAAAATCCATTTTAACAAAAATAAAACTGCATTACACATTGAAATTATTTTACAAATCTTTAGTTTCCCCCCATCTTAAGTTTTACAGCAGAAAAAAATAAAACCTACTGTATTTAACATAACTTTAAGTTCTCTAAACGTATTGCCGTCCCTACAAAAAATATTGGAGTACTACAAAGGAAAGAAATGTAGCTAAAACAAATAAATCAGTGGAATAGTTTTCAGTGCAAAACAGAGAGTTGCAAATCAGGGTTTAATGCTCACTGATGCAACAGAACTCTATTCTTGTACAAACTGATGAGATGGCTCCACTTCATGCATGGAAGACTAGTTGAGCATTGACTAGCCTATCAATATAGCCTTATATGCCACAAAGTGAATCGCATTTATATTCAACAAACTATCATGACATCAGCGTTTGTTAACGAGTTGCTAAAAATACATGGGCGATAACTGCCCGCTTGCACATAACGCTAATTAATTAAACATTAACGCTAGCGTTGCAGATCAGTGTGCTCACTGCTGCAACAGAACGTCATTCTTGTCAAATCTGACGAGACAGCTCAACTTCACTGACTAGCCAATCAATATAAATGAATCGCATTTACATTCAACAAACTATCATGACATCAGCGTTTGTTAACGAGTTGCTAAAAATACACAATGCCCGCTTGCGCATAACGTTACGGCGGCAATTAATTAAACGATCTAATGCTACAACTCACAGCCAGATGCATGGATTTGTCAGACTGAGGGATCTGATAACCGCTAACTTGCGGTAAGCTGAGCTGACCCACCTCTCAATTATTTCTCTTGTCTGTGGAAACCAGTCCGTGTTGTTTCTGTTTCTTTTCCTGCTTTTCATCATCTTCGCCATATGGTAATCCAGGATAGGAGTAGCTTGAGTGGCTAACTTCTTGTATACTATCCGCACCGCACGCCTGGCTCACAGTCACAACAAACACACCGGCTAAAGTGGGCGTAACGTTTCCTGCATGCCTCTACATGACAGCCAATCACCAGCCGTATTAGAGCGCGGCGTGCAAGCATGTCGCATGCTTATAGGCTCAATGACGCTGTTTTGTTTTGGTATCGAAAATTGGTATCGATTGACAAGGGAGGCTTCGATACCCCTTAGTATCGATGTTTCCATTTCGGTGCCAAGTAAGTATCGAAACTCGATACCCAGCCCTAGCTCCATGTACAAGTACCTCTCCGCTCAATGTACAAGTACCTCTCCGCTCAATGTACAAGTACCTCTCCGCTCCATGTACAAGTACCTCTCCGCTCCATGTACAAGTACCTCTCCGCTCCATGTACAAGTACATCTCTGCTCCATGTACAAGTACCTCTCCGCTCAATGTACAAGTACATCTCCGCTCCATGTACAAGTACCTCTCCGCTCCATGTACAAGTACATCTCCGCTCCATGTACAAGTACCTCTCCGCTCCATGTACAAGTACCTCTCCGCTCAATGTACAAGTACATCTCCGCTCCATGTACAAGTACATCTCTGCTCCATGTACAAGTACCTCTCCGCTCAATGTACAAGTACATCTCCGCTCCATGTACAAGTACCTCTCCGCTCCATGTACAAGTACCTCTCCGCTCCATGTACAAGTACCTCTCCGCTCCATGTACAAGTACCTCTCCGCTCCATGTACAAGTACCTCTCCGCTCAATGTCAAGTGTCGACAGTACCTCTCCGCTCCATGTACAAATACCTCTCCGCTCTCATGTACAAGTACCTCTCCGCTCCATGTACAAGTACCTCTCCGCTCAATGTCAAGTGTCGACAGTACCTCTCCGCTCCATGTACAAATACCTCTCCGCTCCATGTACAAGTACCTCTCCGCTCTCATGTACAAGTACCTCTCCGCTCCATGTACAAGTAGCTCTCCGCTCAATGTACAAGTGTCGACAGTACCTTTCCGCTCCATGTACAAATACCTCTCCGCTCTCATGTACAAGTACCTCTCCGCTCCATGTACAAGTACCTCTCCGCTCAATGTACAAATACCTCTCCGCTCCATGTATAAGTACCTCTCCGCTCTATGTACAAGTACCTCTCCGCTCCATGTACAAGTACCTCTCCGCTCAATGTACAAATACCTCTCCGCTCCATGTACAAGTAGCTCTCCGCTGAATGTACAAGTGTCGACAGTACCTCTCCGCTCAATGTACAAGTACCTCTCCGCTCAATGTACAAATACCTCTCCGCTCCATGTACAAGTACCTCTCCGCTCAATGTCAAGTATCGACAGTACCTCTCCGCTCCATGTACAAGTACCTCTCCGCTGAATGTACAAGTGTCGACAGTACCTCTCCGCTCAATGTACAAGTACCTCTCCGCTCCATGTACAAGTACCTCTCCGCTCTCATGTACAAGTACCTCTCCGCTCCATGTACAAGTACCTCTCCGCTCAATGTACAAGTACCTCTGCGCTCCATGTACAAGTACCTCTCCGCTCAATGTACAAGTACCTCTCCGCTCAATGTACAAGTGTCGACAGTACCTCTCCGCTCCATGTACAAGTACCTCTCCGCTCAATGTACAAGTGTCGACAGTACCTCTACGCTCAATGTACAAGTGTCGACAGTACCTCTCCGCTCTCATGTACAAGTACCTCTCCGATCCATGTACAAGTACATCTCCGCTCCATGTACAAGTACATCTCCGCTCAATGTACAAGTACCTCTCCGCTCCATGTACAAGTACCTCTCCGCTCCATGTACAAGTACCTCTCCGCTCCATGTACAAGTACCTCTCCGCTCCATGTACAAGTACCTCTCCGCTCAATGTACAAGTACCTCTCCGCTCCATGTACAAGTACCTCTCCGCTCCATGTACAAGTACCTCTCCGCTCCATGTACAAGTACCTCTCCGCTCAATGTACAAGTACCTCTCCGCTCCATGTACAAGTACCTCTCCGCTCCATGTACAAGTACCTCTCCGCTCCATGTACAAGTACCTCTCCGCTCAATGTACAAGTACCTCTCCGCTCCCTGTACAAGTACATCTCCGCTCCATGTACAAGTACCTCTCCGCTCCATGTACAAGTACCTCTCCGCTCAATGTACAAGTGTCGACAGTACCTCTCCGCTCCATGTACAAGTACCTCTCCGCTCCATGTACAAGTACCTCTCCGCTCAATGTACAAGTGTCGACAGTACCTCTCCGCTCCATCTACAAGTACCTCTCCGCTCAATGTACAAGTACCTCTCCGCTGAATGTACAAGTACCTCTCCGCTCCATGTACAAGTACCTCTCCGCTCCATGTACAAATACCTCTCCGCTCCATGTACAAGTACCTCTCCGCTCCATGTACAAGCACCTCTCCGCTACATGTACAAGTACCTCTCCGCTCCATGTACAAGTACCTCTCCGCTCCATGTACAAGTACCTCTCCGCTCAATGTACAAGTACCTCTCCGCTCCATGTACAAATACCTCTCCGCTCCATGTACAAATACCTCTCCGCTCCATGTACAAGTACCTCTCCGCTCCATGTACCAGTACCTCTCCGCTCAATGTACAAGTACATCTCCGCTCAATGTACAAGTACATCTCCGCTCAATGTACAAGTACGTCTCCGCTCAATGTACAAGTACCTCTCCGCTCAATGTACAAGTACCTCTCCGCTCCATGTACAAGTACCTCTCCGCTCAATGTACAAGTACATCTCCGCTCAATGTACAAGTACATCTCCGCTCAATGTACAAGTACGTCTCCGCTCAATGTACAAGTACCTCTCCGCTCAATGTACAAGTACCTCTCCGCTCCATGTACAAGTACCTCTCCGCTCAATGTACAAGTACATCTCCGCTCCATGTACCAGTACCTCTCCGCTCAATGTACAAGTACCTCTCCGCTCAATGTACAAGTACATCTCCGCTCCATGTACAAGTACGTCTCCGCTCAATGTATAAGTACCTCTCCGCTCCATGTACAAGTACCTCTCCG
This sequence comes from Poromitra crassiceps, assembly GCF_964638095.1. Lineage (NCBI taxonomy): Eukaryota > Metazoa > Chordata > Actinopteri > Beryciformes > Melamphaidae > Poromitra > Poromitra crassiceps. The sequence continues at coordinate 1,354,617 of NW_028152257.1, forward strand.
CTCCATGTACAAGTACATCTCCGCTCCATGTACAAGTACATCTCCGCTCCATGTACAAGTACCTCTCCGCTCCATGTACAAGTACCTCTCCGCTCCATGTACAAGTACATCTCCGCTCCATGTACAAGTACCTCTCCGCTCAATGTACAAGTACATCTCCGCTCCATGTACAAGTACATCTCCACTCCATGTACAAGTACCTCTCCGCTCAATGTACAAGTACATCTCCGCTCCATGTACCAGTACCTCTCCGCTCAATGTACAAGTACATCTCCACTCCATGTACAAGTACCTCTCCGCTCAATGTACAAGTACATCTCCGCTCCATGTACCAGTACCTCTCCGCTCAATGTACAAGTACATCTCCACTCCATGTACAAGTACCTCTCCGCTCAATGTACAAGTACATCTCCGCTCCATGTACCAGTACCTCTCCGCTCAATGTACAAGTACATCTCCGCTCCATGTACAAGTACCTCTCCGCTCAATGTACAAGTACCTCTCCGCTCAATGTACAAGTACATCTCCGCTCCATGTACCAGTACCTCTCCGCTCAATGTACAAGTACATCTGCGCTCCATGTAGGGCTGGGTATCGTTCAAAATTTTTCGATATCGATACCGTTTCGATACTTGGATTTCGATACCGGTTCCTGAACGATACTTTTTTCGATACCAATTTTTAGAAAAATCCATTTTAACAAAAATAAAACTGCATTACACATTGAAATTATTTTACAAATCTTTAGTTTCCCCCCATCTTAAGTTTTACAGCAGAAAAAAATAAAACCTACTGTATTTAACATAACTTTAAGTTCTCTAAACGTATTGCCGTCCCTACAAAAAATATTGGAGTACTACAAAGGAAAGAAATGTAGCTAAAACAAATAAATCAGTGGAATAGTTTTCAGTGCAAAACAGAGAGTTGCAAATCAGGGTTTAATGCTCACTGATGCAACAGAACTCTATTCTTGTACAAACTGATGAGATGGCTCCACTTCATGCATGGAAGACTAGTTGAGCATTGACTAGCCTATCAATATAGCCTTATATGCCACAAAGTGAATCGCATTTATATTCAACAAACTATCATGACATCAGTATTTGTTAACGAGTTGCTAAAAATACATGGGCGATAACTGCCCGCTTGCACATAACGCTAATTAATTAAACATTAACGCTAGCGTTGCAGATCAGTGTGCTCACTGCTGCAACAGAACGTCATTCTTGTCAAATCTGACGAGACAGCTCAACTTCACTGACTAGCCAATCAATATAAATGAATCGCATTTACATTCAACAAACTATCATGACATCAGCGTTTGTTAACGAGTTGCTAAAAATACACAATGCCCGCTTGCGCATAACGTTACGGCGGCAATTAATTAAACGATCTAATGCTACAACTCACAGCCAGATGCATGGATTTGTCAGACTGAGGGATCTGATAACCGCTAACTTGCGGTAAGCTGAGCTGACCCACCTCTCAATTATTTCTCTTGTCTGTGGAAACCAGTCCGTGTTGTTTCTGTTTCTTTTCCTGCTTTTCATCATCTTCGCCATATGGTAATCCAGGATAGGAGTAGCTTGAGTGGCTAACTTCTTGTATACTATCCGCACCGCACGCCTGGCTCACAGTCACAACAAACACACCGGCTAAAGTGGGCGTAACGTTTCCTGCATGCCTCTACATGACAGCCAATCACCAGCCGTATTAGAGCGCGGCGTGCAAGCATGTCGCATGCTTATAGGCTCAATGACGCTGTTTTGTTTTGGTATCGAAAATTGGTATCGATTGACAAGGGAGGCTTCGATACCCCTTAGTATCGATGTTTCCATTTCGGTGCCAAGTAAGTATCGAAACTCGATACCCAGCCCTAGCTCCATGTACAAGTACCTCTCCGCTCAATGTACAAGTACCTCTCCGCTCCATGTACAAGTACCTCTCCGCTCCATGTACAAGTACCTCTCCGCTCCATGTACAAGTACCTCTCCGCTCCATGTACAAGTACATCTCTGCTCCATGTACAAGTACCTCTCCGCTCAATGTACAAGTACATCTCCGCTCCATGTACAAGTACCTCTCCGCTCCATGTACAAGTACATCTCCGCTCCATGTACAAGTACCTCTCCGCTCCATGTACAAGTACCTCTCCGCTCAATGTACAAGTACATCTCCGCTCCATGTACAAGTACCTCTCCGCTCCATGTACAAGTACATCTCCGCTCCATGTACAAGTACCTCTCCGCTCAATGTACAAGTACATCTCCGCTCCATGTACAAGTACATCTCCACTCCATGTACAAGTACCTCTCCGCTCAATGTACAAGTACATCTCCGCTCCATGTACCAGTACCTCTCCGCTCAATGTACAAGTACATCTCCACTCCATGTACAAGTACCTCTCCGCTCAATGTACAAGTACATCTCCGCTCCATGTACCAGTACCTCTCCGCTCAATGTACAAGTACATCTCCACTCCATGTACAAGTACCTCTCCGCTCAATGTACAAGTACATCTCCGCTCCATGTACCAGTACCTCTCCGCTCAATGTACAAGTACATCTCCGCTCCATGTACAAGTACCTCTCCGCTCAATGTACAAGTACCTCTCCGCTCAATGTACAAGTACATCTCCGCTCCATGTACCAGTACCTCTCCGCTCAATGTACAAGTACATCTGCGCTCCATGTAGGGCTGGGTATCGTTCAAAATTTTTCGATATCGATACCGTTTCGATACTTGGATTTCGATACCGGTTCCTGAACGATACTTTTTTCGATACCAATTTTTAGAAAAATCCATTTTAACAAAAATAAAACTGCATTACACATTGAAATTATTTTACAAATCTTTAGTTTCCCCCCATCTTAAGTTTTACAGCAGAAAAAAATAAAACCTACTGTATTTAACATAACTTTAAGTTCTCTAAACGTATTGCCGTCCCTACAAAAAATATTGGAGTACTACAAAGGAAAGAAATGTAGCTAAAACAAATAAATCAGTGGAATAGTTTTCAGTGCAAAACAGAGAGTTGCAAATCAGGGTTTAATGCTCACTGATGCAACAGAACTCTATTCTTGTACAAACTGATGAGATGGCTCCACTTCATGCATGGAAGACTAGTTGAGCATTGACTAGCCTATCAATATAGCCTTATATGCCACAAAGTGAATCGCATTTATATTCAACAAACTATCATGACATCAGCGTTTGTTAACGAGTTGCTAAAAATACATGGGCGATAACTGCCCGCTTGCACATAACGCTAATTAATTAAACATTAACGCTAGCGTTGCAGATCAGTGTGCTCACTGCTGCAACAGAACGTCATTCTTGTCAAATCTGACGAGACAGCTCAACTTCACTGACTAGCCAATCAATATAAATGAATCGCATTTACATTCAACAAACTATCATGACATCAGCGTTTGTTAACGAGTTGCTAAAAATACACAATGCCCGCTTGCGCATAACGTTACGGCGGCAATTAATTAAACGATCTAATGCTACAACTCACAGCCAGATGCATGGATTTGTCAGACTGAGGGATCTGATAACCGCTAACTTGCGGTAAGCTGAGCTGACCCACCTCTCAATTATTTCTCTTGTCTGTGGAAACCAGTCCGTGTTGTTTCTGTTTCTTTTCCTGCTTTTCATCATCTTCGCCATATGGTAATCCAGGATAGGAGTAGCTTGAGTGGCTAACTTCTTGTATACTATCCGCACCGCACGCCTGGCTCACAGTCACAACAAACACACCGGCTAAAGTGGGCGTAACGTTTCCTGCATGCCTCTACATGACAGCCAATCACCAGCCATATTAGAGCGCGGCGTGCAAGCATGTCGCATGCTTATAGGCTCAATGACGCTGTTTTGTTTTGGTATCGAAAATTGGTATCGATTGACAAGGGAGGCTTCGATACCCCTTAGTATCGATGTTTCCATTTCGGGGCCAAGTAAGTATCGAAACTCGATACCCAGCCCTAGCTCCATGTACAAGTACCTCTCCGCTCAATGTACAAGTACCTCTCCGCTCCATGTACAAGTACCTCTCCGCTCCATGTACAAGTACCTCTCCGCTCCATGTACAAGTACCTCTCCGCTCCATGTACAAGTACATCTCTGCTCCATGTACAAGTACCTCTCCGCTCAATGTACAAGTACATCTCCGCTCCATGTACAAGTACCTCTCCGCTCCATGTACAAGTACATCTCCGCTCCATGTACAAGTACCTCTCCGCTCCATGTACAAGTACCTCTCCGCTCAATGTACAAGTACATCTCCGCTCCATGTACAAGTACCTCTCCGCTCCATGTACAAGTACATCTCCGCTCCATGTACAAGTACCTCTCCGCTCAATGTACAAGTACATCTCCGCTCCATGTACAAGTACATCTCCACTCCATGTACAAGTACCTCTCCGCTCAATGTACAAGTACATCTCCGCTCCATGTACCAGTACCTCTCCGCTCAATGTACAAGTACATCTCCACTCCATGTACAAGTACCTCTCCGCTCAATGTACAAGTACATCTCCGCTCCATGTACCAGTACCTCTCCGCTCAATGTACAAGTACATCTCCACTCCATGTACAAGTACCTCTCCGCTCAATGTACAAGTACATCTCCGCTCCATGTACCAGTACCTCTCCGCTCAATGTACAAGTACATCTCCGCTCCATGTACAAGTACCTCTCCGCTCAATGTACAAGTACCTCTCCGCTCAATGTACAAGTACATCTCCGCTCCATGTACCAGTACCTCTCCGCTCAATGTACAAGTACATCTGCGCTCCATGTAGGGCTGGGTATCGTTCAAAATTTTTCGATATCGATACCGTTTCGATACTTGGATTTCGATACCGGTTCCTGAACGATACTTTTTTCGATACCAATTTTTAGAAAAATCCATTTTAACAAAAATAAAACTGCATTACACATTGAAATTATTTTACAAATCTTTAGTTTCCCCCCATCTTAAGTTTTACAGCAGAAAAAAATAAAACCTACTGTATTTAACATAACTTTAAGTTCTCTAAACGTATTGCCGTCCCTACAAAAAATATTGGAGTACTACAAAGGAAAGAAATGTAGCTAAAACAAATAAATCAGTGGAATAGTTTTCAGTGCAAAACAGAGAGTTGCAAATCAGGGTTTAATGCTCACTGATGCAACAGAACTCTATTCTTGTACAAACTGATGAGATGGCTCCACTTCATGCATGGAAGACTAGTTGAGCATTGACTAGCCTATCAATATAGCCTTATATGCCACAAAGTGAATCGCATTTATATTCAACAAACTATCATGACATCAGCGTTTGTTAACGAGTTGCTAAAAATACATGGGCGATAACTGCCCGCTTGCACATAACGCTAATTAATTAAACATTAACGCTAGCGTTGCAGATCAGTGTGCTCACTGCTGCAACAGAACGTCATTCTTGTCAAATCTGACGAGACAGCTCAACTTCACTGACTAGCCAATCAATATAAATGAATCGCATTTACATTCAACAAACTATCATGACATCAGCGTTTGTTAACGAGTTGCTAAAAATACACAATGCCCGCTTGCGCATAACGTTACGGCGGCAATTAATTAAACGATCTAATGCTACAACTCACAGCCAGATGCATGGATTTGTCAGACTGAGGGATCTGATAACCGCTAACTTGCGGTAAGCTGAGCTGACCCACCTCTCAATTATTTCTCTTGTCTGTGGAAACCAGTCCGTGTTGTTTCTGTTTCTTTTCCTGCTTTTCATCATCTTCGCCATATGGTAATCCAGGATAGGAGTAGCTTGAGTGGCTAACTTCTTGTATACTATCCGCACCGCACGCCTGGCTCACAGTCACAACAAACACACCGGCTAAAGTGGGCGTAACGTTTCCTGCATGCCTCTACATGACAGCCAATCACCAGCCATATTAGAGCGCGGCGTGCAAGCATGTCGCATGCTTATAGGCTCAATGACGCTGTTTTGTTTTGGTATCGAAAATTGGTATCGATTGACAAGGGAGGCTTCGATACCCCTTAGTATCGATGTTTCCATTTCGGTGCCAAGTAAGTATCGAAACTCGATACCCAGCCCTAGCTCCATGTACAAGTACCTCTCCGCTCAATGTACAAGTACCTCTCCGCTCCATGTACAAGTACCTCTCCGCTCCATGTACAAGTACCTCTCCGCTCCATGTACAAGTACCTCTCCGCTCCATGTACAAGTACATCTCTGCTCCATGTACAAGTACCTCTCCGCTCAATGTACAAGTACATCTCCGCTCCATGTACAAGTACCTCTCCGCTCCATGTACAAGTACATCTCCGCTCCATGTACAAGTACCTCTCCGCTCCATGTACAAGTACCTCTCCGCTCAATGTACAAGTACATCTCCGCTCCATGTACAAGTACCTCTCCGCTCCATGTACAAGTACATCTCCGCTCCATGTACAAGTACCTCTCCGCTCAATGTACAAGTACATCTCCGCTCCATGTACAAGTACATCTCCACTCCATGTACAAGTACCTCTCCGCTCAATGTACAAGTACATCTCCGCTCCATGTACCAGTACCTCTCCGCTCAATGTACAAGTACATCTCCACTCCATGTACAAGTACCTCTCCGCTCAATGTACAAGTACATCTCCGCTCCATGTACCAGTACCTCTCCGCTCAATGTACAAGTACATCTCCACTCCATGTACAAGTACCTCTCCGCTCAATGTACAAGTACATCTCCGCTCCATGTACCAGTACCTCTCCGCTCAATGTACAAGTACATCTCCGCTCCATGTACAAGTACCTCTCCGCTCAATGTACAAGTACCTCTCCGCTCAATGTACAAGTACATCTCCGCTCCATGTACCAGTACCTCTCCGCTCAATGTACAAGTACATCTGCGCTCCATGTAGGGCTGGGTATCGTTCAAAATTTTTCGATATCGATACCGTTTCGATACTTGGATTTCGATACCGGTTCCTGAACGATACTTTTTTCGATACCAATTTTTAGAAAAATCCATTTTAACAAAAATAAAACTGCATTACACATTGAAATTATTTTACAAATCTTTAGTTTCCCCCCATCTTAAGTTTTACAGCAGAAAAAAATAAAACCTACTGTATTTAACATAACTTTAAGTTCTCTAAACGTATTGCCGTCCCTACAAAAAATATTGGAGTACTACAAAGGAAAGAAATGTAGCTAAAACAAATAAATCAGTGGAATAGTTTTCAGTGCAAAACAGAGAGTTGCAAATCAGGGTTTAATGCTCACTGATGCAACAGAACTCTATTCTTGTACAAACTGATGAGATGGCTCCACTTCATGCATGGAAGACTAGTTGAGCATTGACTAGCCTATCAATATAGCCTTATATGCCACAAAGTGAATCGCATTTATATTCAACAAACTATCATGACATCAGCGTTTGTTAACGAGTTGCTAAAAATACATGGGCGATAACTGCCCGCTTGCACATAACGCTAATTAATTAAACATTAACGCTAGCGTTGCAGATCAGTGTGCTCACTGCTGCAACAGAACGTCATTCTTGTCAAATCTGACGAGACAGCTCAACTTCACTGACTAGCCAATCAATATAAATGAATCGCATTTACATTCAACAAACTATCATGACATCAGCGTTTGTTAACGAGTTGCTAAAAATACACAATGCCCGCTTGCGCATAACGTTACGGCGGCAATTAATTAAACGATCTAATGCTACAACTCACAGCCAGATGCATGGATTTGTCAGACTGAGGGATCTGATAACCGCTAACTTGCGGTAAGCTGAGCTGACCCACCTCTCAATTATTTCTCTTGTCTGTGGAAACCAGTCCGTGTTGTTTCTGTTTCTTTTCCTGCTTTTCATCATCTTCGCCATATGGTAATCCAGCATAGGAGTAGCTTGAGTGGCTAACTTCTTGTATACTATCCGCACCGCACGCCTGGCTCACAGTCACAACAAACACACCGGCTAAAGTGGGCGTAACGTTTCCTGCATGCCTCTACATGACAGCCAATCACCAGCCGTATTAGAGCGCGGCGTGCAAGCATGTCGCATGCTTATAGGCTCAATGACGCTGTTTTGTTTTGGTATCGAAAATTGGTATCGATTGACAAGGGAGGCTTCGATACCCCTTAGTATCGATGTTTCCATTTCGGTGCCAAGTAAGTATCGAAACTCGATACCCAGCCCTAGCTCCATGTACAAGTACCTCTCCGCTCAATGTACAAGTACCTCTCCGCTCAATGTACAAGTACCTCTCCGCTCCATGTACAAGTACCTCTCCGCTCCATGTACAAGTACCTCTCCGCTCCATGTACAAGTACCTCTCCGCTCCATGTACAAGTACATCTCTGCTCCATGTACAAGTACCTCTCCGCTCCATGTACAAGTACCTCTCCGCTCAATGTACAAGTACCTCTCCGCTCCATGTACAAGTACCTCTCCGCTCCATGTACAAGTACCTCTCCGCTCCATGTACAAGTACCTCTCCGCTCAATGTCAAGTATCGACAGTACCTCTCCGCTCCATGTACAAGTACCTCTCCGCTCAATGTACAAGTACCTCTCCGCTCCATGTACAAGTACCTCTCCGCTCCATGTACAAGTACCTCTCCGCTCCATGTACAAGTACCTCTCCGCTCAATGTACAAGTACCTCTCCGCTCCCTGTACAAGTACATCTCCGCTCCATGTACAAGTACCTCTCCGCTCCATGTACAAGTACCTCTCCGCTCAATGTACAAGTGTCGACAGTACCTCTCCGCTCCATGTACAAGTACCTCTCCGCTCCATGTACAAGTACCTCTCCGCTCAATGTACAAGTGTCGACAGTACCTCTCCGCTCCATCTACAAGTACCTCTCCGCTCAATGTACAATTACCTCTCCGCTGAATGTACAAGTACCTCTCCGCTCCATGTACAAGTACCTCTCCGCTCCATGTACAAATACCTCTCCGCTCCATGTACAAGTACCTCTCCGCTCCATGTACAAGCACCTCTCCGCTACATGTACAAGTACCTCTCCGCTCCATGTACAAGTACCTCTCCGCTCCATGTACAAGTACCTCTCCGCTCAATGTACAAGTACCTCTCCGCTCCATGTACAAATACCTCTCCGCTCCATGTACAAATACCTCTCCGCTCCATGTACAAGTACCTCTCCGCTCCATGTACCAGTACCTCTCCGCTCAATGTACAAGTACATCTCCGCTCAATGTACAAGTACATCTCCGCTCAATGTACAAGTACGTCTCCGCTCAATGTACAAGTACCTCTCCGCTCAATGTACAAGTACCTCTCCGCTCCATGTACAAGTACCTCTCCGCTCAATGTACAAGTACATCTCCGCTCAATGTACAAGTACATCTCCGCTCAATGTACAAGTACGTCTCCGCTCAATGTACAAGTACCTCTCCGCTCAATGTACAAGTACCTCTCCGCTCCATGTACAAGTACCTCTCCGCTCAATGTACAAGTACATCTCCGCTCCATGTACCAGTACCTCTCCGCTCAATGTACAAGTACCTCTCCGCTCAATGTACAAGTACATCTCCGCTCCATGTACAAGTACGTCTCCGCTCAATGTATAAGTACCTCTCCGCTCCATGTACAAGTACCTCTCCGCTCCATGTACAAGTACATCTCCGCTCCATGTACAAGTACATCTCCGCTCCATGTACAAGTACCTCTCCGCTCCATGTACAAGTACCTCTCCGCTCCATGTACAAGTACATCTCCGCTCCATGTACAAGTACCTCTCCGCTCAATGTACAAGTACATCTCCGCTCCATGTACAAGTACATCTCCACTCCATGTACAAGTACCTCTCCGCTCAATGTACAAGTACATCTCCGCTCCATGTACCAGTACCTCTCCGCTCAATGTACAAGTACATCTCCACTCCATGTACAAGTACCTCTCCGCTCAATGTACAAGTACATCTCCGCTCCATGTACCAGTACCTCTCCGCTCAATGTACAAGTACATCTCCACTCCATGTACAAGTACCTCTCCGCTCAATGTACAAGTACATCTCCGCTCCATGTACCAGTACCTCTCCGCTCAATGTACAAGTACATCTCCGCTCCATGTACAAGTACCTCTCCGCTCAATGTACAAGTACCTCTCCGCTCAATGTACAAGTACATCTCCGCTCCATGTACCAGTACCTCTCCGCTCAATGTACAAGTACATCTGCGCTCCATGTAGGGCTGGGTATCGTTCAAAATTTTTCGATATCGATACCGTTTCGATACTTGGATTTCGATACCGGTTCCTGAACGATACTTTTTTCGATACCAATTTTTTGAAAAATCCATTTTAACAAAAATAAAACTGCATTACACATTGAAATTATTTTACAAATATT